>NC_040236.1:5555089-5867462 GCF_001444195.1 Xiphophorus couchianus
TCATTTATTCTGAAGCTATTTAAAAGTGTTCTACAAATTGTTAACAGAGTTGCAAAAGATGTGTCGCTTCACCTTGCTATTAATTATCAGTTTTAATTATTAATTATCTTATAAATTATCAAGTTATCAGTTTTGTGAAGCGAAATATATTGTCTGGACATTTGCGCTGATTTAAAACAGCAGACCAATTCATGGGCACATTGATATAATTTTCCATTTTAAAATAGAGATTGGAAAGTAATTATTTAAGCCGAGTAGTTCCATTATGCTAAAACCTTTGTTTACTTTGTTATAGCGTTTATACTTTATACATTAGGTGTATTTAAGGCTGTGAGAGAGGGTGAAACAAATTGCAAAATGTATGACCTTGTACAAGTTGGCTCTATGTTCAATGTTTTTACTACATTTTCTGCACTCTTAAAGTAATTTACCATCCATTGTTGACTGATAATGACACAGCTTAAAATGGAATCTCTCCTGGCTTAAAGCACTTTTCACACATACAAAATATCCATTAGTAGTTCCTGAAAAGCATGCTGTGAGCACAAACTGAATCATCTTGGGTTTGGGAAAAATATTGCCTTGCTTAACATTAGTGATATTCAGGCATATGCTGAGGTCTCGCCTGTGGTCCAAGCCTCTCATTAAGTTACCTGGCATTGAGCAAACAGAAATAATCTTGTCTGGTTTAAGTGAATACTGCTCACATGGCTCCTGGTTTTCACTGACAGAATTTGCTCTCTGTGTTGAAGCTTTAGCCCATAAAACTGAATGTATCCCCTTTCTGCTGAAATGTATTTGTATGCTGAAACAACAAACCTATAGTCAACAATATTATAAGTAGAAACAGTGTAAAATTAATGTTGTGGAAGCAACCACAAAATTCAAAAGCTGCTTTATGCCAACTTTAATTAACAGAATGATGGTATTTATATGTGCTTAGCTGTTTGGACAGATGAATGTGGCATCTTCAGGCCAAAAATTGTGGCAAAAGTTGAACAACACATTTTGCAGGTCCACAAATCTCTTAGTGATCTCTTAGACATTTATTGTGACGTTTCCATGATGTCACAAAAGAAAGCAGTATTTCTCAAGTTTGTCTCGGAAAAACATATACTTGTTGTAATCTTATTATTTTATTTATTTATGTATTTATATTTACTGATTACTTACAGTAATAACTCTGGCAATGGGTTAATCCAGAAAAGCATATTGCCCCGAAATGTTCTAAATATGATGCGGATCACTTTAAAATGGAGTGCCCAAAGTCGGTCCTCGAGGGCCGGCATCCTGCATGTTTTAGTTCTCTCCCTGGTTTAACGCACCTGAATCAAGTGATGGCTTGTTAGAAGGCCTACGAAGAACATTGACATGCTGAAAAGGTTGTTGGTACCACCAGGGAGAGAAACCAAGACGTGCAGGATGCCAGCCCTCCAGGACAAACTTTGGGCATCCCTGCTTTAAAAGAAGAAGAAGAAGAATTACTTTATTCATCCCAGCAGGAAAATTATTTTGCAGTTACAGCAAGAATTTTTTATACACAGATTAACACACACACGACAGGAGGCAGGCAGCCAGCTGAGCCGGCACCATTTTTGAAGGAGGACATGGGGCAAAGGTCGTCGGGACCGGGAGTCGAACCCGCGATGTCCGCGGGTCTAAGGCCTCCAAATGTGGGGTGGGGCGTGCTAACCCCCCGCGCCACCACATCACGCCCCATTAAAACATTAAAAATAAGCAAGGCTCGATTGTAATTAGTGTCTCATATGAAAAATTTTCCATATCCAGGTCTCAATGCAGCATGTCTTACCAGACAGCTTTGGAGTTCATGTATGAAAACCCTGTGTTTGAGTCTTATTACTTTTTACTACAGACAGTAAAATCTTTGGTGGAACGTATACTTTGAAAAATGTTTTAGAGCTACACAAAAAAGATACAAATTTGCCCTGTCAATAAAGCAAACAATAGCAAGGAGATAATCTGTAACTTTGAAACAAAACACATTTGTGTGAAGAGCACAGGGGTATTTGTCTAAATGTGTTTGTTAGAGACAATTATGCTTAAAAGATTCAGTGTTTTCAGTAAAACATTTGGACTAGCTTCTGTTTAATCTATAAAACAAGCTACAGTAATAAAGGAACATGCACATTGGACAAACAGAAAGCCCACAGAGGAGAAAGTCATTGAAAGGTATAGCACTAAATTATTCTTCTTTTAATGATTTTATTCTGTATTACTCCCATTGGAACGTACCCTAACACTACATATGCACAGGTAATCACTTGTCCTGTACATTATTCAGTGACATTTAGCTGAAGTACAACATAGGCTACAGGGATAAGATGAGGGGACTGAACAAAGAGTTGGGGAAAAAAAACACTTATTATTCCAGCACTCAACACTGCATGTTCTACTGAGGTACAAAACCAATTATTGTGATACCTTTCTTAGAATGTGTCTGTATCCTTACATTCTTTCTATTGTAGATGCAGTTAAAGGTGCAATAGACAAGAAATTAAAGGTTAAGAAAGATACACTATTTATATTATATTATGTTATTATAATAGATTCAGTGTTAATGTAATTACTCATTTCATTGCCCTAACCCCACATTATAATTAAAGAACAACTGGTAAAACTGTTAAATGTACAGCGCAGACACCAGCATTTCAATTGGAAAGTAGACAAAAGTTGAATCACAATAAACTGAAAATTGATTTTTTTTTAGCTTTAAGGAATCAATAATTATCTTTTCTGCCAGCTGAGAGGAGTGATATCTGCTTATATTTTCTCTCAGCTTGCGAAAAAACATTATGTTGACTGAATGCATTAAGAGGGCATTTAAGTCTAAATGCATTAAAGTATATTGTCAGTAATGCTGAAAGTGACTGTTACATTTAATTTAGCTATTACAAATGTAAATCCCTCTAATATTTCTTTTTTCATTTTTGCAATTGCACAGGAAGAAGTTCCATGTGCCTAAGATGTTGTGTTCCAATCGGCGTCATACATTGTTGCAGATGTAGCCTACATGGGCATAAAGAAACTTGAATAACTTATAGATGAGCATAATTAGAAAGAAAGTCCGGCACAGCAGAATCTTTGTAATCTCAGCACAATTAGAAAAGTTGTGTTTCATATACTGCACTTGTGTTGAATCCAATAATTCCCTTGGCACATGCAAAAATGGCTGACCTGTCATTTAATCATCATTATGGGGAACAGTGAGACCCCAGAGACCGCAGGGGTTTAAAAATCAGTTAGTCAATAAATCTAACAAGAACCTATATTTGGGGGCACTTAGTGAAGATATTTATTATAAATGTCCAATCTAGAGTAATCTTTTCTAATACATACTGTGGTGAGATAACAGTTGCGGTATACTTCACAAGCATACAAAAATAAGCATGACTTACATTGGAAGTACAATGGAGAGCCATCTTACTGTAATATAGGTCACCATGGAGTATAAGTCGCATCAGTCAAAAAATGTCATGAAGAGAACAAAACATATTTAAGTTGCACTGTAGTATAAGTCGAATTTATTAAGAAATTGTCAAAAGTGAGAGGGATCTAGTCCATGTTTATTATACAACCCAGTGACATGTTGCATTTAGTTACCTGCTTTCCAATAAACTCACAGAAACTCTTAAGCATGGCTTGGAAGTCTGTATCAAAGGTCAGGAACAGAAAGATGACACCGCTCCAACAGGAAAACATCTTTACAACATCTGTAATTTCAAAAGAACACAAAACATTTCAACTTTTGCAAAGCATCAAGCTGGGTCTGTCTTTGATCCTGCAGACTGTCACATTGCATTTGAGTGTACTGCAAAGCATGCATCATGATGGTACATCACAGAAAAACTATTCGCTACTTTTTCTTTGATGATTCCCACAAAAAGGGGACTTTGACAAGCTGTGCTCGACAAACTTTCATTGTTTTTACAAAATAAATTAATAAAATAAGCAAATGGTAATAATAAATACAACTAATATTATTGATAATAAAAGAAAAAATAAGAAAAAATTCAAATGCAATTGTCAACTAAGACACTTTCAAAACAATTAACACACAGGCCTAAACAGTAGACCCCATGGTTTAAGTGACACATTGTGTTTATAAACGACACTAACCATGTCAAAGCATTTAAAAAATGACACAAAAGCAAATATGTCCTTCCAAATTAACCTTCAAACTGATTGCTAAGTGAAGATTTTTGAGAAGTAGATTAAAATTGGTGGTTCAGTGGATTCATACTGGTATAGGTAGTATCTAATAGGTAGAAACTTTTTTTTTTATCTATACCACTAATAGTATAGGTAAACTTAGACTTATAGATGGTCACCTTTTGTGGTGTTTGTATGCATCCATTGTGCAATATCCTGAATTTAGAATACAGTACACTAGTGCATAAAAAAATCTACTATTTAAATGAAATTAAGAAATAATCTAAAAAAATCACTACAAATGATAGGTTAACCAGGTATATAAATGAGCTGTTGTGGTATATAAACAAACAGTTCAATATTCTTTTTTGAGCATTTTAGTGACTGAGTTAAAAAAACAAAAAGTTTCAATGTTTCTTTATTCACAGGCTAAATATGTCATAAAAGGGCTTATGAAGAGTTTTGACATTCTCAAAAAATAAATAAATAAATAAAATTAAGACAGAGCATAATTGGTCATTCAACATACTAAACTTCACAGTTGCACTCCTGTCAGAGAACACCTGGTATTTCTTTTCCTGAAAGAATATTCTAAATACAGATACTTTAAAGCTCTTTTGAATAATAAATATTACTTAATGTCATTGACATCATTAAGTGTGTAAAATTGAAGAAGACGGTGAATAAAAATCAATTCAGCAGTGCGCTTACTTTATAAGTACAGGAACCTTTCAGCGATAATCAAGGTATCGGACACAATGATTGCTATTTTAGCTACTATAACCCACTGGCTTCCATATAAGAGCAGGTAGTAGTGAACGTTGACTGTGTTTAATGTGGCATTTAAGTAGAAAGAAAATGTAGATGAAGCTGTTAGCATTCATTTTAGTTTTAAACATCGTTTCATGTGAACCTGACACCAATTCTAACATCAGAGGGGATGAGAAGAAAAAAACACAAAAAGACTTAGCCTTTCAAAGGTTTAGCATGCACACTGTTTCCTTAAATTAAAGCTTCTATGACTCATGATGGTTTAACAACAGACTTCATGGCCATCTTTCTCAACCGCATACTGCTGATTATGCAAGCTAACGAAAAATTTTCCTAATGAATAAGAAGATGATTATAGTTGAAGATGATGATATAAGGGCACATTTGGACAGAGAAGAAGAATGGCTTCAGAAAATAATAAAAAAGTGTTTTCCTTTAGTAGAAAAAAGCTTACTGCTCACAAAACGTCTGTGGACTTTGGGGTCACCCATTCAACACCGCATACATAATATAATCTCTCCAGGCAATTTTGTAACTATTTGTGCTGTAAAACTTGTGAACAGAGCCTATCACACGTTAAACAAGCATGTAAACATCTCGGATAACAATGACCCAAATGATAACCCGGGAGGATAACTAAAAGATATAAACAAATACTATAGTTTTCCCTATAAACCCAGAGTTTCTTGTAAGCCATCAGTCTTTTAAATAAGAGGTAAAATATATTGAACAATCTTTTTTTTTTGACATACACCAATTATTCTAGTAATCCTAAGATTTATGTCAGTCAAATTCCCTCAATTTCATGAATGTATTCTTTACATGTTTTTTTCATTTAGAAATACAACACACATTTGCATTATTATGGAGTAGATGCTTAGTTCTTAATGCAAGTTTAAATTAAAAAAATACTGTTTTGGAGATTACAATCTTTGATAAAAGATTGGTGGATATACTTGTTGCATAAAATCTAACCTGGAGCAAGAAGATTGTAGCCATCATTCACAGAGATCGTCATTGATCGTCTTTTTCTTTACATTATAAACAAATGCAAAACAGGACTGGGCATAATACAGTATTTATTGACAACTCAATAAATACAATCACAAAATGGTCAAATGTATGCAAAAAACAAATGAAGGGTACTGTGTGGTTCAATTGGTAAAACTTGCACACCATGTTCAGAGGATATGGTCCTTGGCGTGGTTATCCTGGTTTACCACGGATAACCACCACGGTTTACCACGGTTTTGGGTCATTTGCTGCATGTCTTCCACCTCTCTCATTCCTGTTCATCCCCCTCACGTCGGGCATGATGGATCCTCAATATTGTGGAGCTCCGGTAACAGTAAGACAAAACTTGGGTGCAAATCCTACATTATTCACCTACAATATAAATAAAAGCTAATCCAAGTAAACTAACTCAAATATCCCATGGAAAGGAATTTGAATAATCCGAAAGAAAAATGATCAACAGTGGAAATGAGAATGGAATAATTATTTTTCCGTGATAAGTTCAAAATGATCCCACACGGGAGAAAACTTCCTCTTCCTCTGTTGATCCATGCCAGTAGTCAAATACGAGCCAAAAACCAACACAGAGCAAAGAACACAAAGTATCTCCATCCAACAAAACCCACAAACGTGTCGACATAGTTTCTCCCTCATCAATACAATGGACCTTACCAGAGGGACCGCTTTTCATTGGCTGATGCCCATTCTACGTGGTCACGTGCCTGGCCGTCTCACAAACACACTTAGCGTAATGTTATGCATATAACTACTGTTCCCTGAAGGAGAGGAACGAGGTACAACACATAGAGTATGGGATATCACGCCCTGCGTGGCCTAACTGAAGACACCTTTAATCACGCCGTAAGGCAAATGACGTGTGATGACGGGTGGCAGGCCCCGCCTGCATATAAATACACCCCCATCACAGTCATTATTCAGTTCGATGGCCGCTCTTCACCGAGCCAGGCTGACTGGCGGGGCAGAAAAAAGGTGTTGTACCTCGTTCCTCTCCTTCAGGGAACAGTAGTTATATGCATAACATTACGTTCCCTTTCAGTCGATTCACTCGGTACAACACATAGAGTATGGGACATATATACACGCCCCGCGGAGCAGCCATCAAACCTAAGACAAAAGTACTGAACTAGTTTGAAACCTCCAACCCAGCAGAAAGAACAGAATGAGCCACAGAAGGGGCTGTCACATCCAGACGATAAAACCGAACAAAAGTGTGCGGTGAAGACCAGCTGGCTGCAGCACAGATGTCACTCACAGGGACCCCTCTGAAAAGGGCCCAGGATGCCGCTACACCTCTGGTTGAATGTGCTCTCACACCATGAGGTAAAGGGAGGCCCTTGCTGATGTAAGCCAGAGAAATAGCCTCCACGACCCAATGAGAGAGTCTCTGTCTGGAGAGAGCCTTGCCTCTAGCCGGATTGGCAAAACACACAAACAGCTGATCACACAGTCGCACATTCTGAGTACGATTGATGTAAAGTCTCAGTGCACGCACTGGGCACAGAAAATGCAGCCTTCTTTGCTCTTCAGAAGCAAAAGGAGGGGGATAAAAACTAGAAAGCTCAATGGTCATTGTGCTGTAATCCAAAGGAATCACCTTAGGGAGATATGCAGCATTTGGTCTTAAGGTGACCCTTAAACCATCAGCTGAAAACTGAACACAAGAGGGGTGCACCGAAAGTGCATGCAGGTCCCCAACCCGTTTTGTAGTTGCCAAAGCAAGAAGCAGAGCTGTCTTATATGATAGAAATTTCAAATCAACCAACTCAAGGGGCTCGAAAGGAGTGCTACAAAGAGCGTCCAAGACCACAGTAAGATTCCAGGAAGGAACATTAGATTTTATCCCTGGTCTCAGTCTACGGACCCCTTTTAAGAAACGCACAGCCAGGGGATGAGCACCTGGTGTCCCTCCATCAAGACCAACATGACAAGCCGAGATGGAAGCCAAGTAAACTTTAATTGTGGAGAACGAGAGACCCTTATCCACTAGCTCCTGTAGGAATGTCAAAACATCCACAATGGAGCACTGGAAGGGAGAAATGCTTTTGCTGTGACACCACTGTTCAAAAACACGCCACTTATACGCATATAACCCCCTCGTGGAAGCTGCTCTGGAGCTCTGAATGGTTGCAACCACATCTAAAGGAAGGCCTCTAGCTAACAAGCTGGACCTCTCAGCAGGTAGGCATGTAGCATCCACAATTCTCGGTGTGGATGAAATACTTCCCCCCCTGCCTGGGAGAGGAGATCCCTGCGGGCGGGGAGTTTCCAGGGCTTCATCACCAGCAAGCTGATTATTTCTGCATACCATGACTTTGCTGGCCAACGAGGGGCCACCAGAATCAAGGACAGGCCCCATCTGCGTACTCTCCCTAGCACTGGCAGAATCATTTCCACTGGGGGAAATGCATACAGAAGCACATTGGGCCATGGGTGAGCCAGGGCATCCACTCCCAGTGGAGCGCTGTGATCCGTTATGGAAAAGAATAGGGACAGTGGGTGTTGGCTTTGGTGGCAAAGAGATCCACTGAAGCTTTGCCGAACCTTCGCCAAATCTGTACAACCACGGATGGATGTAGTCTCCACTCCCTCACCAGTGGGCCTCCCCTTGACAGCAGATCCGCCCCCAAATTCAGGTGTCCTGGAATATGAGTTGCTTTGACAGACAGAAAATGAATGCTGCACCACTGCAATAGTCTGTGAGATAATTTCAGCAAGGGAAGTGAATGAGTGCCCCCTTGTCTGTTTATGTAGGACACCACAGTGGTGTTGTCTGTCCTTATCAGAACATGCTGGTTCATCAGAACCTTGCAAAAATGCCTCAGAGCTAGCAGGACAGCTCGCAACTCCAGGTAGTTTATGTGGAGCTTGGATTGGGATAATGTCCAGACCCCCCTCACCGCAACGCCATCGCATATTGCCCCCCACCCCTTCAGAGAGGCATCTGTGGACAACACTTTGCGAAAGGACACCCTGCCGATTGGAGACCCACGGTATAGCAGACCGGGCTCTCTCCATGGGCGAAGGGCTGACATGCAAGAAGCAGTTATCGTCAGCCTTCTGTGCAGGTGCCGTGACGTGCACAGCCGGTGAGAGCGTGTCCACCGCTGTATTGGGCGCATTTTCAACAGTCCGAGTGGCACCACTGCGATCATGGAGGCCATTATTCCCATCAGCCGCAAGACAGTCTGAAAGCGCAGTTTGCACCCCAACTAAAACTGAGCTAGGCATCGATGAAATGCGGTCACACGATGCTCTGAGAGACGAGCTCGAGCTGACAGGGAGCATATTTCCAGCCCCAGGAATGAGAACTGTTGACTCGGGTTCAGTGAACTTTTTTGAAAGTTTACCGAGAAACCCAGCGCTTGAATGTGGGACAGCACCTGCGGCAGCTGTTCTGCAGCCTGCTCTCTGGAACTGGCTATTAAAGCCCAGTCGTCCAGATAAGCCAGAATGCGAATTCCCTTTTCTCTGAGAGGGGCTAGCGCTGTCTCCACAATTTTCGTAAATGTGCGAGGGGCAAGAGACAGACCGAAGGGTAAGACCAGGTACTCGTACGCTATTCCCTCGAAAGCAAACCTCAGAAAACGTCTGTGTTCTGGGTGTATTGCCACGTGAAAGTAAGCATCCGTCAGATCGATTGTTGCAAACCAATCGCCTGGGCCGACTGCGTTCAAAAGTTGCCTCAGCGTCAACATTTTGAATTTGAACTTGCGAAGGTGCTTGTTTAACACTCTTAAATCCAGGATGGGACGTAGCCCACCTCCCTTCTTCGGAACAACAAAATAGCGGCTGTACCAACCTCTTTTTGCTTCCGAAGTGGGAACCACACGCACTGCTCCTTTTGCCAACAACGTGTTTATTTCGTCTCTCAGAACTCTGGCTGCTTCGGTCCCCACAGTTGTGTTTATAACTGATTGGAACCTGGGCGGTCTTATCCGGAACTGCAACCGGTAACCCGTAGCAACGGTCCTTTCTATCCATGGGGAAAGTGCGCATGCGCGCCAAAAGGGTACGCGTGCAGCCAGACTGCTGACCTGATGCACTGTTGGGGAGGTGCTGCCCTCTGCTGGGATGGAGAGGAGTAGCTCCGTTTGACTGTTGTGCACGCTGTGGCACACAGTGCTTTGATTTTGATTTTTTGGCAAAGGAATTGCACTCTTTATTGAAACATGTGGAACAGTTACACAAACATTCAGAACATTTTCTCTCGTTTCTTGAGAAACATTTAGCCCACTTAAACCTGGGGCTGAGAGTGCAAATTGTATGTGCGTTGGGGTGTTGTGCTTGGGAGACTGTGTTAGGAAAACGCAGCGCCTCTTGGGGCTGGAACCCTGAACAGAACAAACAAGATGCCTTTTGCGCATAAACGAATGAGTGGCGGCAATCAGGTCTCCCTGCTTCTGATGCCTCTCTGTTGTCACGCTGTCTCACGTCGTCAGGATGACTGAGGCTTTTTCTTCCGAGACGTCAAATCTCGTTGAAAACCCGGAGGGGGCCCTTTGCTCCAAGCCGACTGGCGGGGAGTATGCTTTTTCAACGGCTGTGAAATTGTAGTGTTCAGAGCTGCGGGGGGTGCTGCTCTCTTAGGTGGTGCCGGTGTCGTCACCGGCTTGCGTGCGCTCATGTTGGACCTGGACCTAGCGTCACGTCTGGGAATGATGCAACGAAGAGCTTCAGTTTGCTTTTTCTTAAGCTCGAACTTCGCTTGGATCGCATCAAGGGACTGCCCAAAAAGCCCATCTGTTGACACCGGCTCATCCAGGTATATGGCCCTGTCCCTATCGGGAACGTCAGAAAGCGTTAGCCATAAGTGTCTCTGAGCAACCACTGTGGAAGCCATCCCCCTCCCCAGTGAGAGCGCAGCACAGCGGGATGTGCAAAGAATATAATCAGCAGTGATTCTGATCTCATTTAAGAGGGGGATCAGATGGCTATCAGGAGGCATCTGAGCCCCTAGCTCGGACAAGCACATAGCTTGATAAGTTTGAAGCATGGTGGCTGAGCTCAGGGAGCGAGCAGTGGTTGCTTGAGCGCGATAGGTCTTCTCCAACTGAGATGCGGAAAACCTGCATTGTTTTGAGGGCAAGGTGGCAGAGCCGCCCACACCATGGTTGTATGATGGCGCCAGGTAAGCTGCCAAGGACGCCTCCATCGGTGGTAAATTAACCAGACCCGCTTTGTCAGCACCCTCCAGGTCCACATACTGCCTGTAGCCAGGCACTGTAACACGCGTGGACAACGGTTTGTTCCAGGACGACGTTAGCTCCGAGACAAAATCTGGGAACATGGGCAGGCAGTTTTTAACCGCAGCTGGCTCCGTTGGAAGGTAGAATCCAGTGAAACGGGACACCTTCTGAGCAGGAGGAGGGGTGGGCCACTCGACGTCTAACTTATCAGCTGCACGACGGCAAAGGGAAAGGAACGATGTGTCGTCCTGACCCACCGGGGATGAAGCGGCAGCAGATGGACACTGACCCGCGGAAAAGTCGTCATCATCTTCCGAAAGACTGTGACTTTCCAGGCCGATGTCTAGCACGTCATCATCACCCTGAGCCTCGAGGTGATAATGAGATGGCGCTGCGTCCTGTACCGTTTCGGCTAACCCGTCCACATACTCCATATGGTCTGCCCAGCTGGAAGCAGGGGCTGCCCAGCTGGAAGTGGAAGCTTTGGCCCCTTCATCCTCGTCAGACTCGGACGAAACCGGATTCCTAGACTCGGACAGCAAGGGGTCTTGTTGTGACACGGTAGCCTCTCCCAGCACTTTCTGCACAAACTTGACCCGCCGTTCAAGCGTGGAGCGCCGAAGCTGGCTACAAAAAGCACAAGCGGTCGGCTCCGACAACGCTCTTCTGGCGTGGACAATTCCAAGGCAGACGGGGCATGCTTCGTGCTGGTCCTTTTCGTGAAGCGTGAAGCCGCACTCCTGAGGACAGGGGCGAACGGAAGACTTCTGCTTCGCCATTTTTTGCTTCGTTCTCATCCCGAACCACGAAAAGTAAAAAATAGACAAGCCGAAGAAACAACTAGCGCTCAGCGGGTAGACACGCTAACCAGAAGGCAGCAGTAGCTAACACCAACAGGAGCAGTTAAGCTAGTTTTGGAAAAGAAAACAAGAGCGATGCTATCTAGCAGCAGCTAGAAAGCACGGATTTGAAGTTAGGTGTTCTCAGCGAGGTGAAGAGCGTAAGAACTGAATAATGACTGTTATGGGGGTGTATTTATATGCAGGCGGGGCCTGCCACCCGTCATCACACGTCATTTGCCTTACAGCGTGATTAAAGGTGTCTTCAGTTAGGCCACGCAGGGCGTGATATCCCATACTCTATGTGTTGTACCGAGTGAATCGACTGAAAGGGAACTTCCCGTTAGCTAAGTACAGCATAATGGCAGAACTGATACAACTTCTACACCTTGAAGCCTGTCTGCTACACAGTCTTACGTTAGCTAAACAGATCAATATGCAATGTGTGCTGTATCTGACATACACTAAAGATTTTATTTTAGCAGAAAAGGCTTTGGACTAAACTGTTACTCGTGTTAGCCACGTTAGCACCAAGTACAGCTAGTCAATCAACCATCGCTGTGTTCAGGGAAGCGCTGATTAATAATCGAGAAATAAATATCAAGCCTGGAAACTTGATATCTAACGGACTGAATGTTATGTTTTTAACGTAATCTTTGCTCGTCTTGTGGGGAGCAGCTGGTTGCCACGGTAACAGGTGTGCTTAAACTACAAAGAGAGTGGTTTTGAGTTGATCACCTGTTCGGGTTATTTTACCTTTGTTTACCTTTGCTGTGGCGCATTACAGCCGCTGTAGTTTCTAAACGTTGGATTAATTACCTCGTTCGTTTGTGAGTTTACTTCATTCACAACAAACATCAAATAGAACAAATATATTTCATAAAATTTTAACAAACAAATGGCTTCTACCGTGGTAATTATGTGAAATTAAATTAATTATATCCCAACTTCAGAAGATTTGCCTTTACCTTTACAGAGCTCTTTGGTTCCTGCTATCAGTCTGTAGTTTCTCATATTGACGTCATCAAACCAAATGTCAGATCTACCATAACTGACTGACACCTGCTGGCCTCAGGTTTGCAACCTGAGGCCAGCCTCAGTCGGCATTTATTTAATTGCCGACTGAGAAACCAGTAACTTCCTCCCATATGATGACATGAACTTGTTAGTTCTTCTGACCATTGTAGTAGTAGCAGATATATATTGCGAACATCCGGTAGAAATGATGCACCAATCGAGTCATGTTTACATAGAAACAACGCGCTGCGAGGCTTTGCTTGTGAGATTTGCGGTCACGTGGGTCAGTTGTGGGCGGAGCTTGGTAAGGTGCATTTGGAGCGGTCACATCCAAACAACACGGCAACTGCATCGGTCACGTGGTTTTCCTTAAAATGATACGAGCACCAACACGAGCTTTCAGCGCCTCTGCCAGGTTTCTGTGTCATCTGGCCCATCACAAATCTATCTATCTATCTATCTATCTATCTATCTATCTATCTATCTATCTATCTATCTATCAAATTGACAAAACACTTACATTTAAAACATCAAGGAACATCACATTTTTATGTTAAAGCCAACACTGTAAGTCTATCTAAAACCCACAGATAACCTGTTGTCGCCACTTGCTGATTTCTTTGTTCCCTCAAATATTCGTCTACATTTTCTGAAGAGTTTGAAGTATTCAATTGGCTTTAGTTTGATTGATAAACCCTGTAGTCTGTAATCCTTCAGTAGGTCCAGTTATTAAGTATACTATACTTGGTCTTCAAAATCTGTAATTTCTAAAGAAAGCTGTATGGAGTGTTCCTAGCATTTCTTCACAGCCTTTATCCCTATTGGCATACTCATGGCTCTTCAAATGTAACTATGAGTTTATTTTGTTTGCTCTTGAGGCTTTGTGGATGATTTTTTTCTTTCTGTATAAAGTCTTTTAGGCAACTCCAAATGAGGAGTTTTCCCTTTATGTCAATGCTGAGTGTCACAATTATATTATGTGGGAATGATACAGCCAAGTTTTGAAATTAGTTTTTTAGCTTGTGTATGTCTTCCATGGAAATGTCCTGGTTATATAATCAATAGAAGTGAAAAAAAGGGAAAAAAATCTTTCAAAATGAAATAACCTGATGATTCCTGAGCTTGCCCTTAAAAGACACTTTAATCTGTTACAGATTAATATGCATAACATTTTTCTAAGGTCAAGCTTTCACCTGTTCAAGTAAAAGCTGCTCTGATGATGCAAGGTGATGTACCTAGCAACAGCTTAATTTGGTTTTAATATGAGTATGTGCTTCAAGATGACCTGGACCTCTGAGTGTTTAATTTAGACATCAAATATTTTGGTATATCTGCCTTGACATAATCATGCACTATTTTTTATTTATATGTTTTAACGGAAAATACACTGCTCCGAAAGCCCAAGAACATAACATCTGACACAGCCACAAATGGGCAAAAGAGAGTTATTTTCACCACTCTTACAGTATTTAAGAAGACTAAATGGAGGGGATAGGACTTGAACAAATATCTAAGACAGATGTATACCATGCATTGTATCAAAGGTTCTTTTTAAAACTAGAAAAATGTCTTAATCGCTGAATCTACTGTATGTTGGTTTCAAAAATACTTTCAGAGGGCTGTGTGAATTTTCTTCCTTCCTTTCTGTTTTGTTCACAGAACATTTTGACCTTCAAATTACTCATTATGGTTATTTAAGTGCACAGCTTTTAATATATTTCTATTATTATGCACTTATTGCTGGCTTCTACGGTGTATAGTGTGATGGCAAATTGCCATAATTTCAGTAACATTTCAGCAGCCAAGGAGAATGATGGGTGACAGTTAACTACTGAAATTTGCATGTTTTGCTTTTTTTTTCCCTGCAGCAGTTTTGAAAGGTAAATGATGACAGTCAACATTTATTTTTTTCTTATCTTTGAGTTAATGTAAATAGTTTTTAATGTCTTCAGATTTCTCACTCTTCTCATGCTTTGGGATTTATTTCAAAGCAGGTTTAGACAAATATGAATCATGCATGTAACGTAAAACCTGTCACATAATTAGATAAGCACCATATTTTCTTGCAATTATTCAAAACAATTTTGCTGCACATAATTTTTCTGCACTACATAGTAAAATTGCATTGTTCATTTTAAAATGTCTACAAATTAACAGACGTCCCCTCACACTCATAACTAAACACATTTCCACAGCATATACAAGTAGGAGCCAAAAATCCATTCTGCATTGTCTAGCAGCAACATCAATAACTGCAGCCTTTTAACTTATCAATGTATAAAATGGAATTAAAACCTAAGCCTTAATTTTCTGTAAGTCTCCCAAGGGAATAAATACGGTCATATCCAATCAATTTGAATATTATTAAAAAGTTTGCTTATTTCAGTAACTGAATTCATTGAGTGAAACACACTTAACACACACACACAGCCTGATGTTTCAAGCTTTATTATGTTAATTATGATGTTCCATTTACAGCTACTGAAAACTCGACATTTAAGAACAGAATATTACATCAGACCAATCAAAAACATTTTAAATACAGAAATGTGGGCTTGACAAAACATATTTACCATCATAAAGGTTATTATTAAAATGTACTTTTAATATTGTATTCAGACCTCATTGGAAGGTTAATTCTACTTTGTACATGCTCTCTCTTTGTTCACTAAATCCTTATGTATGGTCTAACTAAAAGAAAGCAGGGACAGTAGATATTGTTTTCCAGTTTTCTCAGTCTTTACTGGTAGATGACTGTACTAATGTATTTATTTCTTGGATTTGATAAACAGCTTTCAATGAGACTGGTTGTGACCCAGTTGAATGTGTGGGATGATGATTGATGAATCTTTTTGTGAGAAATGTTTTACGATTTTATACTAATTATTTATTTTACAATTTTTTAAGCAGTATTCAATATGTTGTAGCAGCTTTCTTCTGTCCAAAAAAATTATCCCAAATGAGACAGGTTCTCTTTTCACTGTTGTGTCTGCATTTCAATGTGTTGTCCAGGTGAAGACAGATCTACAACATGTCTTTGTAGCTGTGTCAAGTTCTCCACTGTGATCTTATTCCCCAATAAATGCGCTCTATTATGATCAAATGACTATGGACCGTTTGCCCTGATGTCTTTGATCATAAAAAACTTTGAGCAAGTTCTGTTGAAGTATCTGAATGAGCTCATAGAGCTCCTGCTGGATCTCCTGCAGTTACCAGGCACACAGGTTGGTAGATGATGCAGTCAAAATGAGGTTATACTTTGTCCTGTTCCACATAGGGATGTATGCCAGGATCCTTTAGGACTTCAATAAAGCCTTAAACACCATCATCTCAGATATCCTCCACCAGAAGTTCAATCAGCTCACATTGCAGCTCTCCACCTGATAGTGGATCACTAGCTTCCTGACTGACCAGCAGCAGGTCAGGCTGGGCAGCATCTTCTCCCAGACAAAAACCATCAGCACTGGTACTCCCTAATGGTGTTTTCTTTACCCTCTGCTCTTCTCCTTGTACACAGAAAATTGCTCTTTAACGGATCTCTCTGTGAAACTACAGAAGTTTCCAGATCACACCATTGTAACTGGTTTGGTTCAGGACAGTGATGAGTCCGCATACAAACAGGAAATATATCAGTATGTCCAGCGATGTGGTCAGAACCACCTGGAGATTAAGCTTCTCAAGACTGTGGAGAGGGCAGCTGACTTTTGGTGAACCAGATTTTTTTAATAAGAAAAAGTGTCTGTAAATGAATGTACATATTGCTCCATTATCAATATTTTCTTTTCTTTTAAAGTCTATGCATTTATACATTACATCTGTACAAAGGGAGCATCTCCTTATTTGGTTGAAGACAAACATCCAAAAACAGAGGATTCCATGACCAAGGTGGAAGATAAAACATTTTAGGTGAGTGGAAAGCTGTGGGTCAAGTGTGTATGGGATTTTTGCTGGGAGCAAGGGAGGAGGATGCGGAGCCAGTTCCAGAACTGAACCTACTGAATACTGCGTGTACTTCATTTCAGCCTGAACAGACATCCATCTATCTGATTTTCCTTCTGCTTGAAGCATGTGATATTCTTCATCTCTGGACACACATCTCTCATATTCTCCAGCAGGAACTTGCTCTCCAGCCTCTCTGCTGTTTTAATATTTATTTTTATGTATACTCTTCAATAACTTAGCACTCCCTGAAGGAAAGTTCTGCCAGAAGTAACGGGGTAGAATAATGTAACAAAATAATGGTTATCTGTCTTTTTATACATACTCTGTTCTCTGTTTTTAAAGTAACAAATCCAAGAAGTGTTAAATAACAATTGCCACAAATAGATTAGCTAAAAACTAGACAGTTATACAAGAAAAAAGCCCCAAAGTGAAGATTTGTCCAGATATGTATATTATTTCAAATGCCAGTTATGCTGGATTTTATTACAAGAAATGTGATTTACTTTTTATATTAGTGTATATGTAAGACATTCCTGGGGGCTCATTTTGTTGTGCCAAGTAAAAGAATATCTCTTACATTTTGCAGCTTCCGTTGAATGACTGCACTTATAAAGATGAAGTGCTCTGTTCCCTGCCACTCTATGGGGGATGTACATCAAGTGGGGGGACAGTCAGAAGTACTTCTGTGAAAATAGCACCCTGGTGTGAGATCTATAAATGGTTAAGCAATACTTCATATTAAACACTTGTTCCACACATTGGAGAACATTTGTAGGTCTCTCTCTTTTTAAAGTCAGCCCTGCAGATTTTTGTATTGTAAATTCTGCCACAGCTAAAGCTTTGAATGAACCTTTTTCAGAAAAATATACATGAAAAAATAAAACAAAAACCTTTCATTTGTAGATATAAAGACATTTTTTAAAAGCTGCTAATGGTATGCAAATAGGGCCTATAAATATTTAGCTTTGCAATAAGCATCAAATACACCACAAATGTACGTATATCTACTATTAAATACGTCTTTTTGTGTGTGTGTGTTTACTACTCTGCTATAAACAATCGGGCTAAAAATACTAAAAACCAAGTCATATATATGAGCAGCAACCGTCCTAATCATTTTTAGATGATTAGGATGGTTGATAGTATAAAAGTGAAGTTAGAAAAACAACTTTTTACTTTGTGGCATTTTATAATTCACTGAACTTGAACTCATCCATTGGTCTGAGCTGAAATTAATTAGTTTTATGCTCAGCTAGAGCTTACATATTTGTAAATATATTGGATCTTTTTGGCTATTTTGTCAACTACCCTGAGACTGCCCTTTGTTGTGAATCTGTGCTATATAGATAACATTGATTGAATTGAATTGTTACTTACATGACCAGAGACAGGCTTCTTTATTCAGTTAATAAGATTCTTAATTAGACATTTAATAAATAATTCCAAGAGAGTTGTTTTTCTCAGAATATTTACTCTAATTTTGAAACCAAATAACAGAATGACACACTGTATAGGCGCTGTGAATAAAATTGATCCTACATTTTCTTTTTCAGCTGGAGCAGTCAGCACTGCCCCTTATCAAACTTTGGTTGTGAATTATTTTGTATTTACTTTAAATGACAATATGGTATTAGAAAAATTATATGATAGAATATTATCCTATGTACTTCTTTGCAGCAAATGAGCATTACAGCAGCATGTCTATCAGTGTTCCAAAAACATGACCTTTTAATTATGGTACCAATTAACCTCTTAGGATTAATTGGTACCAATTATCATAAATAGTCTTTATGTATTAGAGTGTGTGCGCATGCTTGTTGGTTCAACAAGCAATAACATATTAAATTCTTTTGAAGGTAAATATCTTAATTATTAGCTATTACATCCATTGCATCTTTAAGGTTTCTGAATGATGGCAAACAGGTGTTATAAAGAAGGTTTAGTGTAAGTTGAACGATTTGATGTAATTTCTCATCTGTGTTTATACTGTGGAGTTTTGACTTACCTGCATGGGCTGTTGGTTTTAGAAGTCATCTTCTTTCCAGCACAGCCAGGAACCATTGTTCTGTGATTACCCCCGGGATTCCAACTTGGTCACCTCAAAGGCAAGCAGATTGTGTTTGTCAGCTTGTTTGTGCACATATCAGTCAACTGTGGTGTACAAGCATGAAAGTGTTGCCTTCTCATTTTTATCTAGTTTGATCTTGTTTTACTTAACAGCTGTAATTGTTTCATCCTTGATGTATATTACTGTTTAATTAGGTGATCTAAATGATAATGTGATTGCAATTACAAGTCTTAATAAATATTTAATCTAACCACAACATGATCTTTCACGTTGTGAGGGACCAGTACAAAAAGTGTGAATCCTTATAATTAAGACAGACCAGGACGAAGTTGGGCCTTTAGCACCAATTTATTGCGAAATATCAATTATTATGTTGCTGCAGAGGGAAACTTTGTTGATGCCTATGAAGACCTTTTTTTTTCTGGAGAGTGATGCTCACGTTTGGCTTTAATGGTCACATTAGTCATTTTGCTGTGATGGTTGCCATGTAGTAATTACAGTAATTATGCTCTTAGACTGTGAAACTAAAGCTTTGAAGGTCACACTGAAAATTAGCTTCTTTCCGTCGACATCAGACAGCTACAAGTCTTAGTTTCCCTTCTTTAACTATGTGTAACTCAATTCCAGTTTCTTAAAGTGTGATAAAATGCATTAATAACAATGTTCATTCCTGGAGTGAAATGTCAAGGCTTGGACCTTTCTGAGTTGTCATCCATGCCCTTTCCTTGTCCTTGGGTGAAGCACACACTTATGCTCTTTGGGGCTTTTTCTGAGGGGGATACGGAAAGGAATGCTTTTATTGATGCAATAAAAATAGTTAACCAACTTTTAGCAAACCTTTTCACTCCCAGTGATCCATGTTCCATTGAAACATCAGTGCAGATGCAATGATAAAGAATTAGGCTTTGGATGTTGGGCACAAAGTATCTGACATGGTTTAAACTCTTTTTGTACCTGACATTATTTTTAAAACAAATACAATTCCTTAATATTAATCAACATTTGAGTTGAGTATTTTGTCCCAAATGGCAACAGGAGGAACAACATAGATCAGTTGGTTACTGAACTGGTTGTTGGCACACTCTTAATACAAAACAGCAATATAGTTGAGTCTGTTTTCATTAGAGTTTTAGATAACAAACAAGACTATTTTATAGGTACAAAGCAAACATTTTAAAAGTACTAAACATAGTACAACACAAGTGCACTTCTCTGACAAAAGAAAACAAAACATAAAACCATGCTTTACTAAAACACAAATGCAAAACTACATATGGATTCTCTATGAACCATCTGCTGATGTGTATGTATCATGTTTATTAATAAATAAATAAAACAATTGCTCTCTGCATGGATTAACCCACAATAATTGGCTTTAACAGTAAGTCAGTGTATGAGCCAAATGAATAAGATAATATTTGACTGCAGCTGCATTCTTAGTTTATTTCAGTATTTTAACTTGTCTTTTAGGTGTAGCATTTGCTTGAAGCTACTCTTATGTGCCTTGATTGCTACATTTTTCTTGCATAGTCAAATATGAATATGCACCCATCCATTTATTTCTAATTTGCTGCTGGTCCACCTGAATTTCCTCACTCTGTGATAATGAAGGATATTTCTATTCTCTTCTTTTATAAAAAATTTGATTTGATACTTTTGGGCCGCATACATTAGTGCGCTAAATCGTTCTAAATTTGTCCCATCCAGGATTAATTGTAGTCTTTATTCTCTTTGAACTCAGACAATTTGTAATTAACATTTGACCTATATGCTCTTCAACCTTTCAGTGTAACAGCTAATTCAGGGAAACTTGTCCCATGTAACCTCATTAGATCACTGGGTATGTGTGTAAGGTAATGAAGGAGTAACTAGAAGATAAAAGGCCTGGTAATCAGGTTTTACTGCCAGAACATTATGTTGAAACAACATAGCTTGAAAAAATCTGGGGTCTATTTCAGGCATTGAAGTAAATGTCCTAAGAAAACCATGGTAAAGAGTGGCATCTTAAGCTTACCAAGCATTATACAGTTTTTTACACGCCTACCTCTTGAAATAATATTCACATTTCTTTCACAAATGTAAAAATTGACTGATACTTTAACTGGAAGCATTTACATTGGTCAGATGAGACAAGGAATATTGACTGTTAAATATGGTGGAGGAGCTATGATGATGTGTTTTTCTTCTAATGTCATCATCTATACATTACCAAGAGATCTGAAACAGAAATTTAATTAACTCTGTCTAGAACACTGAAAATAGGTCATCAGTGGACCCTTAAAGAGGAAAATTATACCGAATATAAGGCCAGACTCACACAGGAATGGCTCATCACACAAAAACATTTACATTCTTTCCTGTTTATCTCAGCCCCCACATCTACAATAAACCCATCAAAAGCTGTAGAATTAGCTCAAAAGAAGAAAATAGTGGACCATAGAATTTTGACAATCAAGGCATTTTCTGAAGATGAATGGCTTGTATGCTTTAGCCTTTTAAATATTACAGGTGAAGGCTAAGTGGTTTCATTTTCACAATTTCTAGATATCTACTGTGAGGAGAAACTATCATATCCTTTGCACAGATATGATTTTGACTCATTCTTTCACATTTTCAAAGTTTTGGAGGATTATTCATTCCAATCTGTAGTTGTTTTCATATTTTTCAGATGGATAAAAGTCAGCTTGGCAATTTTAGTTTCCTTTTCTGAAACTAATCAAGAGTTTTTTCAGCTTTTTGTTTGGGGCTGTTGTGCAGAACCACATTGTGGTGATCTCTGTTTTTATTAATCATGCCACTCTGTAAAACTTTGCTTGATGAGGAACTTGTTTAAGCCGTCAGTTAGAACTACAGTATGTAACTGATATGGTTTTGCACATATCAGTAGAATTGCAGCTGTCTTCTTAGTTTTTTTTAACCTTTTGCACATTATTTTCTTTAATGTGCAATAATTATTTCCTATGTTATTATTTTTTTACTCATAAACTTTTTTGTGAATTTTTGTGCATTGTGTTGATTTCATTGTATTTGTGGATTACTCTGGGCAGTGATGATGCCTGTTGTCATTCTTTGAAGAAGAGAAAAACAATGATGTATTCAACACTTACTCTACGTGCTGCATGAGGGGAAAACACAAAACAATGCTTGTTCTGCAGTTCACACACTTTACCATGAGAAGCATCAATAAGGTGTGAATCTGCAAATCAATGATTGTGTATCATGTGATGCCAAGTGTTTTGTCAGATTAAGATTTTCCCAGATATAAACGGAGAATGTCTGGACTTACTCAGAACTTCTGTGAAGCCACAAAAAGAAAAAAAAAAACTAACTATCTTATCACATACTGTCACATACTATTTTGTTTGTTGGTCTTGGATAAACTCACAAGAACCACAACAAATACAGAACATAGTTGTTATTGCCTCTCAGTCCAAATACATTCCACATGTTTTATGTAGGTTCAGAGGATTTGTTGTGCTAAATAATTACTTAGAAAGACACAAAACTTACTGAGCCAGCTGCAGAAATTTTGAAGATACTTGATAACAAAGCAGAAGTGTTTTCATTCGCAACTTTAATAACACATTCTGAAACTCTAAACAGACATTGTATTATGACCATTGAACAGTAATAACACTGATCAGCTATTTAGCATGTAAATGGGCTAGGCATATTAGGCTTGGAATGAACAATTTTATCCCCAAAACTGTGCTACAAGTAGGTCAATATGGGCATGTTTAAGGATTTCAACAAATTTGTGATGATTACGCAAGTAGATCAGCAAATCTCTAAATCTGCAGACCTTATGGGGTGTTCCTAGTCTGCAGTTGATAGTGTCTATTAAAACTGTTCCAAGGAAGGAACAGTGGTGAACCAGAAGCAGGGCTTTGGGTGGCCAAGGTTCAGTGATGCATGTTGGGAGTGATGGCCTGCCATTGCGGTCCAAACCAATAGAAATGCCATACTGGACTTTAAATTGCTGTAGGTGTTAATGCCGGTTCTGACAGAAATGTGTCAGAAAATATATTACCACAGTTTGCTCTAGGTGGGGCTGCAACAGCATTCCCTGATGTCTGTGGGGTCTTTAAGCAGGATAATGTGACCTGCCACAGAGCAAGATTGGACTGGGAATGATTTGAGATACACAGCAACGGGGTTGCAACTTATGGGACTTAAAGAATCTGCTATTAAAATCTTGGCGCTAGACACCACTATGCTAACATTTATGTCATTGTCTCAATAGGTCCAGGACTGTAAAGCAGAGCAGTGTTTTTATTGTGGTCCTTTTGAAGACATATGGTTGAACAACATAAATATACACCAAGAGGGACAGCATACAGTATTGCAGCTGTGCCAATTTATGAATTTCAGTGAGAAGAAGAGTTTTGCATGTAGAACAAAACTGATATTTGCTTAAGTATATTCTTAAAATGTGAAATAACTCATAGGACAATTTAAAAGATTGATGATGGTAACATTTCAGTTTTAACAGCCAGATAAATACAAGCTGTTAGATATTAACATTCCATTTGAAAGAAAAATATATTTTGATGTTTTATGACCAGGTAAAAAAAAGTTACAACCACTGATTCATAGAAAACGGCATGAATTTTTTTCTCACTTCAAGATGTCATGCGATAAAATGTCTTGTGTTTCTGTCATGTCAACTTAGACAATATGCCTCTCTCTTATTTGTGTTGATTAGTCTTAAAGAAATACACAAACCATTGTTGGTAAGAATCCCCTGAGAGCAACAAAGCTGTCTTTGATGGCATGCTTGGCATTCATTACTGATAGGGATAAATCGTTTAGACACAAGCCATCTGTGAAGAATAAATTAACCTAACCCAAAAATAAGAAAAAATAAAAACAGCTAGAGAAACCAAATCATGGAGCATAAAAACCTGCCGTATGACATTCAAAGACAACACATTCCACTGTACTAGGTCAGCAAAAATACAAATATTGAACTTTATTCTCTTTTTTTGTGATATACATAAATATTAAATCTTATCTGATCACTTCGGTCACACACTCGTTCTTGGACTTGTCTAAACATTCTGATTTTGTAAGTCATGGGAGATGTATGTGTGTCTGATTCTGTTGAAGAAATTGAAACATTATGTTCAAGTAAAAAAAAAAAGTCATTTACTTTTACAAAGATTATTTGTGTGCTTTACAGCTATAAGAGCCATATGAGGTGAAGAAAAAAGTCGTATTTAGTGCATTTCTTTTACATGAATTTAGTACATTGAAAACATTTATAACACTTTCCATTCCTTGGGTACAGCTAAGGCTTTTCAAATTACTTTTGAGTAATTTGTACAATTGATAGAACAGATGTTTAAAGCTTTGGTCACCATACTTTTGTTTGACTTCGCTCTAATCCCCACAAAGTAACCTCGGCTTATATACAATTTTGAAAATGTTGGTATTCTGATAAAATTAAGTGCTTGGGTACTGCTAAATAAATAAAGTTAACAAAACTATTATAACCAGAGAGATAGTATAGAAGGTAAATGGTAACAGAGGCTGTTCATACTTTGAGTGAATATTTTGTTGCTAATCTTTAGCACCTGAAGTAAAAGTAAAAAATCAAACAAAAAAACACACATTTATACGGTGCCGTAATGCTGCCACTAGAGACTTTCAAGAGCTTAATCCTATAGAGATCCAAGAGTATGATAAGGAAAAGAGCAAAGAAAACACTGGGGAAACAAACACTATTCATTCAAAAAGAGAAATTGTATCTGGTTCCAAAATATTTATCTCAAACCAGTCTGCATCATTTATTGATTTTAAAGTGTTGATGATGTATTATCCAGTGTTTAGATTTCCCATGCTTTGGAGAGCTTTCTGTATTTCTGTCTTCTTATACTGAGGTAGGTCTGGTTTAACATCCTCAGAACTGAAAGTTCTGCTGCAGTGCCCCTCACTGGGACAAAATTGTATTTACTGACATTGTAACAGAAAAAAACATCCCTGCAATAAATAAATTGAAAGCAGTTCAAAGGAGTATAAGAGAGTAAAATATTTTAAATTAGACATCCATCCACAACCAAATTCTAGTCCTTTTTAAAAAGTTGTGATCTTTGCTTTTACTCCAATTTCCACTTAGGATTTAACTTTAAGGTTTGAAAACAGTCAGTTAATAAAAAAAAAGCTTCCTTTTTTTGCTTTTCTTTGAACGTTGCATGCTTCTATCTATATTCTAAAGAACGAACAGTGGGCCAACATCTGCTCACATTAACACTTATAATTCATCTAGACACTGACAAGGCAGTGCACCAGCTATCGTCAGCATTGTAGCAAGCTAATTTTAACAAGAGCAAGCTGCCTGACAAATTGAAACCATGTTAACAATTAATTAGCATAAAACAGGTACAGAGTAAACAGGTGTTTGTTGACAAAAATATCATATGGCAACTGTCCACACAAAAACACACTGTTATCACTGAGTGACTACAACACCCACAAAAGCGAACCAGTATGGTTCCATAACATTCAAGATCAAAATGGGCACAAGAATAGATGCACATAAATCTCATCCAGCGTGGAAGCCAAACGGAAAAAAAATGGAAAGCATATAACATGCGTGTTCTTCAAAACCTTTTCTTCCAGCTCAAAGAATGGTAAACAGACAATAATGCAGCATACCTCCTGCTGTGTCTTTGGCTGCTTACTTACAATTAGTTGACTGGCAGATCAGCTGACCAAGGTTTGATTTTCAGAGTGAGGTTTCCTTGTATGATCACAAAGGAGGCAATGCATTGTTATCTGACAACACATCTCTTTCATATTCCTATAATTAAAGACTAAATATTATATTTGAATTTACATTAACCTGATGTGAAAAAACCTGCATTAAAATATTCTATTTTTCTTCTTGCCCAGACTCCTTTCCTTACTCTGCTTCCATCTGTTCTTGTTGTCATAGTAAATGAGCAGGCAGAACATGGGGTAAAACAATAGAAAGGAAAACAACAAGCCAAGTCTCGCCTGCAGATCTCCATCCATCTAAAGCTGACTGCATGTTGAGCTGCCCTTGAACAGAGCATAAGGTGCAAACACTTCAACTCTTTGGCATGTTTATTATTATCTTTGATGTAGAATATAATTAATTGGATACTGTGCAGAAACCTTCTAGAACTTGTAATGAAAATCTCACTATATGAGGTCTGTGATGTAGCTGATTCCATGCAAGATAAAACATGTATAAACACTAATGAGGGTTAGACAGATCACCTCATAGTGGGAAGTAGGTTTATGCTATCTGACAGGTACCAAACTAATGGGACCACCTGAAGACAAAATTTTGGATAGCCCCAAATTTAAAACTCCTTGACCCACTGACAGATCATATTTATGCTCCTGATTGTTGTAAGGGCATTTTTCACAGCTCTCTGTGAGCAATTTGGTTCACTGTCCACAGAAGTGAATGTTAAACTAGGTTGACAAAACCAAACATCCACAAAGTTAAGTAAAGGTCCTCTGTGACAAAGAGTTTAGAAGGACCTGTGTGTAAGTTTTTTTTTTTACTCCTGTCATGTCTATTGATTTTACGAGGTATACTTGGTGAAGGAGCTTTGTAGTGTAGAGGTCAGTCAAAGGCGTGGACTAAAACCTGCTGTTAGTGTTGGAACACTCCAGAGGATTGACCAGAACTGTTGAGAAGGTTGAGTCTATGAGTTATGAACTAAAAAAGTACATGGTAGTCTTTCCAAAAAATATATAACCATTTTACAAAAAGGACATTGCAATATCTACAGTACTCTCAAGGGAAATTAAACAAATTGGTAAGAAACTACAAAAAGACCTTAAATACTTTAGCTGACAAAGGTCAATATGTTTTTACAAAAGTTCATTTGCATTATTTTGTCAAATTGGCAGAATATTATGCTCTATATGCAAGTTGCTGAAATAACAATAAAAAAGAAAGCACAATTTCAATAAACATCTTCCACCTTGAACAAAAATGTGTTGGAAAAAAAGGTATAGCCTCGACTAGAGCTATACAATATGTAAATGTGGTTGAAAAGTAAAAAGGTAATAAAAGTTTTCCACAAAAATTGTGAAAATAAGCTTTCTTTCAATATCCCTGTTTAAGAAACATTTTAAAATAAGATCTAAAAAACATACATTTTCAACTTATTTCAATTAATCTTAGACACAAAGTGATAGGCCAAACTGAAATAACCATAAATTATGATTAACATGGATGACCAGTGTTTGCAAAGTGTTTTGTTACATCAAAGTTAAGATAAAAATGATTGTGTTCCAAAAACATTACTATTGTTCTCCATATGCTTGTCTTCTGCAATTACAAAGAGAAACTTGAATGATTTTATTCTAAATTTATGTGACAGAACAACACAAAGTCTCACGTGATTGAGATGTGGAAGGAGATATACAAAATATTAATTTACAAAAATACAAATTTAAAACCTGTGAGTTGCATTTGGAACAACGTCTCCACCAGACTACATTAAATACTGAAATATTTGTCAATTCTACACTGTAAACTGATTCAAACTTTGTCATATTTAATATAAATAATATGTTAACACCAATTTTCAAGTCTTGCGGCAGGCACATAATTAAACTTAATTCTGGGCCATCCTAAAATATTTTAAACAAACTATTAGTATACAGAGCACCTCCATCACCTCCACCCTGACACACAAAACTGCCCCTACCTACAAACAATATAGAGAGCAGAACGCCCCCCACAAAAGAACACCTTATATGTTGTGTACCAATAGCTCTTTTTTATTCACAAGTAGTGTCTGAGGTCTCTTTCCTCATCAGTAACTAAAATGTAATCCTGTTCTGCAATCTGCCTTTCCTCTACTACATTCTTTCACAGGATATTTATATCTGCACCCTTATGACTTTCATTCCATGGTCTCACTTAGAGGACACAAGACAATACTGCGCAATTATGGTGACATAAGATTCTGAGGTAATGACTGTTCATGTATCACTTGTAAAAGCGTGCTACCTGCTGTTAATGATCCTGTCACCTTGTTTAGGTCTCACTGTTGTATGTGGGGATTGCTCTTGAGCTCGGTTTAAACAAGTACAGCTGTGGATTTTACTTATTTAAGTCAAGGTAATTTGTCTGTGAGAATGGTACATCAAGTTGTGGCTCTAGGTCAGTTTATTTCCAAAAGTTGGAAATAGCTAGATTAAAAATCGACCCAAATCTTCTCCCTCCTTATCTTTTCAATGATTTGATTAAATTGCAAACTTTGTATGAATTCATGCCATATGATCTATTCCCTCTAAACAGCGTTTTCCCTTTCACCGGAGCAGATTTGAAAGTGTATAAAAATCTAGATTATGAATGGTAGGCTAATTGATGGTGGGGCTTCCCATGGTTACTACTGATTAGATACATGCCTTCTCCATGATGCAATATTTGATTGCATCTTACTAATCTCATTTACTTATGAAGTATATGAACATTAATCTTCTTACCTTGCAGAGGCGGTCCTAGCCTGATTGGCGCCCCGGGCAAACCACCTTTCTGGCGGACCCTCCCCAACCCCTCCATGAAATTGTTCATGGGGATCAGGGGTGCTGGTGTGATGATGTATTGGGTACTGTTGACATTCAGATCCCCTGGTTGCAAGAGTGGGGAGTGGGGGGATTTGACAACGAGGGGTGGGAACGAGGGGAGAGAGATGCCGCCCCTGCCCATGTCACCCATATCAGAAACCGCCACTGATTCATTACATTTGTGTGTGTGTTGTTGATATGCTTTATGAAAAGCAATGTAAATAAAATCACTATCTTCTATTAGGGATGCACCCAAAGGTTCATATAACTATAACATGTTTGATGTATGTTTGGAGTAGCAGTTTGAAAAACAAAAGCGTCTTGATCTTTTGGAACACTCACTCCGACACTCATGGAATGTATACAGACCCTCTTTCACCTCAGTGATCATGTGGCCATGAGTGCCATTACTCTCAGCATCCCAAGATAGCTGTAGGTTAGCTGTAACAATCTGTTTGTCTCTGGACAGTGACTTTGTGTTGGTGATAGAGAGTGTGAGGGATGGGAGGTGTGTGGAAGACAGAGACTAATGGATGAGAGGGTAGAGGGAGAGTAATGAAAACTGTCGGTCCACACTGAGTATCACATGACTCTCCTAAAACTCTTTTTTGACCCTATCTTTTTAGCAATTCCTTAAAAATTGAAGCCAGCTTTATACATTTATTTTATTAAATCACCAAAGAGCATATTCTTGGTTGAGTGGTTAACATAATAGGAAAATGTTTTTAAACTGTGATAATTATGTACCCAGTAATTCACATATTTATTTTTTATTTCTGTTAATGCTGTCCTGTGTTTAATTCTACTGCTCCTGCAATTACAGGTTAATTGTTTGTGGTTATGAGTTACTTTAAAATTAAAAGTGTATTTACAACAATGCTAGAAAAAGGCCCTTCAAACTACGCTCTCCCCTGATGATACCATCTCTCATCTCATTTTTTTCATACACATGCACACCAGATGTGATACTTTAACTGCAAAGGCGGTTCATGTTTGGGTTGCAGCACACACGAGAGTCACATTTTCTGCAACTGCATTACATGTTTGTGTGGTTTGCTTAACTGGTCTAAGGGTGGCAGTGTTGTTTCAAAATTCAGCTGCTCACCACTGAGGTTCCAAAAATCTATTCTGACAGTGATCTACTACTTGAGTGGAAGATCACTTCAAGCTAGTGTTCCCAAGTTAAATTTATTATTCATCCATGCTTAATATGATGCAACAGATTATATATTTGTGGAAATAATCCCCACTCTTTATTCTAAGACTTCAAATTAATTAAATGAATCTGATTTTCTTGTTAGTAACATTTTTGAATGCCACAAGAGATTCGATACATCTTTACAAATTATGTTCTATTTAGTTTTTGTGCATATGTAGATTATTTTGATACACTATTTGTACAGCAGCTGTAGAGTTCTGTAAAGCAGCTCAAGCCAACATACAGCAGGGGGCAAACCAGAGCCTGGAATAAATTGTAACTCGTGGAAAGAATTTCCTGTAGGGAAAATCTATTCCTGTCTTTTAAAGCTCACTGATGTCTGAATGTGTGTGTATTTGCTGAGTGGCAGGGGATCATGTGCTCTCAGAGCTGTCCCACTAAACTCAGTTGCATGTGTACTGCTTTTCCCCTGAATTAACCAATTCCTTTAACGAGCCACTGAATTCTGATCAAACTTTCATGGCGCTTCTTGATTTACAACTCCCCGATCAGTTTCCACCGAGGCTCCAACAAGGAACAGGCCTATCAGCGTCACTGCGTCATTTACACATTAAAAAGGCCTGCCGCTTCACCAATCAAATTTTCATAGAACATCACCTTTAAAAGTCAGAGATTTCTGGCGCTGTGTTCTTTGTGTGTCAGCGTGTGATAATCTCCTTGCCAAGTGATTTTTTAATATTTTTTTTTTACTTCAGTGTCACATCTGTGACTCTGTGCCTCACCAGTAAATGTGAATTTGGTTTTGCATGAGCAAGCTTATGTAAGCTGGAACTGAGGAGCGCATGAGTGAGGATAGAAAGTTAAGGGGATATTTTAAAAAAAAAGGAAAAATTAATTAAAAAGATATCATCTCCTTCTATGCTTCAGTGAAAATACTGGAGCTCATTCAAATATCTCCCATGTGCACAATCTTTAATTCAGCTAATATTAATAAACTCTGATGGAAATTTTCATAAATATATGTATTCCAACTGGAAAATAAAATTTGCCCTGACACATTCAGAAAACAGCAGAGCCAAAGATGCACAATAATATCCACAATGTGCTGCTCCGACCAGAGAGGAGCTTTGGACAAAAATAATCATGGCTAACAGACCAGCTAGGGGAGGTTGTACTGCAAAATACATTTATTTTTATTTTATTTTATTTTTTTTTACAGAAAAATTGCCCTTTATCATAATATTCGGATAGCTATTAGATAAAATAGTATATTGTCATTTCTGACCAGATTTGTTTTTTTTTCCCATTTGTGCAATTTTGCTAACTTGTGTCAAACACAATTTAGAAGATTCAAGTTTAAGACTCCAACTTGAGTCATACCTAATTCGCAAAAATACACTTCAGACTACACATAAACTTCTGCCCTAAAGACTTGAGCAATTCTATCTATCTCATGTAAAGAAGCAGATTTTTGCTGTGAAAGGATTTGCTTGATTACTAGCGAGGGAAATTGGTATATTAAGACTTGTTAGTAGCTCACAACTTGGTCAGGTTAGTTGTAGCTTCACAATAGTGACCATATAAATGATTACCCCACTTGAATGTTATTAAGTCAAATCAGAAGAAGAGGAAGATAATAAAAAAAGAGAAGAAATAAAGTAAGTAAGTGAAAAGAGAAGGCGAAGAAAGGACAAGAAATAAAGAAAAGATATGCACTCGCAGTAAAAATGGACAATAAAAAGAAAACATGGCGGAGCAGTGGTTGTACTACACGGACCATAAAAAGGGACGGACAATGACAGCGGTAGACAAGGGTAATGCAAAGCAAAGGTGAGTTTAGTGTCACTTTTGAACAGTGATCCTGTGGCGGGCCTGTGCGGAGCCTGATACATCTACAAACAAGCAGAGAAAAGCAGCCGGTAAGGCAGAGATTGTATTTTTGTGAGGTCGCACTGCTGGATTGCCTACATTCTGGATTAACTTCAGCCTAGCCACCGGCTCGTTAACGCCTGTGTTGTCGGCTGTATACTTTATTAATTGGTGATTTTGATGATTGAAATAATTGTTACATTGTGACTTCTTACTAATGGATTTGATGAAGTTAACAGTAAAACTATATATTAATTAAATAATAAGTAATTTAAACTAGATGAAATAACTTGAAAGTACTTGTAAAAGACACAGTCATGATATCAAAAAGTAAATATTTGAAATCTAAATATTAATTTGAAATGTTGCACTTCAAAGTTCACTACAGAACTCAAATTAGTTATCTTGTTTTTTTGACTTTATGCACTTTGGATTGATTCACTGTGGTTTGCTCAATATTATTTTCATGGTTTATTTAGTATTTTATTTTCAGTCTTAGTAAAATTAATTTATGTAAATTTCCCTTTTGGGTTGTTTGATTTTTTAAATTTATTATTATTATTATTATTATTATTATTATTATTATTATTATTATGTTACCTATTTCTGGACAAACTAAGTGAAATGTCCTGACACACTGATAAATGAATGGAGGATAAATGAAGAAAACTACTTTGGTCTTTTGAGTGGAATCCAGTTGATTTAAAAAATAAAAAAAAAATCAGCATACATGTATCCACCCTTTCTCAAGTGGGGAAAATGAGAACATGAGAACATTGAGAAATATGACATGTGAACCTATGGTACAAGTGACATTCATACTCTAAAAAAATAATAAAAAAGTTTTTTAAAATTGTAAGCAACAGTGACTCATGCATTTTTGATTCATACAGTACAACAAACTTAGATTATGAAGTTGAAAGAAAAGATGAAAAATTGAACTGATTTGGGCATGAGCATGTAACAGTAATGGAAAGAATGTTGCATGCAAATGGTATTGTGCTAATTGCTTTGACAGATTGTCAACATGGTTCTAATCATTTATGGCCTAATATCTCTCAGCCAAAAGCGTCAGGGTAAAAATCTACACAAGGAAGTACACTTGGTACAGAGATAACACATTTTTGGGTGGATCCTGAACAATAGGAGTTTTTTAGTGGAAGATAAACACTAATTATTTCAAGCAGTTTTACAGTCATAGTCATTTTAAATTCCTGAGATTCCTAATATTTGCTGTGGATCTTAAACTATAAACTGTTGCATTATTGTCTTTATATTAAAATGCATTAATTTAACCAGCCAATGTGGAAAAAATAATTAATTCAATTAAATGAAGGACTGACTTTTGCATTTGTTTCATAGAGTTTATTATCTGAGAAACAATATAAACAATTAAAACCTCCAGGAGTATTTATTGTTGACATATTTTGCATTTGAAAAAAGAAATAAATAATAGACATTCTGCCTCCATATGTTTGATATTCCTTTGGGACACACTCCCTGTTTTTAATGACTGGAAATCAAGGCAATTTCACAAAGTACTTTTAGGCTACAAGTGATTTCCTTTCTCTTTCAGAGTTTAATTGAAGTGGAACAATGTAAAGGTGGCTTAAGAACACAATATTATTAGTCCCACTTATGCTCTTCTCTGCACTCCTTTTAAAGTAATTTCAACATAGTTTGGAGTACCTTTATCTGCTTTTTTGAAAAAAAAAAAAAAAAAAAAAATCTGATAAAAACCCTGTCTTGTTATGACTTCACTCATTTTAATAACATTCTAGACCACAGATGGCCACTTCTTCTGCCCTGACTGTGGTTTACATAATGAAAAACACAAATTCAGTGTCTCAGAAATTTTTATTTATTTATTTTTTGAAAACAGGGAATGTTGGAAAATTGTGGTGTCACATCCTAATCAGCTCATTAACTCTAAACATCTGCTAAGCTTTCCTCAACCTCTTTATGACTCTCAGTCTGGGTTGGTAGTGATGAGGGAGACAGTTGACTTGACAGACCACAAGGGGAGTGATCCACTAAATGTCACTGCTGAAGAGGCTGGTTGTTCATAGAGTGGAGTATCCAAGCATCTTCAAAGAAAGTTTATTAGAAGGAAAAAAAAATGTGGTAGAAAAAAGTGCACTGGCATCAGGGATAGCTGCAATGTTGAGAGACAATCAAGCAAAATCCATTTAAGAAATTGGGGAGGCTTCACAAGGATCAGACTGAGACTGGAGCCAGCATATCTCAAGCCATTCTACATAGACGGATGCCACACATGTCTTTTGTCAAATGGATGTCAGATGGATGCCACATGTCTGCATTCAACAAGCCATTCCTGAACAAGAGGTTGGACTGTTGCTAAGTGTTCCAAAGAACTCTTTCCAAATGAAAGTAAAGTTTGCATTTCATTTGAATGAAGGTCCCAGAGTCTGTAGGAAGAGTGGGGAGGAACAGAATCCACATTGCTTGAAGACCAGCATGAAGTCAGTGATGTTTTATGGTGTTGATGTTCTTCCACCATGTTGTTTTATGCCTCTTAATAGAGACGCTAACTTCCTTTTACAGCAAGACTTGGTACTTGCCCACCCTGCCAAATGTACTATACGCTTGACCATGGTGTTACTGTGCTTTATTGGCTAGGAAATTGGGCAAACTTAAACCTTATAATCTATGGGAATATTGTCAAGAGGAAGATTAAGTCCAAAGGAGCCCAAAGCACTTCACATTACATCCAGTCATTCACCCATTCACCCATACATTCACAAACTGATTGTAACCACTGGATTGTAGCCACAGCTACCCTGGGGAAGTCTGACAGAAGTGAGGCTGCCTTGCACTGGCACCATTGGGACTTTTGACCACCTGCAACAGGCAAGGTGGAAGAAGCCTTGCCCAAGGACACAACAGTGGAAACGGACTAAGTGGGGGCTTGAACTAGCAACCTGCTTGTTACAGGACAAACTTCTACCTACCACTGTTACCACCGTCGCTCTGGGGTTTTCATTACATCTTGGCTGTACCACAAGCTGATTGCTCAACCAAGGATTGAGTGCACAGAAATTTACATACGTTTTGAAGATTTACATTTAATTAAAAAAAAATTACTTAATTTAAAATTATTTTTGTGTGATATTCCAATTTTTTAACCAATTAAAAAAACTGAATTTTGAGGTTTCATTGTCTGTAAGCCATAGTAGTACAATTTACAATAAATAAAGACTTTAAATTTAATTAGTGTAATATATGATGAATGATACAACACCAAAGTTTTACTTTTTATAATGACTTATTTTAGATACTTGCAATGGAGAGTGACAGAAAGTAAAGCTCCAGATACAACGTGTTGTAATTTGCATGGTTGAAATCTATGGAACGTAAAGACAGAACTTCTTATGATCAATTTAAATGAATGAATATATACAATTTGTTTAGGTGATGTGCTGAATATTTGTACAAAGACCCGGTCAACAAGTTATTTAGTATAATTTTTGTGTATCCCCCATCACACCCTTTGTGATGATAATTAGATTTTACAGTGAAGTGACACTGTCAACATTCATCATATTGTTTGACATGTTGAATTTCAAAGCCCTTGTAGAGCAGATGTAATGAATCCAAAGTTAGAGATGATTGGTGTAGAACAGCCCCTGTTCCTCCACTCTTCTGTCATAGCACCCTTCCTAATCACCCTTCAACCCAACAGACCTGCCATACCTATTGTGCACCTCTCCAGGCTGCCAGCTCTCATGGCTCCCACCTTTTCTTATTCATTCTTTGATGTGTTCTCCAGAAATCGGTACACCTTGAGTGCAGTCTTGCAGTGTGACAGAGCCATCCACCCTTTTCTTCCTTGTCTCCTGTGTGATTAATTCTCAAGTCCAAAACAGTAACTTCCTCTGACATTAATTTCCTATGTAACATGACATCTCTGTAGCTGGTAGGACAGGCAGACCCATAGATGCCTGAATGCTCAATTCTTTCCTGTAATAAATCATTAGCCATTAGGGACCTGTGCGCCCTAAATGACTTAAACAAATGAACATGTCTGCTTTAATAAGACCTTCTATTACCCAAGTGTGTTTTAAAGGCAAAGAGATGAGAAAAAAGTAATATGAAACTATGCTTTTCTGAAAATGTGAACATTTATCAAATAACTAAACTTTAATGAACTTCTTAAGTGTAAAATTCTGGTAATAATACAATGTAGTAATTTTAAAATTCTAATTTTATAAATAAGTCCTTTAACTCTTCTGACTCTACAATTTTCCCAAGGGAAAATCTCAAAGGGATTAATAAAGTTTCTGACTGTCAGTCTGTCTGTCTGTCTGTTTAATGTTGGATGTTCAAACCTAGATTTTTATGAAAAATATCTGAAACTTGCCCTAAATGGCTGCAAAGTTAGCAGTGATGTTTTGCAGCAAGAAGACCAAGCAGTTAAATCAGAAGTATTTATGCCTTTAATTAAAATTTGTATAGGTGAATTTGCATGTTCTCCCTGTGAGTGTGTTGGGTCTTTTTCAATCCAATAGAAAAAGAGTGTAGATGAGTGATCCAACTTGAAATTGTTTCACACTAAAGATAGATAGATACTTACTTTTGGGCTCCATTCATCCTCAATGTTCCATATATTATTATTGAAAAGCAACTTTAGACAGTGGGTTTTTATCCTTGATTTAAAGGAACTCAGTGTTTTGGCTGTTTTTCAGTTTTATTATTATTATTTGTTTCAGATTAAAGCGTATAGAAACTGAATGCTGCTTCTCTTTGATTGGTTCTGTTTCTAGGAATGCAGAGTAGATCTGAACCATAAGGCCTGACGGTCTGGACTGGAGGGTTAAGATGACAACAAATCTGCAATGTGTTTTTTTGGTAAGTCATTTAGTGATTATTAGAACTAACATTATTGTAAAGTTTATTCTCTAAGCAACAAGGAGCAAGTGTAAAGACTTAAGAACTGGGGTGAAGTGAGGTCCTAAGATAATAACTTCAGTTTTGTTTATGTTCAGGTGTAGAAAATTGTGGCACATCCATGCATTGATTTGTTATAAGCTTCTCTTCAGTGCTTCCATAGGTTCTGAGTCACCTGGTGACTTTTCTTTCATCTTTTGATGAAAAAATATCACCTCTGATGTCTGAAAATATTTGATGAGTGAAAGATGTGTCAGATTGAAGATTTTATTCACATTTCAACTTATGTTTTGTCTTACACAGTGCTTCTAAGTCATTGACATATGAAGCTCTATTTTAAGCTCTGTTGGTTTAATGTTTTCCCTTTTGAATTTCTGTAAAACACTTTGAATTGCCCTGAATGATTTTGTTGCTATATAAACCTCTCATGCCTTATCATACCTTTGTTATGACTGATAGTGGTGCAAGAGCAAAACTGTGGTTTTGTGATGGACTATATGCAGTCACTAACTTGATTTTATCTGCTGTGCATTTTTGGACCATGACCATAACCACAACAAAGGCATGCTTATGTAAAATAATAATATGTCTATAAGTTAGTATATAATTGAATTCAAACCTTAAAAAAATAATAATTAAGCCTGAATATAAACTAAATTCAGATTTAGGTCGACCCATCAGTGAATTGCGTGCTCATATTATTTACCTTCTCCTCTCATTTTAACCTGCCACAGACTTCCAATTTCAAGCCGTTTCCTTTGGTGAGTGGGAGCTTCACAGATCACAAACATTTTAAAGGATTCTAGGAGCAGATTTTGCACCTGCCAGTTTCTGTTTCATCCAATGTGCTGCTAACAGCAACTGTCTGTTTACTTAAAGGGATTAATTTATGTATTTATTACTGGACAGTTTGACCATCTGGAGTGTTAACCATTTCTTTTCAGACTGATCACTTAAGAAACTTAAAAAACAGACACAAAAGAAACTGTGTGGTTTTATATAAAGGAACACTTGTACAACTGTATTAACATCCAGCCATACGATGCCTGCACCTAATTAAACTTTGGTATGTTTTCAATGTTAAGTGCAATCCAATGTTAATTAACTTAGTAATGGAACCTTAGGGACTTGACTCACTGAGTCAAGACAGTTAAGGTGAAAACTGAAACACTGAATCATGTGTAAAACATTTTTTAAAGAAGTTAAATAAGACAGGAACTGACCATGGGGAGTCCACCAAAGGCAAAAGTTTAGTTTACCCAGATAATTTCTTGGGACAAGCTTTTCACAGAAAGTCAACTTGACATAGAAATAATTTGCTAAAAGTCTAAAGATCCCTAACTTACCAAAACTCATAAAAACAACATTTTGAAAATGTAATTATTTAGGTTACTATTTAATATTTAGGTATATTAGGTTTTCATTTTACTTTAACCTCTTGAGTTGTTGCCATAAATTTAATTCACTTGTAAAGTATTTTTTATGTTTCTTTTCTAAGAACCATTCAACTATACAATACAGTCTGATTACATAAATCATGTTTCATTTTTAGGGAAAAATGTTACTGTTGAAAAACAGATCATGATTTAAGCACTAATAATCTTTGCAAAATTCAGACAGAAATGCAACATATTTTACACACAATCAATGAACTTGCTTAAATTGCATAAGATATACAAGAGAGTTTCACAAGATCGGAAAATGGCAGTACACAGACTCCAGCAACTACTGTTTATTTATGTGCATGAAACATTATACATTGGGGCACATGATTGTCTGTGTGATCCAAGCAACTTGCATACAATGAGACATGTCAAATCGTTCAGAATAGATCCCCTGCAACCTTACTTTGTAACATATCCTATTAGATCTTTGCAACTGAAAATGAGGTAGTTCAGCAGTTTCAACATTACTATTATTGTACCCAAAAACATATTTTTTTTATTTCTACATGATTATATTTTTTGTATCATTTTAATCTTAACTGTGAGTTAATCACAAGTAACTAAAGGTAGTATGTTTCCGCTTCCTCCATTTGGAGTTTGGCATTTTGCTTACATATTTTTCTTCCTTGTGTAGTCCTTGTATGAGAGACCTTAAGAAAGAAAATAAACTGAAGAAGTAAATATGTGTTTCAAGCAAAAACCAGAACAGCCCAATACTGCGAGAACTTAAAACATTAAGTGCAGTGATAAAATTGGCAAAGACCAAGAAAACAAGGTCAGTGGATATAAGTTATTGATGGATGACATCAGTTCAATACTCTCTTTCACTACACTCCAATTAAACCGTAAGCCATTGCTGTGCATTGCCACCAGTGCGGGGATCTAGCTTATCTCCTTTAATCCCAGGCCTGCATTACACCGAACATGAAGTTCTTCTACTTCAAGAGCATTACCATCTGACTGGCAGAGGAGCGCTGGTAGACAAACTCACATGCTGTTTTTCACTGTCAAAGAGAATTTACAAATAGCTAAAAATGAAGAAAAAATATTTATCTTGTGCACATGAAGTATTTACCGTTTGTGTTGATATTAGTTTCAATTTTGGCAAAAATTAATGAGATGTAATTCGAAGTGACTACACAAGAAGTTACGGGCAGTTTTAGAGAGGCCAGTATTGTGAAATCCAGAAATTAAGGAACTTTAAACAGGAGGAGCGATTACTTCCGTCTGTTTTGTCCATGAGATGAAAATTATGTTCGACGTTACTGCACCATGTGACCTCAGAGTCTTTAGTGGTATCTAATTGCAGCATTAAAAATGGATTATCAGATGTACTGATGTAACTGCTGATTTTCTCACCACCACAAATGTGAAATTCATTAAGGCAATCTTCCAATAATTTTCTATATACAGATTATGTTGATAAAGCTGCAGGGCCCGATAGCCATCACATTTAATTAAACTGCTAATTATAATATTCAGAATCATATTTGGACTAAATTATTAAATAGAAAGTGCATGATGCAGTTTTTTATAACTAGTATATTATACACTTCCTGTCTAAAACTAAATTAATCTAAGGATATAATCTAATATTAAAAACTGCTCAAAATGTTTGCAAAGTTGTCCAATTTATTTAATTAATAATTTATGTAGCTACTTTTTGTATCACTTTACTTGACTGGTTATTGGCTGGTGCTCGCAGAGCGGCCAGTCCAGGAGAACTATTTATTTTCCTTGATGCCGATTGGTTCAAGGAACCAATCGGCATCAAGGACAGTAATTCAGAAGACAAAATAACTAAAATATAAAAAGCTTTCAAAAATCCAAGAATTTGAACTATTTGCTCAGCCGACAAAATGAACTTTACAGAGCTTGTCTACTATTACTGTTTTGAAAATCACAGTATATGGAGGCTATAATGCAGATTTAAAGTCTAATGCCAACACTGATGTCACGCCATACCTCCTTCCATACTACTGGCTAGATTTTTAAAATATATTCACAGTTGTGCTGAATATTACTGATGCATGAGTGATTTATGAATGCAGACATCTTGGTCTAGAATTATAGGCCCAAGACCAGTCTGAACTGACCTGAAATACGGGGCCAGGCCAAAATGATATGGTAGGCTCGGGCTTCTGTGACACGTTTTTAAAAAGGTCTCAATACAAACAGGACAGGGAACAGTAAATGTGCCATGTAGACCTGTAATAATCTACTCCTTATAGTCTGAGTATAGGAGTAGGCATTAACCTTGCCGAGACAGGAAAGAATGAGGTACAAAACTTAGGTGAGACAAAATGGAGCTTGAACATGTTATTAAACAAAAATTAAAACCTGGTCAAGTTACACTATGAAGCCAACAGAGTGAGAAGTCAGAGGTCTGGAAATTTTATAAACTGGTAGTTAACGACTACAAGATGTGTGTTGGCTCGTCTTAAGTCTGTTATCCAGGTTGATTCTAAAATTCATATCTTCATGCTTGGTCTGCCAGCAGAAACATTCTTTCCATTAAATTATTGTGAACATTGATCACCTAATACCACTCCACAGATGCACATCAGGAGGCAGGCACAAACCCAGAGCTAACTGTTGCCTTTTTGGAGCCCTAGGCATGATTATGGTTTGGTACCAATTTGTTGACGAAGTAGAAACAGACATGTATGGCCTCTATATGTGGACAAATGTGGCCAATATTTTCTTGATCTAGGACAAACAGAGATCTGCCAATTACTGTATATTGGTTTAGGTTGGGGAGGAGAGTGGGAGAGTGGGGATTTTTTTCAGAACATGAAAGAAGATTTACAGTATACAATTCAACAATATGTTCTACATATTGTAGATTTCATGTTTTGACTGATGAAAAAACAGTGGATCTTAGTTTGTTCACCTGTTAACAGAGCAAAATATTAAAGTCGGTCTTTGTAGTCAGACATTCTTTATAAAAGCCTCAACATGTAGCAGATATACACCATTTACTACATCCAAAAGTCACAAACATGGCAAAGAGGGAGATGTTTCTGCCAAACATCATTTAAAACAGTTTTGTTTCTTACCATAAAAATAGCTTAATCTAAAAATGTAATCTGTCAGCTATCTTTCTAAGATTTTCTGAAAGTTATTTTTTAAGTCATTTTATGTAAATTAAAATAATAGATGAAGCAGAAGGTGAAAAAGCTATATCCTGACTTTTTGAACACATCCAGTCACTTAAAATAGTCACAGTAGTAGCCCTTTAAGTTACTGACTTCCTTAAAAGGAGAGGAAAAATGGAGTCTTACAATGACCAAAAAAATTTGTAGACTCACATTCTGTTCATACCTAATAAGCTATTATTAATTAACAGCTAAAATCTTAGTTTTGGCATCAACAGCCTTATTTGGATGAATGCATTTATTAGTTTTTTCAGAAGCAACTATGTATCCTAGCTGGTAAGGCATCTCCTTAGCCTGTTCACAGAGGAAATAAATGCCCAACAGTCATCCCTCTGATAAACTTGTAAAAGGTTGTTTCAACACCAAGTAAAAGCTGTTTCTGATGGCAAATATTAGTGAAGTTTGCATTTGATTTGTTGCTACCAATAAAATACAGCTCTTTAAACTACCTTTTCAGAAGCTACAAATCATACATTTGGCTTGTAAGGATCCATGATGGAGGGTTGGTGGTTATGTTTTTACTGTTGTATTTTAAGTGTTGCTGCTTGTAGTAGAAGTGTTGGTGAGAATACAGCATTGGTTATTATTTTCAAACATGCCAAAGAACAAGAAGATCTGATAAAGTTGCATAGTAATACAAAGTGGAATTAAGATTTTAAATATCTTAGATTTTCAACATTTTACAAAGCACTATTCATTAAGTTAAGAAAATGGCAAGATTATGGCAAAGATCTACCAAGCCATGGGCTTCTGGGTAAACTGACAGTCTGGCCAAGGAAAAAGGAAAACATTGCAGAGACTTGTAGCTAATTAACTTTACAAAAAAAAATAGTCTTACAGTCTTACAGAAAATCAGATGGACACTAAATCAATGCAAGGGTTCTCAAATCAGAAAAAAAAATCATCTTTATTTTTGTTTTGCAAAAGAATTGTCATTCTCTAAATAAATAATTTATTCTCAATAATGAGTGGTAAAATCCCAATTAGGATTTCAGAAATCAAACTCATAATTACTGACCAGCCCTTGAATATTTTGGGCCTCTCTGCTTCCAGTCAGAACAAACATCTTGGTACATTTAAAAGACCACTTTTAATACAAATACATTTTAGGGCTAATTGTACATTAATTTAAAAACTTTGTTCTTTATTAAATATAGCAGCTACAACTTCAGCAAAACATGTGCAGTAAGTATTCCAGCAAAAGTAAGTTGCTCTGCATTATCCCTAGAGAAGGAACTTCTACTTTCTTATTCTCTTCGTTATTCAAATAAGTTACTTGATTTTCAACAATCCTGTCTTACTGGCCTAAATGAACAGTAATTCAACAGGAAAAAAGGTGGAGAAAGAATGGGAAGACATGCAGGAGGTGGCACGTAACTATGAGTTGAACCCTGGACAATCGTGTGGGGATTATAACCTCTGCACACTGTGTGCCTGCTCTACCAACTGAACTATCCAGTTGGTAGCTCAGGATTTTCATTAATCTTAAGAATTCTTGTACTCATTTTCATTCCTTTTCATCCAGGTTGTTTTTAAGCATGACAGAGCACCAACTATCAATTGCATTTTGAAAAAAGTTTGATTCAAAGAGCAGCATCAAACACACAGCAGATAAAGAGTAGTACAATGAACAGAAGATCAACTATTGCCAACGGCATTTGCATATCCTCCACATTTGTTCTAGTCTGCACAGAATATCTAAAAAATCAAAAATACATAAGACACACAATAGTACCCTTGGTGAGAAAAAGTCAAAAGAAAGTATACACATACTTTATTTTATATACACTATGTGTTGTATGTATAATATTGACAATTGGCAAACTACCTTGCATGAGCATCATCAAATCTATTAGATTGTTTTTTAAAACTCTGAATGCTTTGAAAAAGATTTGAATTAGCCGGTACAAATCTATTATAATCAGGAAGGTCACTGTGGTTTTGCACACATAAATGCAAAAACCTTGAAGTCTTTTTTTTTGTGCACCATGGTGAAACAACGTCCATTTCTCTCTGTTGCAAATCAACTGTAGATTACTTTTCACAGTTTGGGTTTTAAGGTTTATATTAACACAGAACACATCCTGTTTTAATCTGTAAAATATATTAAGCTCTGGTCCAGTACTCGCTACTAGTCTAACTCCAGAAGGGTCATTGGAAATAAAATCCATGCTCAGTGCAATTCACAGTATGCTGAACTACCCTGAAGCGCATTGTTTGCTGTTATAAAGAATTAATATCCTTCTGTAACAAACCTTTTGCCTTGTGCTTTCTCCTGATGCTGCTTATGGGTCTTGACTTAAACCTGACAAATAGTTTCTTTATTAAGTAAAGGATCAATATTTCCAGTGTCTTTTTGCTCTGTTATAAAATGTGCTGGCTTAATGCATGAGAAATATCATAAAGCAAAAGCCAAAATTCCTAAAATATAGCTCTCATCACATTTTAGCCCTATAGAGAAATGTAACAATTATTAAAATGAAATATCAGCACTGGACTGTGGCAGTTAAAATAAATTCACAGTTGAAATAAGATGTGAACTCGGTGGCAAACTCAGGCTGACCTTCACGATCTGTTGTAATTTGATGTACCACCTTCACAAGGTGTCACATTGACAGGCACAAAAAAGAGCAAAGAAAAACAATTGCAATCTGCTGCCCACGGCAAAAACTTTTAAAGGCGTAAATGTATTCTGGTCCGAAGTTAAAATGTTAGAGAATGCTAAAATGAAGAAGGATGTAGCCAACCAAATGACGCATGAAAGAAAATCTTTGGTTATTTTGTGTCTGATTTTGTGCCAAAATTTAACAGTGACACACATTTGTTGTGGATAGCCTAATGCCAAAAAAGCTAGCTTATCAACCTTCAACCCACTTTCTAAGTTTTGACTAAAGGCTAACATGACCTAGATGATTACCCTTCATACAGACACACATCATCTGATTATCATTTTGCTTTTTACAAGGTCTATCTGGCCCTTTTTCAACCAGCTTATGAATTTTTTTTTTAAATCACACACCATAACAGTGTTAGCTTCTAATTTCAGTAAACATTTAAAGATTACTTTAGAAATACAGTAGCTCTGTAGAATACCCGGACCTCATATAGTGCAGTACAGATGCTGTGCCGTCTACAATTTACGGTATATACAGTACATACACACACAGTGTACGGCAAGGATTCGTGTGGGTTTTCTGAAAGACTAAAATAGTCCCTCTTTAAAGCAGCAAAAGCATAAAAAAAAGACATTGACAATGGTTTTTATGTTAGTGTTAGAGACCAAGCTGATTCCAGTCAGACTAAGTGACTATAAACATCGTCTTTTAAAAACTAATAAACATTAGGTGTGGTTTAGAATCCTAAAGGGATCGTTTTTGACCTAGCTTAACAGAAAGAACTAACTCACAACAAATATGTTCCTCAAGCATAAATTCCATAATAAGAAAAAAAATCAGCCAAATGAAATATGAGCTGTTAACATAAACTAGACTGCTAATCAATTATTGACAATATTAACTGTCGATGCCATTTTCAAAATTCAAGAAATCCTATTTTATAAATGTAAAAGAACAAATGTCAAAAGAATTAGCTTGGGCTGTTTAGAAAATATTGTTATTGACAAAATATAGGGGGGAGAGAAAATTTGAAAGTGGTTATTTTTGTATTTACTACAAATTCTTAAATAACTACATTTTCTTACAAGAAAAAAAATAGTTGAGCTATTGAGTAATATATATTTTTGAGATGAATTGTTGCTGGCCGGTTCACCACAGTGTAACCAATCAGCACTGCACTGCCTCCCTCTTGAAGTGTCTAAATTGGATTTGTATTTCCAACTTGCCTTTTCCAAAATGTCAGTGAATCCTTCAGACTGCTTTACAATAATCAAAGTCAGTACCATGATTTGGTTCAGACCAACCATATGATTAAAGTCAGTTTTTGTCTGTCGATTTATTGCAGCCTTCATTTAGTGCTTGGAAAACTTCAACAGATTATTAAAACTCTCCCAAAAGTCTTCTAAAAGCACTTTATATAATAGTCACTGTTACAGCAACAAACCTATCTTATGGCCAAAAAGAAGAGAAATGAGATACTCGTAAAGCAAAACATTTAAACTTCTAAAAGGGAAATCTGTATGAGAGTAAAGCAGAATATTTTATCATATCTCGAGATATGTTTGTTCACCTTGTCCAACTCATTTCATAACACAAACCAAGAAACTCGTTTTTACTTTAACAATCCAGATTTAAATTGCTAAGACCCTATTGTCCAGTGCAAGGAAAAACGGCACATATAGAGTTAGATCTGTCCGAGACAGATATCACAGTATGATAGTCAAAGCAGCTGGAGTGTGTTTTTTCTGTCCCTTTTGCTTGTGAGCAATGCTAGTTGCAGAATTTTGATATCTGGGGGAAGGAGTTGAGATAATGCTGCTTCACCAATTTAGGACACGTCAACTTGTCAGTTAAGGAGCTTTCAGTGTCATCATGGTGTCATGCATCGACACTTTGTCTGGGCGTAAAAATAGCTTGGCAAGCATTCCCCTCTCCATTTCCACCCACACTTAGCTGAGGGAGCATCACTGGACACATATCAGTTTATCAAATACCCTTTTCCCTGCAATTGAAATGGCTCTACCTCATTAGTGCCCTCCATTAAGTATAGCTTATTTAAAAAAAGATGTCCAGTAGAGGTCTTTAGACATTTTTCTTTCAAAAGATTTGGCTCCCTTTCATCTGTAGTGTACGAAATAATATTAAAGCTGGGGTATTTATAAAAAAATATATATATATTTTTTTACATATTTATTAAAACTGTCACTACATTGTGTTGCAAATTATTATGCAAGTGATATTTTGTCAGATTTTCTTAAATGGTCAATGAAAATGATGGTCAGTATAATTTTCAAGTTTCATGCCCATAGCAGCCAATGACACAGTGGTATTCCTTGCAGCATGAGATGGTGCATTGTCATGCATGAAGATAATTTTGCTACGGAAGGTAGCAAAATTCTTTTTTGAACCATGAAAAAAGTGATCAGTCAGAAGTCCATATACAGTACAGACCAAAAGTTTGGACACACCTTTTAATTCAATGAGTTTCCTTTATTTTCATGACTATTGACATTGTAGATTCACACTGAAGGCATCAAAACTATGAATGACACATGTCGAAATATGCACTAAACAAAAAATTGTAAAACAACTGAAAATACCCCTTATATTCTAGTTTCTTCAAAGTAGCAACCTTTTGCTGTGATTACTGCTTTGCACACACTCTGCATTTTCTTGATGAGCTTCAAGAGGTAGTCACCTGAAATGGTTTTCACTTCATAGGTGTGCCCTGTCAGGTTAATAAGTGGGATTTCTTGCCTTATAGATAGTCATGAAAATAAAGAAAACCCATTGAATTAGAAAGGTGTGTCCAAACTTTTGGTCTGTACTGTACTTTGCTGAGGTCATTTTAACACCTTCAGGGACTCTGAAGGGGCCGACCAATGATTCTTTCCCCATGATTTCAGCCTAAAAAATGACTCCACCACGTCCTTGCTGACGTCACAGCTGTGTTGGGATGTGGTGGCCATCCACCACCAATCCACTGGACCATCTGGACCATCCAGGGTTGCACAGCAGTAATCAGTGAACAAGTCTGTTTGAAAATTAATCTTCATGTACGGCTGGGCCCACTGCGACTGTTTCTGCTTGTGAGCTCTGGTTAGGGCTGGCCAAATAGTAGGTTTGTGCACTGCAAGCCTCTGGAGGATCCTCCACCTTGAGGTTCTAGTGGCACCAGCAGCTTCAAATAACTGTTTGCTGCTTTGTAAGGGCATTTTAACAGCTGCTCTCTTAATCAGATGAATTTGTCTAACAGAAACCTTCCTCATTATGCCTTTATCTGTACAAACCCATCTTTGTTCTGGATCAGCCACAAATCTCTTCACAGTACGATAACGCTTCAATTTTTGTTAAATATATAATGTTTTCATACCTTGTCATACGACAGTACACTATCTGATGATTTTCGTCAGCAGAGAGATCCTTTCTCTTTCCCATGTTGCTTGAAACCTGTGGCCTGCTTAATAATGTGGAACATCCTTCTTAAGTAGATTTCCTTTAATTGAGCTCACCAGACAAACTAATCAACCCAGCTCTCTGAAAGTAATTATAGGGATTCAAAGAGCCCTGACACACAATGCCATCTATAAATTTAATAGCACAACAAAAAAAATTATCTTTATGACACTTAGATCCAATTTGCATAATAATTTGGAAAACGGTGTATGTTGTGACACTATGAGACAGGTAATCTGTGGGAAAAAAAGCAAGCTCCTCTGCCTTCTCCCAGTGCAAGCTACAGAAAGTTGGTCAGAAACAACCAATCATACCCAGGAGGAGGGTCTTAGTGCTGTAAATCATGTCCATCTATGCACTGCTCACACCCTCCTGCTTGCTCTGCTACGCTACAGCTTCTCTTCTTTAGCAGAGTCTGTCATGACTTCTCAGGCTAGTTAGCATGGCTACCGATGATAGCAGACAAATGGTTTCAGGCTAGCTAGCATGGCTATCGATGATGTCAGACAAATGGAACGTTAAGTTGTCTGCCAGTAGCTCATTTAGTAGTGGGTACACAAATGACTGCCTGGCCTAAGACGGTGCTCCACTCATTGGATTTTTTTGACTGGGAACAGTGTTCACTCTGCAATAGTAGCACTGGGAGGAGGTGGAGGAACTTGATTTATTGACAAATTATCATATTAGACTTTCAAAAGATTTGTTCTAGATTTTGTCTAGTGTCTAAGAACCTAGTTTTTTTCCTAGTTACCTAATTATGGTTCCTGAAAGACACATTAGTACTCTCTTCTGTTTTTTTTATTTTGTATGAAATAAAAAAAATAAAATAACACTAAATGTCCTGTTTCTCATAAACATAATGGCGAACTAAAGAGAAGAGAATCACATGACCATGTTGCCAGGGCATACCAGGGCTGTGGGAGGAACTGAAAAGTGGTCATGCTAGTTTAATACATTCTTTAGATAATTCACCCAGCTCTGCTCTTTTGAACCTGGGAATAGAGACTCTTACTCCACAGATGGTTTCAGGGCTCCCAGATTCTCAGGAGGGATCGATGGGTGATTAGGTAAATGTGTCTCTGCTGTTAGCAACGAATAATTTATTGCTTCTAAAATTGCAGGTAACACTCAAGGTGGAAGTGGGGAAAGTTAAGAATGATTGCAAGCAGAGGGTGGGACTTTGACAGTTTTCACAATCACTTGCAAAATGTTCCTCAGTAAATATAAAAAAAGTGACATTATTAGCTTGACAAACTTACGGAACAGGTTTGGTTTGACACTGATTTCCCTAAAGCTTAGGACTTTATCAGACACCCAGCTGCTTCCTGTTCTGTCTTGCAATTCTTCTTATTTCTGTCTATATCTGCAACAGATGAAATCCCTCTAGCATTGGTGTCCAAAGATGGCGTGGCTACTGAAGTTAATGCTGCATCATAAAGCTCATGTAATTCCTTCAGGTGTGGGGTCAGTGTTGCCAGCTCCCCTGTTTTGTAGGAGAGAGATCCCAAATTCCCATTGAAGGCAGACAAGATGAATGGGCTGTTAGTTTTCCTCCAGGCACAAGATTCAGTACTGACACTATCCTTCGTCTCTTCATTCACAGAGAGGACGTCTCTTGTGAGGTACTACTGCGGCTATTGTGGTGAGCTAACATTTAGGGCTCACCTTTTAAATTGGAAAACCTAAGGTGCTTCACATATTGCAGATGGCATTAAAGATGAATTAACATTTCAACTCTTGCCGTTACCACATAAAAATAAGTAACACAGAGAGAGAAACATAAGAAACATGCCTGAAAGCACAACAAAAAAAGATTTTCAAAAATCTTGAATGAAGTGGAAACATTTACAACATTTATTTTTCACCTAGCAATATTTTTTTATGGTCCTTGGTCATACTTGTATCTGGTTACGATTATAGTAATCATATATGTTAACGCAAATAATAATGATATAGGAAGCAAAGTACACTGTATAAGTACAAGACACACTATCAATGTAAGTATGTATTTCTTGTTGCTTATTTCAAAACCCATATATCTCAATTGTGTCTTTAAGAGTTACCCAACATCATTACTAAATAAAGCAGCGATCATCATTTTACTGATTCAGATGCAAACAAACTATGGTCTGAATGCACATAAATGACCTTTTCTCCCTTTTCCACTTCGGCACACATACATTGCAGCTGGGATTGGAAGACAAGTGGCTGTTCCTGAGAGAGAATGATTTCTGTGACCCTGGTGGAAGGGTGAATGCTCAGTCTCAATTCACCCATGGTCTGTTTCAGGCTTATTACACAGTAATCTCCAGAAACTTGTGACTGCTGGGAATAGCCTCGCAAGCATTTTCAGGAGCAGTCCCTTAAAGGAGGAGCGGAAGTTAGTCTTATCCTCTTTACTGTGATTTATTACCCCCCAGGTGTAAGGTTTGCTCCGCTGTTAGATTTGTTTGTCTCTGTTGTATTCTTTCATATGTATTTTGTGTCTTTGTTGAGCAACAATCTCTACCCATTTGAATTTATACTGAGTGGCTTTTGGGTTTTTCAAACATAAAATGATGATAATAGAATGTCTACTTTACTGATTAGTGTTGTGAATGCGTTTGTGCTTGCAGGGGTGCACATTCTGGCGTGTGACCATATATGGTTGTGTGGAGTGACATGAGATTGAAAGTGAGAGAGTTCAAATCCTCTGTATCCATTATTGCTTTTTTACATACATATAGGGCAAATTATTATTATTTTTTTTTTGTTTTACGGAAACACATGATATAGGCTACATCTTGAGTTTCTGATTGCCACTTTCTTTGCAGAAAAAATTGATGATTTCCCCATGAATACTAATATGAAACTGTTTCATGGTGGCCTGGCTTTCTGACTGGAACAGATTCTCAACTCAAAACAGAGTGGTCAAGGTTTATTATAAGGGATATTGGAATTAAGGCAATTGCATTGACTTTGTTTTTTTTTTGTTTTTTGTTTTTTCTCACAGCCTGAACATTGCTGCATGAGGGAGATTAATGTGTGCTTGTTTTCTGTAAACTTGGAGGGGAAGCAAAATAATATTTATAAATAGGTTAGGATGTGGACAAAATACTAACTGTTAGCCTGACCTTCTCCTGACAATTTCACAAATAACTGCTCTGAAGGTCAAATGATTCCCTGTTTCATAAACAGTAACCTAAAATAAAATAATTCAAAAATGTCCCAACATGTATATTTATACAAGTGAAATTTTAATACAAGTTGAGATACATTTGTCAAACAAATTAATATATCTACAAAAGAAAAATACTACTTTTTAAAATTTGAAAAAAAATATGATCATGTTGAGGACATAATAATCAGATAAAGTGCAACATGACTGTTCAGACAGCAGACACTTTCAAAACTACCAGATACATATCCGATTTAGTACCACATAAGGAAGTGGCACAGATCTGATTTTTGAGGGAGTGAAAAGGTCAGAATTGGGCCATTTAGACTGCTAATTGTTTGGTCAGTAACTTGCATAAATTTGTCAATCATATATTGCTGTATGTCCAAAAGGGATTGTTACTAATACTTATTGGGTTTGTTTTTGTAATCCCTACTTGGTCCTGACATTATCACTACCAGCAGCAGTGCCTTGTAAACAAATCAGATATTGTGAGCCAAGTACTTCATTTACAAATGCTTACTTGAACACAGCTGGTAAATCCAGAGTTGAAGGCCCTCCAGATGGCTCACTTGTTTTCAACACATCCTTCTTAAAATAGGCACCATTGATATTTCCTTGAGATAATCTGCCAGGTTAATTTTGATGATTGCATTTTTGTTCACTGGAAAGATTTAGCAAAGACAAGGTAGCTGATATCAGCCTATCATTCTTATAACTGTATGATAAGAATAATAAGTCTATCCTTCATTCTTATTCATTCATAAGAATGAATAAGAAGTCTTATTCTCTTCTTATTCTTATTCTCTTCATAAGAATGATAAGTCTATCATTCTTATCATGCACAAACAAAGAAAAAACATTTTGACCTTGCAATATGAAAAAAGTACAGGGATTTTTAACAGATGACTTGAATAGCACACTAACTTATGCTGCATTCACGCCATCTTGATGACTATTAAGAAGAAGAAGAATTACTTTATTCATCCCAGCAGGGAAATTATTTCGCAGTTACAGCAAGAATTTTTTATACACAGATTAACACACACACGACAGGAGCTGCGTCTGCAGACAGCCAGCTGAGCCGGCGCCATTTTTAAAGGAGGACATGCGGCAAAGGTCGTCGGGACCGAGAGTCGAACCCGCGACGTCCGCGGGTCTAAGGGCTCCAAATGTGGGGTGTGCTAACCCCCTGCGCCACCACAGCACCCCCCACAGCTGGTAACCTGCACTGATCTGACCTTTTTTTAAATATAAATGCTATACTCCTCAGTATTGTTATGCCTTAATTCTTACTGAAGGATAAGAACAAGGTGGTTGCTTTAAAAAAAGAACACTAATTGAATTACTCTTTTCTCAACCATTGTTATCTTCAAATATGCCTATGCATTACTGCCATGCAGCTGAAGAGCTTCACAAACAAGAATATAACTTGTGAGATAGCACCCAAATCAACTATTCGTCAAATCATCAAGAACTTCAAGGAGAGAAGTTCCAATATTGTGAAGAAAGCTTCAGGGAACCCAGCAAAGTCAAGCAAGTACCAGGACCATTTTCTAAAGTTGAGTTGGATAAGGAATTGGGTTGAAAAAAGAACAGAGTTTGCTCAAGAATGGCAGGTGTGAGTCTTCCTTCATGCACAGTGAGGCAGTGACATTTGGAAGCTAGCATAGTGTCTTGAAGGGCTTAAAAACATAACCTCTTCCCCAGAAAATAAATAAAAAAAACCATTAAGGACAGACTGACAAATTGCAGGAAGAACCAGGATGGGACATCATGGGCCTGAACACTATTTTATCCAATGAATTTATCTTGTTTGGGACATAAAAAAGGTTTAGAAAGTAGGCTGTTTTCATCATTCTCGCTCAAGCAAAATCACCATCGCTGTTTTGCTGCCAAAAGACCATTGTCTACTGTTTTCTCAAGCGTTTAAAGAACAAAAGAATCAGAAAGAAATCTAAACATAGTGCTTAAATGGTCGTTTGTCAGTTAGTATATCTGATTTGACCCTTGGTGTCCCTGTCCTAATGGTGAACAGACTGAACTTATGTAAATCTTCTATAGGCATTCTGATTACTGAAATGTTTGATTCACCACATCACATTTACTCATGAACATTCATATAACATGTATAAAGCTACACACTATCAGTAGTTGCCCTTGAGTTTCATGACAATGATAACGCAACAAAGCTGAAATTGAACTCTCAACATTCAACTGTTATTTCCCTCGATCCAAAAGCAATAAACAAAACTATAGATGGAAGTAAGTGTTGTGGACAAAATAGCTGAATAAAGTAGTTAAAATGACATTGTTAGAAAATTATATTTTTCTTTTTTTTTGTAATTGTTCAAAATTACCTCAGTATCTAATTTTACTTAGATTTTTAAATACAATACAGAGACCACAGGGAAATCATGCCTAGATTGACTGGAATAAATAATTTTAAAATAAGGTATATTGAGAAATCCAACCAAGAAAAAGTGACATCATTGTCACAAATTCCACCATGAGCCCTTCTCACCTGAATTGCTCTTTGAATCGGTCTTAAAAAAATATGATCTTTGTTTCCCTGTCCCAACTGTGTAAAATTCCTTTCTGAAGAAATGCTGCAAAAAGCATTTGTATGCAAAGACTCAGTGATACATTGGGTATTTTATGCTGCCAGACCTTTGCTAGACATAAAGTGAATTTTTCTTGCTTGGGAAATGTTTAAGCATTCTGCCATTGTAATGATGCAATGTTCAGCCTAAATGTTATTTTTGTTGACAAAATAAAACGGTAAACAAAATTATCAGATAAAAAATATATCAGGACTACAACAGCTCCTGAGGCAAGATGGGAAAAAATGAGGGTGTATAGTATTTTGATGACCACAGATTTTCAGCTCCATTTAGGAAGTTCTTGGAGTTCACAAATGTTGACAAGACTGTCAGGTCTGTGGAAGCTTCAACAGAAATTGCTGACATGCAGCAAAACAAAATTAACGAGCCAAGGGGCTATGGTATGGTCACTGACTCATTCCAGTTTTATTATTTTTTTTTTTTAGGGTGGTTAACATCACAGAGAAAAAAACAACAACAAAAACATACTATATGCTGTTTTGTAGCTGTTATTGTCCATTAAAACAAGGTCAGACAACTATCTTCCATTCTTTTACATTTTAGCTCTGGTGGTGTATGCCTTACACAATCCTGAGTATGTATTGCTGATAAGGACTCTGCAAAATGGATTACTATCACCAAGGACATTTTAACCTCAGTGAGGGATCAGAATGTTGCGCTCACTTTGTGTGCACTCTGTTAATGGAATAACATGTTAAGTTTTAGTGGAATATGGCCCTTCTATATTGCATTGTGTTTCTGTGTTTGTAATGATGTAAAGCACTTTGAAATGTCTTGCTGCTGAAATGTGCTATACAAATAAAATTTGATTGATTGATTGATTGATTATAGGACTCACCAATCCTGTCTTAATGGCTTAGCTCAGAATTTAATGGGTAACAGTTCGACAAATGTCTTCCAATGAAAAGCTTATGCTGCTTAGACCCCGATCCTAGTATTGGATCAGAGTCCCAGTAAAAGCATATTTGAATGATTGATATATGAAGTCCCTACCAAAAAACTCTAAACACCTGTAATCAGTCTGCTGTCTGCGGTTACATTACGCTCACTCTTGGCAAAACCCACATCTGTACTTTGTATAGCCAATGTTAAGACAAACCATTTTCTTCCTCATGACTGAAGTATATTATAATTTATGAACCACATTTTAATAGTCAAATTTTGTATGTTGGGAATAGAGTCCTCAACTTTGAGATTCAGAGTGAGAGAGGGGTTGTGGATTCCTGTCTGCCATACAACCTGTTCTACCTGGCCCAAAGTTGTCAGTCACTGTAGTACACAGAGCTACGGGTGGGTGGCGGGGAATTGGATCCGATGGCGTTATGGATTAATTCTTGCAATTGGCAAGAGAAGGTGATAATTGGAGGATGCAGTCTTATGGTTTGGGTGAGCAGAGTTGAGAACAGGTAAGGGATATGAAGTGGCTGGCAAGGAGTGGATGCAATAGATAATTGTCTTTGTTCTTCCCACAGGGTGAGCGATGGTTCCGGGTGCTATAAAGGAAGGACAAGCAGCAAGTGTTAGGAGCAATTTGTGGGTAAGTTCCTTTACAGGTGAACAGTCAGAGGAACAGCGAGATAACTAGTGCAGATGAACCAGCAGGCTTAACATGAGCCTAGAGGCAAAGAAAGTGGAATGAAATGAACGGTCTAGCAAAAGCAACAAAGATCCAGGAAGCTCCGGATAACTGCTGAGGTATGCAATTTCTTTTTTTTTTTTCGTGCATGGTCATTCACACTACTGATTAAATGTGACAGCAGTCAGACTTCTGTGTGAACTGTTCACAACCCTTAACAGTATTGTTTCAACTTCATAATAATATGAAGGAAACTAAATAAATAAAAAATAAAGCACAACTGATGGCAATGGTTTCTTGCTGTCTGCACCTTCTGTAGAGAAGTGTGTTTGGATGTGTAGTCAAAGTCAAGAGTGGTGGGATTGTGATGTGCTATAATCTCATAATTTTCATAATTAGAATTTTCAGCCATGTTTACGTCTTTATTTACTGCATCTGGCTTATGTTGGTGCAGAAATATGATGCATTTCTCATGTCAGTGACATAAATGTTGCATAAAATATGAGATAACAGATCACGCCGCAAATGGTTTGAAAAATATTCTTTACACAAGAACATCTTTGTGTGATGAATTTTGCTGTGTATACTATTGCCTTTTGCCAACAATGCCTTATCATATTAATGCAATTTAATGGGGTCACCTTTCCACATCTCTTTCCACACCTCTTTATTGTCACGGGTTATGCATGGCTGCCTGAAAGCAAGTCAACCATGGGGGCAAATTATTATTATTATAAAGATTTTAAAACATGGTTTTGCTTTTAGTGTAATTCCTGACATCAGTATCTTTGCAGGCATTAAACACTCTGGACAGACCAGGAAAGTGTGCCAGAGTGAAACAGAAATGCCACACATTATATTCACACTCATTAGTGCAATCAAGAGAAGGTACCCTGTTCTCAAGAGTCAATCAATAGATTTTGTACTATCAATGGCTCTAATGGCTGAATGCAATGTGAAAAGGTCTCAAGACCAAGAGACCAAAGATTTTATCACCTACTCCACGGAGTTTACCATATATCACCATTTGTGGACATGTGAACACTGTACAGGTCAAATGACATGGAGACATAAACCAAAAGATAAATCCACTTTGGTTTTATCTTTTGGTTTACAACACAAGCTTGTTGTTATGCCACAGGCATGCATACCTACAAATATGCAAGCCTGTGGGGCAGAAATACACACCACAGCAACTCTAATAAGTACTATTAAAGGTTAAATGTTTTGGCTCTTTTGGCACCCAATATTACCTGAAAATAAGTTACTTTAAACTTAGAAAGGTAAGGGTTGACTGATTATATCCTGATGTGTCATCATAAATTATTGTGCAGTGGTTCACATAGTTCAGGGTTAACAATAGGTAGTTAGTTAATACTGTTTGTGTTTTCATTACATTAATGTTTATTCGACTTATTAATAAGTAGTTGAGTATGCAAACAATAAAACTGGTCACAACATTCTTCAAGTAGAATATTTGATTACAGTTTGTGGAGTTGGAAGCGTTTTTAGGGTTGCATGCAGTTAAGGTTTGGCAATCATTACAAAAGAGGTTTTGCTTTTCTTGATAGTTTCTTGCAATTGGATAAGTATATGAGTGTTTATTTTACTCTGGTTAGTCCATGCAGGTCAAAATTAGAGAGCCAACCTGCAACTTCTGGTGTAAACTGCTGAAGTTTCTGAATTTAAAAACCTATAAACAGACCAACGTGAGTTTTTTGGAGAACAGCAAAATGTATGCAAAAATAATCCTGCTCAAACATTCTAGTTTACAGCAGAAAAAAACCTTGCATTTGTCATTTAATGTTTGCTAAGCCATCAGAAATCATTTTGTGAAGCAACTGCCAAAGGTACTAACAGATAGCTCAAAGTAAGAATATATATCAGAGGTGGCCACTTAAGCTTTCACCCCACGTAATGCAGGCCTTGCAAAGCACTCTAACCAGTGTGTGATTCTCATTCATTTTCTATGAAAAAGAATTTCAATATTAGCTCTTCACTGCAGTTATTAAGCTTCGAACCTCATTCAGTCCATGGCTGCAGTTATTCAAATAACCTGACCACAGTACCTGGCAATGATCATCCTTAAATCTGAATCTGAGGTCATCATTATATGTTGTTTTATTTGAAGTTGTAGAAAGCAGAGCAACAACTCCAGTCAATCAGTTTCTTTCATACACACGTGGACAAAAGGTAATAATGTGAAGATGACAATATTATGCTTGGCAATTATTTTGAATTCATTAGTGAACAAACTATTCAAAAGCCTCTAGGGTTCTTGCTAAATTAGTGTTAAACAATGTTGATGTGGAAATTTTGCAGGCAGGAAAGAAAGTGTTTAGCAGGCTTCAGGGCATTTTTATGTTGTAATAATTAATGCTCTTTGCCACCATAATGTAGGAGTGTCAGCAGCTTAATTCAAGTCCTGCTCAATTTCTTCCTGACTTAATCTTCATTATTTTTCCATTGGTTGCAACATGTTTACCAGTGATTAAAATGCTCCACGGTGAGGGGGGAGATTAAAGCAATGCTTATTGCTGCACTGCTGGTGTTTTTTCAAATGTAAAATTTGCCTTTTGATAGATGAAATGTTGCATCTGTCACATGTTTATGGCTACAAGAACTAAGGGTCTCTTCCGTTTTGATCACTCGTTGGCCTTTATCAGCAAACTGGCAATTTGTATATCAATGTGATACAGTTGAGAGGCACTTAACAGGATTAGGGAGCTGATGTTAACGAACATTAGCCAATTTTCACATCTGGTAATTCCTCATTCTTACTGTAGAGGAGGGTAAAAAAATGAGGTAGCGCAAAGCCTCTGGTGTACTTTAATTAACAACAATTATTAAAGAATCACTAAATTTTGGTCCTTTTTCTTAACTTAGCTGGGCATAATATTATCCAGAAGACTGCAGGTCCAAATGTTGCCAGCCTCAAAATTCAGAAAACCTGTGCAGAACAGGTCTCTGGGATTCTCTTCAACATCAGATTGATCCAAGAGAAGGTTCCAGTGTTGTGGAAGAGACCAATGTAAACTCACCCATTAGTCATCAACAACTACTGTATATATACCTGTTGCCCTGACATCCCACATCATTAAGGTCCTGGAGAGGCTTTTGTTAGCTCACCTGAGGAAGCAAACAAGCAGATACCAGGACCGCCTGCAGGTTGCTTATTACCGGGCACTCGAAGTTAAAGGTGCCATTATACACCTGCTCTAACAATGAAGCAGGTGTTGTAAATTAAATGTTGTTGTATGAGTTACAACTAACTTACCTGATTTCACATTTACTTTTAGGATCAGTATTTTTGAATTGAGTATTAAATGTTCATTCATTAGATTTTTGTTCACAGACATAAGTGTAGGTTGTTCTATATGTTTGTATATTCTTTTCTTTTCATTCAAAATTAAATGAGTAATGCTGTTATTAATAAAATAATTAATAAATATTCCATCATTGCCCCAATGAAATAGCAAAAAAGAAGAAATTAAATAAATGCACAAATAAAACCACAAAAAGGGTTCTTAAATTTGACGCTAGTTTGTTTTTTTCAACACTAACTTTGACTTATATTGTTTTGTGGAAAGAATGAATTAAAGCACTTTGTTTTGTCCTATTGTTTCTGTTTTTATTTGCTATCTCCTGTTATACTGTGTAATAGCTGAATATTTATAACATTTATTACCACTTGAATGCCACGTCAGTCATTTGATCCCTTAAGTTTTACCTTAAGATTTTATCCTGGTAAAAAGAGATAAAAGTGAAAGATATAACTATTACCTCTTTCACAAGGGCAAAACCCCACCATTATTTTACTGATAGACTTTAAGAATAAAAAGAAATTTATTCATACAAACAAAAAAATGCAGAGTTTGAAAACAATTATGTAACATACATATAATGCTAAGTAAAAAACATAATTTGGAATGTCTTGACAGAAGACTAATGATCAATGATTGCATGCTACATTGAAAGCTACATTTTCCTGTAACACTACTTTAAGGCAGTTTGATTTGTCCTTCGATATAATTTAGTACATTCCTTATTATTACACACAATTTTTTTTCTAACACAGCAGGCAAGGGAAAAGCAGCATACTAATTCACAATTACTTAATTAACATGAAGTTTTCTGACAAAATCATAGCAAATGCACATTCACATACATTCAATTAGGCTGCCACTACAGCATTTATTTTGGAAGTTTAAATAATTCAGAATTGATGTTTTCCTTCAATCAAAGAAAATGACTCTTATCTCTGGAGAATTTTACTAACACAGTAAAGGAATGAGTATAGTCTGATGAAGAGAAGTTGGGTTTTTTTAACCTCGCTGGCAGATATACTTTGAGGCAGATGTACATGGTTTTTAAAACCCATGATATATACCACACAGCCACTGTGAAATGATATGCAACAACATGATATATATTCAGTGAGAAGACATATTTCATTTTTGCCCAGATAACAAAAGAAAATATAAAATGTGTATTTTGACTAAAGCAAACACAGTCCTCATGAAAGCTCCTGGTTTAAACATGGTGATTTTCTGGGCATCCTGTCTGTTGCATTTATCTGGAACCCAGCCATAAATCTGGATAGACACTAGTGCATCTAAATTATGATCTCTTTCCAACATTGTAAACTGCACATCTTGCTCCACTGAGGACCTTCTGCTCACTGCTTAGAGATTTTGATCTTTGCAGCTTTGAAGGTGACTCGTTTAACTCCTAGTCAGGGCTAATCTGTCTGGATTTTGTCAAATGTTGGAACAGTCTGTATTCATAGATAAGAGCTAGTCGGGGTAGGCAATGACTGGCAGTCCGCTTTTGGAGGATTTGTAGATTGAGCCTCCGAGTTTCAGAGAAGAGTTTTACACAAAACAGCGGGTGAAATATAATACCCCAAAATCATCTATTGCCACTGAAGAAAGTACTTTAACTGGAAATGCAGTAGGAGCGAAACACCACCAGGTTTTTTTCCCCCAGAGCTTTCATTGTGGTCTTGTGTTACAGACTTTCACTGTAATTGCACATTGGAGTTTCAAGTTGCGTCTTTTAGGAGGAGAACTTGTGTTCTGGTGTTATCAGAAAATTAGAAGCCCAGAACTGCTTGGGAGTCGAAGATAAATCTACAAAGCCCTCTCTGCTTTTCACTAGCACATTGTCAATGTAAAACCCACCCTGCATCAATAGATTAGTTTTACCAAAGTGAATATCAAGGTCTACACTGGTACTACTAAAAATAATTCAATAGAGGAATATTGATTCTCTGCATTCACTGTACTTTTCTGCACTTCTAAATACACTGTGAGAGGTGCCTTCTAAAAACTTTAGGACCAAGGAGTTCCACAGATTTATAATATATGCATTAATTTCATATCATGGTTGCTAATTATTCTGTCAGAAACTGAAAAGAGAATCTGCTTATTAAGATGACAATAGAATGTCATTTATTGTGCAGCTGTTTGATTCAGAACCCTTTTAGCAAATTTGTGTGTGGGGGGGGAAAACTATTAATCATAGTTTACACTCTCGATGTGAAAATTTAAAAAAAATTTTGGTTCAAATACTGCCATTCTTTGCCACATGAAGTCTCCTTTGTTCTTTATTGGCACTCTCACACATACCATACATGGATACACACATTTATATCAGCAGTGCCAGGCTGTCACAGGTACTGTGCCAGCACTTGCATCCTGCAAAGTATTCACACCTTTGCAGTTCACAAAAAATTGGCTTAACCCAAAGAACCAGCTAATGAGCAGTGCCGTCATTTGTCAGCAGCTGCTTTGACACAATTTGCATCTGCATTGGGTATTCACGCACATTTGTGCAAACAGCTTGTGAAAGCAAGCACATAGTAAGAAGGAAATGTGATAGATGTATTTGTAAAGGTTTGTGTGTGCATGAAAGCTGCACAACTTTTGGCATTCTTTAGGGAGGCACATGTTAAGGTTCCTTTTTTAAAATTTGCTTATAACAGGAAACAAATAGTTTTATAAAATATATTAGTTTTTTAAAAGTATTATTAATTTCAATGTTGGGGCTGGATAGTGAAGCAGTTGGTAACCTTGGGGCAAGAAATGTTCTAGATTTGAATCCCAGACTGGAGTCTTTCTGCATAGAGGTTGCATGTTTTCCCTGTGCATGCATGAATTCTTTCGAGGTACTCCAGCTTCTTTCCACAGTCCAAACGCATGACTGTTAGGTTAATTGGGCTCTCTAAAATTGTCCTTAGTGAGTGCATGTATGGTTTTTGTCTCATCTGTCTCTGTGTAGCTGTGCAATGGACATGCGACTTGACCAAGGTTTCCCCCCCTTTACCCCTGATAACCGCTGCAGATATGCACCAGCACCCTAGCAACCTTTCAGGCATCAGCATGTTTGATAATGGATGAATAATCAATTCAATTTAAATACATTTTGTTGTAGGAATTCTTTACATATGCAATGCAGAGTGAGTTTTGTGAGTTTTTAGACTTTTAGACTTGCAGAAAATATTACTATTGGCATCACATTTATGTTTTCCAAGACAACTAATCGGATAGAAAATTGTATATATAGTTGCATGGGTTGAATAGAAATCTATAAATAAAGACAATATATTTTTTATAATGTTAATCTAAGGATTTCTTTTTAATTTTGTGTCCTTTTTTGCTTTTCTACCTCTCTCTCTCTTTGGCTCAGATGATGTAAAGGCTCTTAGGGAGAGCAGAGAGGGTGCCTGCTTGGAGTGTTAATTCCTTAGTGACAAAGCTCTTCTTCAAATGCAAGAACTCATCACTGGGAAAAAGGTTAAAAAAAAAACCTACTCCACTTCTTCTTTTCAATTCCCCTTATAATGAAAAAAATTACACCTGGAAATCAGGGCTTTCTGCATAAGGAGGGTGAAAAGCAGATAATGTGCATGAATGAGGTGAGAAGGGGTGTTTGTCCATGTGTGAATTGTCACACACAGATGCACACTAGTTCATCACGGCGATATGTATAAAGGTTGGGAATTTTGGCAAATGGAAAATATATTTGCACATGGGTTCATGGTTAAAGCCCAATAATATGGAGTTTATACCATAATTACTTCTAGAGCCATCACAAGAACTTAAAATTGTTGGTATTTTGGTTTGGTATCAGACATTTAAATAGTACAGCCATAATTTTGTCCATGGTTTCTGTTTTATTTGCATATTATGACTAAATATTCTACTGTATTCCTTTCTAGAACCAAAATCCAGCACTATACCTGCCTTGTGGGACAAGAAAGACAAGATGGTGAGTTTACTTTCTATTGGTTTAACCTTAACTGTATTACATACAGCTGAGGTATATACATAAATATATTTATGGTATATTTACTACCATAAATATATGTATGTATATTTCGATAAAGACCAAGTTGTCTTTAACAAAAACATTTACAAAGTCCCCTATATTTACATGAAATTAAATTTGTATAAGGAAAAAGAAAATAATTTATTGTACATCCTTTCCATTCCTCCTCCCTTGCTTGAACACCTTTAATAAAAGCCAGTGATACCTAATGCTTTCAGAAGTCACCTAATTAGACAACAGAATTGACCTTGGGTAATTTATTGTAAATATGAAGGGCATTTCTTAACTCAATGGATCATCTCCCGCATGGCTGGAATATTGTTGTTTACATAATGCTCTCCACCCAGTTTAGCTAAGCTTGAGCTACCTGGCAAGAATGAACAAAAATGTCCTGCTATGGAAAGGTATGAATACTTTTGCACACATTATAGACTATTTGTGCCAGTGAAACATTTTTAAGTTGTAGATTCTCTTAATTAAACAAATACAAATGCCAAATAACTATAACCTAATGGAAGAAAATTAAAATACTACTGAGATATTAAATATTACATTTAAGTAAATAGAAATTATATAATAATCTAACAAACAAAAGGAAAGTTGTGAATTTCAGGGGAGACTTTCATCTATATATCCTTTTTTCTGTGATAATGCAGGCTATATCATTGTTTGGTACAAGGTATGATTAAATATTTTTTGTTACATGTAGGTAAAAAAAGCTGTGAAACATAAAATGAGTTTAAAATTGCTTGTAAAAAATAATTAAAAATGATGGACATAAAAAGAAATAGGTCAGCATTGATTGAATTGTGCAAATAGTTAAATTAATACACAAGTCACAACATAATTTTATATACATATTTATGGTAGCTCTACTTTGGTAGAGTAGTCGTCTTGCGATCTGAAGGTTGTAGGTTCGATTCCAGCGTCCTCCCGTCGCATGTTGATGTGCCTCTGGGCAAGGCACTTAACCCCAAATTGCCTACCGATCTGCGTATCGGTGTATAAATGTGTGTGTGTTTGTGAGTGCAACTGGGTGAATGTGACTCTAGTGTAAAGCGCTTTAAGTGGTCAAAATGACTGGAAAAGTGCTATATAAGTTCAGTCCATTTACCATAAGAAGGCTAAAGAAGGCTCCTCCCAACGATTTTCATGTTTTGTTTTTACTGTAACTTCCACTTATGTATGCAGATGTTTGCTCAAGAGTGACATTTCAGAATGTTTACATTGCAAGTGCTCAGACTGTGCAACAGAATCACACCAATTTTAGAAACATTTTTGTCATTGATGGAGTGAGAGCCAAATTCAGTAATACTGTTGAAGTAGAGCTGAAGACTCAGCTGCCTTCCTTATCTCTGCCGCTTTCACTTTGCTGTGTTTTCCAGAAGATTGTTCACTTTCCTCCAGACTTAAAAGAGAGAGGAGAAAGGGTCCAATTACTACACCTCTGTGCAATGACTACACTCACATTTCCTCACCCTTCTGGTGGGAGAAAGCAGCATCGATTCAAACAGATAAAGCATTTGACAAAAATGGAAGAGAGACATAATTCCATTTGTCTTGGTTGAGTCCATCCCCTGTGAGGTGTAAGTGTTGCTGCTGTCAGCTCTGCTCTACACCTGTTTGTTGGAGATAAAATCCCATCTCCAGACAACTGCCCTTTAATCACTTCACTTTGCACAAGACAGAATAGTAGGCCACTTGAGAAGGATATATAACTCACTAGATTTTTTTTCTTAACACTTGTAGCTCTGCTTATTGCTTTTGTATTAGACTGATGATAAATGACTCATAATGAACAAATTTGATCTCCATATTCTTCCACTTGCTTTCTATGAATATCTGGTTTTTGGCAGTTTTGGCTTTAAATATAACTTCAATTACTATTTTCAGTTTTACAATACTAAGTACCTAAATAATTCATACTGTGTAGTTGTACAGTCACTCTGTTCAGTCAGTAAAATATGCTGCCTAGTCCTTGGTGCATTCCCTTAGTTACCCATTTGGGCTTCCAACTTGGAAGTGTGTGCTGCCTTTTGGAAGAGTCTTGCAGCTCCTCCAAACAGCTGTCCTGTGCAGAGATTAGTTTTACCAAGACTACAGAGAAACAAAAACATGAATTTTAACAAAAGAAAATGTTTTGGCCAAAACATTGCTTTCTACTGAAAACAGAATACAGTTTTATTTCTGACTTCTGTTTATGATTATATTTTTGTATTCTATATTTCAAATCTTTAAAATGTGGACAGGTCAAATTCATGAACAAATGCTCAGTATTTTTAAATATGTCAGGCCGTAGCCAATGCCTAATTTCCCCAATCCCTGAATCCCTGTACAAAATGAAAAAAAGAGTCTGTATAAAAGGACACACAAAAGATAACAAAACAATGAAACACAAATGGGAACACAGTTGGCACATGGTACTATAGTCCAGGAAAATCTTATTCTTTAGGGTGGGTTTTATGTCATTCGTTGCTTTTGTTATTCACTTCTGTATTTGATTACTTACAGTATATGGTGTTTCGGTAAGCGTGCATTTCACCACAAGGAAATCAGACAAAACAGTGGCCATAACATAAGTACCAACAAAGAGTAAGGTAGATTAGACAGGACCCAAGAAACTAGCTTATGAACATTTCTGACCATTACATGATTGTGGTGTCTGTTGGTGTATTTACGCTTTTTAAACTAAAAAAGATTTACATAGTGAAAGTTTCTGTCTTTTTTTTTGTAAGCCAAAGAAACTTTAGTATTAAAGTTGGACTATTTTAAACATTTTAAAATATATATTATTTTTTCAAATATTCTTCATTAAATCACTTGAAAATCTCCAAGTTTATCCCAGAAATGTTCCTCAGGCCCATTTGGATGACTGAAATCTTACTTCTTTTTCATTAACATACTCAGCCAAATTATTCCATGAGCCAACCACCATTGACTAACTATGTTATCTTTCTGAAGGACAGTTCTTTCTAGCCCTCAAAGAAAGAAAAAAGAAAAAATAAGCTTCTTTCAGCTTCTTTGCTGAAAAAAGCATGGGAATACTTTGAAAAACTGATGGCAAAGAATATGATCAGAAGCTCCACATTTTTTCCAAGATGTGAAACTTTGAGGTTAAGCTGTGTTGCTGAGAGTGCCAAAGCACAGTTGCACAGAGCACAGGTGCTCACTCAAGAGTATACTTAGCCTTTTACATAAAAATCCAGTGTGTTCTTAAGAAAGCCGACAAGTATAAAGCACTTACATAGCTTCAAATATGCAGCCAAGAACAACAAAAAATGCACCATTAAATAATATTACATTTCACCTATAAAGCTGTCACACATTTGATATATTATTTCTTTAAATATGAAAGTGATTATGTAATTGTTTTCTTTTAAAAAACAAGTTGACCTAAAGTGCACTCAGTATTAAAAAAATACTAATCCAAAACTAGCATATACTGTATTAGATATAGCAAAATATGTACATAGTTAGTGTATTTATTTTCTTCTCTTCCAATGGAATAGGGATTATTAGTTTAAGTGAAAGCAAACTGAGACTTCAGATTTATCCATCCCAACAGATAACAGGAAACAATTCTGAGAAACTATGAATACTGTTCTTCTGGAGCTCTAAGTGAAATATAAAGAAAAACTAAAATAAAACACTACTGTAGGCAGATGGCAGACAAAAATTGTTATTGATTACACACCTCACTTCGAATTTATTCTTTATTTTACTTTTTTCTCCTCACCGTTATCAAATATCAGCCTTATTGTGATGTTAAGGAATGCATCTTTCATGTAACAGGAGATGCAGCCATGATGACATTTGTTCTAGTGATGGAATCTCCTAATGGCTTCATTTCCCCAGGCTTCATGCGGTTCAAGTTGAAGAGGATGATGGTTTTGATGGATAGTTCAATAAAACTTAAGTGCCACGTCAAGCTGGGTTCAGCTGTCATTTTAACTGAAGAGCCTATAGTGTTTGATGTTTTTATTCTTTGAAATATTGCAGTTAATGTAATCAGGCACCCAGCTGGGTCTCCCTGGGGGTAAATCCCCACCCATTGTAGTTTCTAATACCCTCGTGATTTTATTTAATGTTTTAGCTGATGCTGCTTTAAAATTTAAAGATTTGTGCGAGGTCTTTCCATAGTACCATTGCAGGCTTCAGTCCAAGTAGGATGAGCTTTCCATTCATGCTCCCCTCCCAAAGGCAACAAGAATGCAGACAGTCAAATTCTAATCGCAGCAAATATCTTACTTAGCTGTTCTTCAGGATCTGATGCTCATTGTTCACACCAGTTTCACTGTGATCAAAACCTTTTATAGCCCTCCTGCTCTGTCAATGGGGACAACCGCATTCTATATGACACTGCTTTTACATAGATGGCTCACTAAACCTATCTCATTATAATCCCATGAGAACAATTTAGTATTGATTTTCAACTCATTGTTAAAGCCACGGAGAAGGTGATGTGTGAGATGGTCAAGGCTGTAGCTAGATAGGTGTTGGGGAGCAGACAGACAGATGGACAATGATGCTCAAGGAGTTCTGTTATGGTCTGATAAGCAGTGGTTTGGTGGTGTAGTACAGAGGTCACAGTGACTTCTACCAGAATGACCGATCGTCAAGTGAAGACAGATTGTCTCAAAGCTCCTTGAATCCACTGCAGACAATCAACTGATTGCCACCAGGTGTAGAGTCTGCAGCAGAACAGCCACCCCTCCCAGCAGAGATCCTCTATGGAGTTAAGAAGTCACACACCAACACACACCCCCACCCATAAAGCCTAAGCAAACTCCAGGATTATGACACTCGTCTTTGTGTTTGTATCCATCTAAGACAATGTTTCTCAATTCTGGTCCTTAGAGACTAGGAGAAGTTTTGAATTTTTTCTTCTGCCATACACCTGACTTGAACTCATGGGTAATTAATAGGCTCCTGCAGCTCTTGATGGCATGGAGAGGAGGTGATCATTTGAGTCAGGCGTTCGAAAACAGAGACACATCAGTGATATTTTATCTGTAAAATATCAACAATGTAGACAATTGTGCATGCAAGTTCTTTACCCCCCAAAATGCTTACATATTAGTCAATGGTTCCATGAGGACACTGTTGTCCTTATGACAGTTAAGGGTTAAACAAACTATTAAAGTGCAATATGGAATGTCAACAAAACTAACTAGTTCACTTTGTCTATGAAAATTAGTTAATTTTTGCCATAGCATCAAATACCAAGGGAACAAGAAATCACTCCAGCTTTTTCATTTTCGTTCACCCTGTTCCACTTGAAGAGATAGCTGCTGTAGCTAATGGCGCACAGCAAAGGTTACAATCACTGGTGAGCAGAACACAGCCATATGTGGTGTGACCTCTGACTCACCTCAGCAAATCTACTGCAAATACTGCTGTTTTTTCTGTTACACTTAAATGATCCAACACTTTGTCCTTAGCCCCATACCTCCTCAAACGATAAGTATCACAGCACAGCACTTCAGATGGATCTCGTGAGGCTTTTATGTCATGCCACTACAAAAATATATATATGAGCTAGGGAACTGCAGTTATGTTTAACTTTGTGCAAAAGCTTAATCATAAAATCAGCTAGTGTATATTTGTACATCAGTGAATTTTAATATAAAGTAATACAACCATGCAGACATATATTGCATATATTCATGCATATTAATAAAATACATGTGTTTTTGGGTCACCTCTATTTTCCCATGTGCTTTTTTTTTGTTTTACATTGACAACTTTGAACGTGACAATACTTTGTTGGCTAAATAGACCAACAGCAACTAAAAACTTATATGAACTTGTATGAAGTACTGAGATAACTTCTGTCATAACGTGGCACCAAGGAAATAACATGAACAGAAACAAAAGACAGTACCACACACATAAGGTCAAAAACAGACAGAAAAATAAAAGAAATCCTTGCAGAATACATATATCATGTGACATTTTTACTGAATAATTATTAGAGATTTTAAATGAAGTCAGTTTGTTGATTGATAAACCAGGCTGGATGCCCATCCAATCACAGTAATACGGGTTTTGTCTGGAGAAGGACATTTTTATTACTGGGGTAAATCGCAGTCAGAACTACAGAATTAACTTTGTTAAAATAAATTTAAACAGCATGCTTTGAGATCAAAATTTGAGTTAAAAATTTGGTGTTGACATGCCAGTATAAAGTATATAAATATTTCTGTTTCCAAAACTGCTTCAATTTTTCCTGATTCTATTCCTACAATTTAAATAAATTATGAGAAATGCCAAAGAAAGTGACAGAATGATGGTCTTTTTTCTTTGGCTGTATGGAGCATAGAAACATATAAATAGCGGACACTCACATTGAGATAATGCAGTTTTGATAATGCTTCTCTGTCTGCATCTGGCAAACAGAGAAGCAAATCTTTTATCCAGCTGACAAAGATAATGATCTACTCACCCAATATCTGCATCTATATCTGTGTTATTCTATATAAATAAAATTTTAAATATGTATTCTATTTTTTGCATTAATTGCTTTAGCCCAGTGGTGCCCAAAGTCAGTTCTGGAGGGCCAGCATCCTGCATGTTTTAGGTCTCTCCCTGGTTTAACACCCCTGGATCAAATGATGGCTCATTCGAAGGCCTATGTAGAACATTCGCACACTGAAAAGGTTGTTATTATCACCAGGGAGTGAACTAAAACATGACGGATGCCGGCCCTCCAGGACAGTCTTTGGGCGGTACTGCTTTAGCCTATTGATTTTCTTAAGGCTTTTTTCTACTTTGGTGAAATCTTATAGATGCTGTAAGTTATATTAGTATTTCTGCAACAACCATATGCTATATATATATATATATATATATATATATATATATATATATACATTTTTTTTCCCCCAGTTTTAAATTAAAGCAATTAAATTTTGTCATGCACTTTGATTAAAGTAGAGTAATATATAAGCACCTTGAACTGCCTTGCTGTTGAAATGTGCTAAATAAACTTGATTGACTGATTGTAAATGAGTGGTATTTTCGACTCAAGATAATAATTCCATTAAATTATATTTTAATATATTTTTTGTCTATAAAACGAAGGCAAGTTATACCAATTGAGTTATCCGGGTAGAAGATTTATTTTTAAATATGTTGTATTTAGCTTGCAGCCTTATATAATCTTTTCTGGTCCTGAAAAGCTTATTATGTGGTTGTTATTTTAAAAAAGTGACATTGCAGTTTTTATTATATTTTTCCTCCTTATATCTGCATTTGCACCACTTTTTTTTATCTTGAACAACACACATTAATAAAACGGGGCTGCAGAGTTACACTTTTGCCCAAAGGGAAAGAATCAAAGCTTCTAGTTGAAAGAGGATCAATCTGCCCACTGGACCATAGAAACTGAGCAAAAGATAACAGGACTCTGACAAGCACACTCATGCCAATTTGATATGCCTGCAATGCACTATATTACAGAAGACTTAGGAAAATAAAAACTGCAAATTCTCTTCAACTAGCAAGTTAGAGAAGAAGCATATTAACTATAGTCAAAGAAATTAAACCGATTAATACAATTTTCTGCACAATTATTGCACAACAGTAGTAAATGCTTTAAAATGAACTATCAGACAAGTGAGGAATTTTTGTCAGAGGGGGTGCACATCTAGGTGCAGATCACCAGCTTTACAAAAAATAAAATGTACTTTTTAGAGAAAACATTAAGCCCTGTAAATCTAGGGGAATTCAAGCAAATATTAGAATAAAACAACTAATGTAACAACTGATGTCTTAATCTGAATGTTTTGTGTTAGTGTTGCATATGGGCTACGTTTCTTATTGTCTTCTTTGCATTTAATGCTTTTAGAACATTTGTACAACAAGCTTTTTTTATGCATGATATATAAAACTAAAAATTCTTACAAGATTAATTGCATTATAAAATCTCACAATCTGAGAATCGGGGAGATGTATTTTTGACACACCAAGCAATATCTTTCTCCTTTGTGTAAAACTGCAAGATTACAACTGTGCTTACTAATTGGTTCTTATCAGAAATTGTTTTACTTTTACCAAGAGTTAAAAACTGAACAGCTGACACTTCAGCCAATTACTGAGGTTCTGGCAAATCTTTAGCACAAAGCTGAAAATCTGCTGCTACTTTATCTACTCAGTCTGCCTTTAGACGTCTTATGAGAGACTCAGTGTGGGGCCTCACTTTCAGCTAAAGAGTTCTACCCTGTAGTCTGTGATCCTGTCTTGTTTTCAACAAATATTAGCCACTTTTTCTCCTCAGTTTGTCAGACTTTGTGAGGTTTTTCACAATATTACAACATTGCTCACTCAAGCCAAGTTATGTAGTAAATTTTTATGCTGGTACACTGTGTTCTTGTTTCCTAATTAAACACCAAAACCTATTTGCATGATTAGTTTTAAAGATAGTCATTGATTATTTTAGTGGCCAGATACAATATAACTGAAGTGTTAAGATTATGAAATTAAATTTCTTTTTATACCATAGTATGATGCAGAGGCTGGATAAATTTGAGGCTGATTAGATATGCTTTAACCAATGACACTGATAAGACTGTTGATACATACATATAATTAGGCAAAACTCTTGGTTGCTAGAGCTAATGACCCACATTTATTAGGTATTATCTATTCCTCACATACAGTAGATCCATAGTGAATAGATATTGTCAAACTTTTCTTTTTAAGTGACATTAGTTATTTTTCACATTTCAAATCCTGAGAAATATACTTAATCTCTTCATTTCTCCTTTAAATATTTGTTTCTGTGGATGTGCTGTGGTGTCGCAGGGGTTAAGCACAACCCACATATGGAGGCCTTAGTTCTCGACGCGGCTGCCACTGGTTTGATTCCAGGCCTGGCGACCTTTGCCAAGTGTCTTCCCCTTCTCTCATTACCCACTTTCCTGTCAATTAACTGTCAAATAAAGGACACTAGAGCCAATAAAACTTAAAAAAAAAATGTTTCTTTCATTTTTTCCTAAAAAAATTACTCCCTCAGATAGATTTTTAGGCAAAAAGGGCTATATGTGTTTTTCACTATTTTTCCAGTGTCACTGGGAGGCATGCGGAAGAAACATTGCAGTGGTTTTCCCCACTACACATCAGCTTTTCACCAGACCTAGTGACAGAACTACAGTAAGCTTCAGGCATTGCTTTTTCAATCACTCCGACTCCTTTGTTGTTACGCATTTTTGTGTAGTAAAATTTTCATTTGAGAATGACGACACATGGTCACGGATACACTTACACACAGGCACAGACTAAATCTGTTTCACAATATTACAATTTTCTGGAGTGGACATAAAGCTTTAAGTTCTGTTTTGCATTTACAGACTGATCTTATCTTCTGTAACCTTTTGACAGGCATTTATGTCCCAAAACACTTCAAAATAAAAAGGGAGCGAGTCAGTCATTGCTGAAAATGTGTTTGTTTTTGTGCATAATTATAGCCAGATTTCCCTTTGCATTTTATATTTGCAGTTTGTGACGGACTGTATGACTCAATACTTCCACATTTCCATTTAATTTTACATTGCTTTGACTGATTTTTGCAGTCAAGTAGGTTTAGCGGCATATACATTGGGGATTATTACGCATGAAACCTATTTCACCATGAATATCCAGAGAACAGTTGTTCTACTAGCAGTGTGGCCAAGATAAACTACATAAGGCTCCCTGCTGGGACTATTTCTTTTTTTGATTCATGATTGATAGTTGCAGAAAAGCAGTACAACCCAGATACTGAAAGACAGGCCTGACTGTGAATTTAATGGTAATGACAGAATAGTGATGAATCGAATCCATTCCATAATTCATCTTTTAATTAGACTGGTCCATGTCTATCCATCATAGTTGCAGAGAGATGAATGAGATAATTGTGGTTTATTGATGAGGCGGTAGTTCTTTTTGATTGCCCTCATATTTGACTCAAACACAGTGACTGTATGAATTTCTTTTCACATAAATGTGTTCCTTTAAGATCACTTTAATAGGTAATGTTAAATGTGTATATAGTATGATGTATGGAAACAAAGATCTTACAAAATGGCAGAATTAAGCTACTAAAACATTCTTTCTCATACTGCTCTTTTATCTTTGTCATTCTTTTTGAAATTAACACTTTTTTTCAGCTAAGTTTGCTGTGATTAATCTGCGTTAAAGCAAAAAGCACTTACCTCTGAGACTGAAAGAATTGGTGGGTGTTGATTTGTGTTTGTGTGCTTTCAAAGAGAGGAGCTCAACCTTAAGAACCAAACAACCTCACTGATCATTTCATAAGATAAAGCAACATCATTTTCTGTTTGGTTGCTGGCCAATAGGAAACAAGCCAAGATGGTGTTTTGACAGTGCAGAAGAATCCTGCTTATTCGCTTTCTCAAAAGCCAAACACATTTACACTCAGCTTCTCAGAGTATAATCCCACAACAACCACTCTATTTTATGCTTCTCCCTATGCCCACAGTTATACTGGCATTTTATGCCATCACAGAGATCTATCCATGTATCACTGTTTATCATTCCAGCTTTTGAGAGCTATGTATGATACTTGAACAAAATTATTCTGCTCACGATAGAAAGCAGGTTTCTGCTCATTTAAACATGCTTGAAATATTCAACAATCAACTTATTGTTTATTCATACTGGTTTCTTAAAAACTAATGGTGCCGCCTTAGGATAAGGAAGCAAAAATCCCCCCCAACAATTTGTTGGAAAAGAGGAGAATTTGACATAAAAACCAGACAAGGTTGTAAATGAAGCAGGAAAAATATTATATTTGAAGAGAAATGTTTTGCTCAGTGAGATTCATTTATAAATTTCTGCTTTAAATAGGAAACTGGGCAAATTTCTTCCCCCTTTTTTGCCATTTTCAAGCAGCTAAAGCAGGGGTGTCAAAGTCAAATGGACGGAGGGCCAAATAAAAAATTTAGCTACAAGCCGAGGGCCGGACTGATCGAATGTTCATTGAAATTTTTTTAAATGACGCATATAGTCTAGTGAACCTAATTGAACCTACTGAAAACCTAACAAATATATTCCAATATGATCAGATAAATAAAGCAATATTTTCTTATGGCTCTGTCAGTAATCTTTAATTTTCAACAGACACAACTGAAATATTTTTAAAATATAATTGGATTGAAATACAATAAAATAAAGTGCAAAAATCTATTAATCAAAAACAGCACTTTCATCAAGGAGAAGTAACATGCAGTGAAAACAAATATTAAACTTTAACTTTTAAACTTGAACTGAGTAAAAAACTCTAAATATGTGATTGCACAGATTGCACCGGCGACACATCTAAATTTGCAGTACCGTAATTCCGCCACATGTAGCGCTAAGTGGAAAAATTCCAACGGTTTCTGAAAGGGGAGACGTTGCACTTTCCAGCTGTAACTTCGCAGCTGCAGCTGCAGAGAGTGTAATTAATCCGGGGGGCACTCCTTTAATAGATGGTATATTTCGGCAATAACTTGATGGATATTGAAAGTTCCGGTTGTTATGGATACATGGGTAAGTACATCATCTCACAGAACATTTAAAGAACTACTTACAGTTCAAATAAGGAAGGTATTTTTTTTTCAGACGGGGTGCCGGCTTACTGCGGTCTGCGGGCCGGTTCTAATAATAAATCAAGATCATTCCAGGGGCCGTAAAAAACCTTCTCGCGGGCCGGATGTGGCCCGCGGGCCTTGACTCTGACATATGTGAGCTAAAGGATGTCATGACACCAGGGCAACGGAAACGTGGTAGAGATTTAACTGGGGGTGTAACTTGCACAAAACCCATTGTGTGGTATCTTTTCAGTATGCTTAAATCAAGAGAAACAGATGAAAATGTGAACAAAGACATTTTGAAATATCTGAAAAGATTTTATTGTATTGTCCTCAAGAACTGAAAAAAGTGCACAGTATGAAACTGACTGAAATTTTTTATTATTTTTTTTCAGTTAAAAGAAACTTGAAGGTTATAACCAATGCATGGAACAATAGATTCATTTGACTAGAAAAGTCTAGAGTTTGCCTCTGTGTGCATAAAAATCTCCCCTCCATCATCCATTTATTGGCTGTCCAACCTCTCAATCACAATTCACAGCAGTTAATTAAAAGATATTGCAGGACTTTTCAGAGCAGCAGCACAATACAGACATTTAGTGCAAGACTGTATGAGAGCAGTACTGACTTTTCAGTTTGTTTTTTTGTTGTTGATTTTTTAAGCTACTTAAGCTAGCAAGGGAAGCTTTTTGTATGCACGCAACAAACTTTAAGTAAATAACATTTGAAATAAGCTGAGTTGTTTTTTACCAATCTATAATATTCATCTGTCCTGTGATGTATGGCGACCTGTCCAGAGCGTACCCAACCTCTCGCCTGTTGACCGCTGTAGATATACCAGCCTCCCTGGCGACCCTGAAGGATAATGTTAGATAATGGATGAATGGATGGAGAATATTCATCATGTAAAAGTTGCATTTTTCCATGACAAAGGCGAAAGGAGGCTCATGGTACATATACGTAGAGTTGCCTATTATGTATGCAAATGTTTTATTTTTGACATCCAGTATTTAGCTTAATAGTTACTATGTTGATAAAATACGTTTATTGAACAATTGGCACATTATGAGACGGCTATCAACTGGTGAACTTGTTTTATACTTGTGTACTTTATAGAATCATACAATAAGTTAGTGTAATGTGGACTAAACTGAGCAGAGTTTAATAAAACTAATACCTGACAAGGAAAGTCTCTTCTTTAACCCGATGTCTAGAGCTTTCCACTAGTGAGTGACCAGTTATCTTTACTTCAACAACTGCAAAAAACCATTTGAAAAATTACTTTTTGATTTTTAGGAATTTTTGAAGACTGGGCTGACACTTGAGGAAATAATTTTTAACTCAAAGTAGATTTGATACAGGGAGAATGCAGTTGGCAAGTTATATAGTTGACATTGTACTGGTATAATGTCACATGCCATGCTGTGTGGAAGGTCGGCTGGTTGAAGCAACATGCAGCAGGATTTGAGTTTCACCATTTTTGGTTAGTAATTAAGTGAAAAGTGAGATACATACTTCATTATTGTTGAGAAACATGCACATAAAGCTCCACTTCTGCCCATTTCTTTTCCTCCATTGTCACTGCAACAGATTTCAATGATGACTTGGAGTCCTTTAGCGTTGTGCACTAAGTTCTGCACATAAAGCATTCATTATGTTTTCACGTTCAAAACAACCCTGTACTCAATACGTATGTGTGTGTACACGCATACACACAACAAACAAAATAAATACAGAAGCCATTTTTCTCTTCACCTTAGCCATACACTTTCAGAGGGAAAAGTTTTTGTTGTCAGTGTTTTCAGCCTGTGAGGGCATGGATGTCTTTTTTAGGGATCGTATCTATACAATTTTACAAAGCTTGCCTTTTTAATGTTTAGGTAGCATTAATATTTTGAAGCAAATCAAACTTGAAATGTGTCATACTGTGAAGCAGATCAAGAAATAAACTAATTAAATTTACCTTATATGGCAGGGTGACTTGCTAGCTCTGCAAATTTATAATTTTCCAACATATTTCATTTCTGCTTTTATAGCACATTTACTATACAGTTCTTCACTCTTATTAACCACCTTTCAAGCCAGAGCTTCAAGCAGATCATCAATAGCAGCTTGATTTTCTGATTAATGTACATACCACCAGCCTGCAAACACCGACATATCAGGCAATGTTAGCAGGTATGTAATTAAGCAAGTGAAAAATTTAGCAAGATAAAACTATATTGAATTGTCCTTATGCTTAACACATTTAAGTAGTTATAGATCTATGTTTTGACTTATTTTTCAACTATAAGCCTTAACACCAACCTACATTGATGACCCAAATAGCTGCCAGATGAGATTCATCTAACTTTTACTTATCAATAAGCCACTTGTTCTGTTCTGTTGACATGCATACTATGATATCTCTGCCCCTCTTTTCTATTACTCCTTATTTCCTCATTTGTCAGAATAATGTTCTGATCATTTCAGTGAGCTGTGTGTCAGATTCTACCTTAAAGTGGTAAAAATGGTGACCGCTATGCGTTCAAAATGCCACCTTCAGTGTTTCCAATGCAGATTTTTTTTTCTTCAGTTGCGCTTTACTGTAAATTATGCTTCAGATAAATATGATTTCACAGACGTTCAGAGCCTGGAGGCTCTCCACTTTTGATTTCTCTTGAGCATAGGCATGACACATCTTCCAGCTAAAAACTGTTAAATTTGCATCCTTTCTCTTCTTGAGAGATGATTATTTCAAAGTCTACTTACAGTAACCAATAACTTGCTGACAGTTGGTAAAATTAATGCCTGGAGGTACAAGAAAAAATAATTGCATTCTCTTCAAATTAATTCATATGTTGTTTTGAAAATGATGGATGATTGGGCTAGATTGATGAGTATGTCTGAAAAGGAATAGGAACCAAATGATTTAGAGTTTAACCATACAATCAATTGTGTCATTATTGTTATGAAATGCTTCTCCCCTTAGGAGAATTTTGGCATACCCTAAAGCTGTGTACTATTTAATTAAGATATTTAAATGTTAATTTAGTGTCTTAGCTGTTCTAAATAAGTGGATGTTCACAAAGAGAATCGCACATTATATTTTGCTTCCCCACTGGCGAGCGGCCATTTGATCATAGCTTTTGACCCTAATTAGTGTGTTTGCTAACTGGAATGGGCAGTTGTTGAGTCTCAGATCAACTTTAGCAACTCTGTATTACATCTAATCCCTAACAGAATAAATAATTATCTAATTAATTAAGAACATAACCTGGACAGGTTGTCAGTCCACCCCAATGCAACAGAGGGACACAAACAACTATGCAAGCAAACACTCATACCTAATGGTCATTTAGAGAGACCAATTAACCTAGCAGAGGTGGTCTAAAACTTCAATTGTTTCCCCTAATGGTGTGACAGTTGTTCATCAATTTGAATTTTATTCCCTTGCCTTACAAATTAATTTTTTTTTAAATTATTATTCATTACGTAAGCCAATGCCTGGCCCATTTGCTAGTGGTTAAAGGGAGAAGGTCGTGGCTTGCTGGTATACTGTGCTGCATATACTACATGCACATGGTAGCTTACCACTATCAACGTGTGATTATGTTCTTGAATGTGTGGCTGACTGAATTTAAAGTAAAGCGCTTTGGAGCCATCTGGATTAGAGAAAGGGTTATACAAGTACAGGCCATTTACCATTTTACTGGAAGCTATAAGAGATTCTTGGGAGTGATGGCATATAATGGTTGCTTCTCATTACTGTGTGTCTCAGCTTTTCTGCTTTGTTAGATTAAAGTTAATTCAAGACTGTGATTGAACCTGCTCTATTCTGCCCCATCCAATAACCTGAAAATAATATAATGGAAAAAGTTTCACCAATATTTTTGAACAGTTTCTGTGGAACACCTCCCCAAAGTTTCTGGCTTGCAAGATGACTGTTGTGAATTTTTCATTTTCAGATTGGTCCCACTGAAATATGTAAATTGAAAAACCTTAATTAATAAATGTGTAAACGAGAAGAATGATGAATGAAAAAAGCTCAAAACACATCTGTAAATAGAATGTATTCTGATTTTATATTTTAAATCAAAGTCTGAAAAGCTTTTGTAAAAAGGCATACCTGTTACAACAAATTTCTCATTATGAATGCAATTTAAATCAGCAGCACTTTTTAACAAACAAGCATTTAACATGAAAGCTCTGATGAAGTAATTTTCTGCATCGTTTGAGACACAGCAAAATCACAGAGTGGAAGTGTTGAGTCACTCATGAGGACAAAGTTAAAACTGCCATTTACCATTCACCTCATCTCATTACAATTTTGTCTAACTCTTTGCAAGCGGTCATTGTTTGAGTGTAATTGCATCTGATGGCTCCAAAATGTAAAAAAGAAAAACAAAATACATAAGTTGTGCTTTTCCACAGTCAATATTTTTAAATCATGCTCAATCAAAGACTGGAGTATGTTTTGATTTAAATCATTCCAATTAGCTCTCATTTTATGTTTAGCATAGTTACTCTGATGGAAAGTGAACCTCTGCCCTAGCCTGAACTTTGACCAACTTAGACTTAGACTGACTTTATTGTCATTTTGCATGCACAGGGTGTATACAGAACGAAATTTCGTTGCATACGGCTCAGGACAGTGTTTTGAGCTTCCAATGTTGTGAGGTTAATCCAGAATAAAATAAATTACAGTATAAAAAGACTTTGACCAATCTCTTTTTATTTAAAGATTCCACAGGATTTTATCTTGGTCACTCTTCCACCTCCTTGGAAAGTGATTCCAACTTTGACCTAGAGGTCTCCAGTTTGCATTCTGCATACATGTTTCTGTACACTGGGACAATCGGTGGGTTGCCAGTTCAATCCCACCACAGTCTGTCTCTGTCATTGTGTCCAAGGACAAAGACACAGACTGAAACAATGACCGAGACCCCGGGTGTCCCGGTACATGGCAGTCTCGCTTTTTTACACTGCCCCAAAGCAGCTGTGGCCAATCACCAACAAGTGATTGAGTGGGTTAATGACTGAATGTAGTGTGAAATGCTTTGGGGGTTGTCTGGACTTGATAAAGTGCTATACAAGCACAGGCCTTTTACACTATTCCTACCACCTGGTTATGGCATTCCATGTATTCCTTTCTTATTAGTATCTTACACCCTGCTCTGAGATGCTGGATTGTTTCTGGAGCTTCTTTGCATAACCTTGACCTGGGATCTTGCCTAATGTGGTAGATCTGGGAATCTATTGCTCTGGTGGAAAACAACAGACCGTGGCACTGCAGGTTTATCTCCAGAAATGTAATTACCAGGTCACAAAACCTGATAATTCAACCAGACACAGGGTAACATTTAGAAGGTTTATTTGACTACTAGTGTCGGACAACACGGTGAAATAAAATCCATCAGGGTAAATCCAAATAAGCACCTTCCAGCTTGTCCGGGTTTGATTTGTCAAAGTCAAAAATGGCAGAGGTATCCAATTCTTTGTTCTTAGTTGAGGTCAGGGAACAGCCAGCGGTCATGAACAGGAGATCAAGGCAAGGCAAGAAAAAAAATGCTTGACATTTACAGGCTGTGAGGTTCAAAATCATCTGGAAAGCAACTTCTGCCTGGGAAAAGCTTATAACAGGCAGAATCATAGGTGAGAGGCAGCAACCAATAAGTAGGCACAGGCGAACAGTTTGTGTATGATTAATGGCAGAGCAAAAAGAGGAGCAGGAAACAGGCAGGTTTCAAATTACACTGAAAACTATATTTTATATAAAGCAAAAATATTGTTTCTTAATTAAATTGCCAATCAAGTTAGAGCTTTCAGAATGACAGGCCTAATCTAAACAGACAAAACAGTGAAATATTGTTTTTTGTCTGCAGTTGTGCTCAATAAATAACATCTTTTAAGACACAGTCCCTGTCTTCCAAAATAAGAACTGGATTATTGTAAGCATTTTCTGAGAAGCTAGATGGCAATAAATAACTTTATGTTTAAGTGTGTCCGTAGTGATTACAACCCTAGATATTTGGCTTTTGAAAAATTTAATCTTCTTTTTTATGGTTCATATTATACATTTATATGTTTGTGGGCTGACTTTATGCTCTGTTCCTTGGTGATATTAAGTTTTAGAGATAAGCAACTCATATATTTCATGTTATATTTTTATGTTTGATGTATTTCTGGTCAAATATATGGGCCGAGGTGTTTGACTCTACTATCTAATAAAGCTTACATATCATGCCAGATAACATTAAAACAGACAAAGCACACTGTCCTTCTCTGTTCTTCATATAAAGTGAAAAATAATCATATTTTCCCATTTTCCAACTGGGATGTGCAATGTCAAAGGCACTTACAGTCAGTATAATTAGATACTAGCAATACACCTCACCTGGGGCGTCTTCGCCTTTTCCTCCTGAATCGACCTCCTAACAAAAGGAATGGAATAAAAGTCTTTGCTTGAAGATTTATGCTACTCTTCAGTCCATTAATGTCTCCTTTTTATGTGTCCATTTGGCCACTCTACTCACATTGTTTAGGCTGGATGCTGTTAGGACGGTGAGAATTCCATGCTGTTTCAGGTAGATGGACAAAGTGTGCATTTGTGGCAGAGTAGATTTGCTATATTTGAGAACACACAGACACTCATTCTTGCTGAGCAGACATGATCAGAATCAGCTATAAACTACTCTGGAAAAACATAAACCACTGTTGGGTGTACATCAGCTTGAGAAGGGTGAAGAGAATTTTTCCATGTTTTGTCAGTGGACTTCCACAAACTTGAAGGTATTTCTTATAATATGTAACATGTCAATATAACCTAGCATGTTATTGTGAAGTGGAATGAAAAAGATATATGTTTGTGTTCATTTGCATTCAGGACTGTCAGTAATTTTAAGAACCTTTTGACAAAATTACAGCTGCAATTTTGGTTATGTCTGTTCCAAATTTAGAGCAGACATAACCAAATCTAGAGCCTGAACATTTTGCTCATTCTTTGCAAAATAGATGCAACTCAGCTTAATGTACGGGATTAGCATCAATAGATTCATTAGATTTAAATCTGGACTTTGACTGTAATTCTTACATAAATATGCTTGGACCTAAATGATGCTATGTATCTCTGGCCTTTTTTGTGTGGTCCTCCTGGTAGGTCAACTTACACCCCAATTCAGGATGCAGGATTTCCTTATTTAGCTCCATTCTTACCAGCGTCCCTGTAACTGCTAAAGAAATGTTTCCCCAACTGAACAGGATTAATCTACCATGTTTAATCCTGTTCAGTTGGACTAACCAGAGAGATGTACAATGTTAGTTTGTGCAAGTTCAGTTTTGGTCTAATTTTACCTTGCATGAGACACACCCAATAATGAATTTATTTAAGCTACAGCCTTTTAGGATCATCCTTGTGTGGTCTTCAAACCTCCCACTCAGCTACAAAGGTCACAGAAAGTGTTGTCGACATTGACCCACCAAAAATATTCCTTCTGTGGCTCGTCACAGTACTGTAGCAACACCGAGCTTGTATGTTTTTATTAAATCATCTGAAAAAATGCTTTAAAAAGGCCAGATATGTGGAGTACACAACGAATACTTGTTTTGTCTGCAACAATCTCCCACTTGACCAGCTGATCTCTGTTCCTTTTGGCTGCTTTGCTCATAACTGCTCTGCTTGCCTGGACTTTGACTTAAGGTGTACAGCCATTTACCACCTTGCATTTGCTCCATCCTATTTTAATTTTTTGGTTGATTGCTTGGTCCATGCTCCTTGAGATTGAAGCCCCTGATATGATTTTAAGATTTGATCACGTTAAACTTTTTCACAAGCTTATCACTGACCTCTTTGTTTTGCTGACTTCTCTTTGTGTTGCTGTTTAACTCATGTTCTTGTATAATCCTTTGAGACCTTCACACAACAGTTGTATTCATACTAAGTTGAGTATGTTTACTTTTGAATGCAACTGCACTTGATTTTGTTTCACGTTGTCAGCATTAGGAGAACTTCTCAGATTTCTTTTTTATTTGAATTATTTATTAGTTAAAATAAATAAGGCTTGTTTAGTTTTCCTTCCAGCTCACAATCATGTTCTACTTTGTGTAAATCGGACAGGTCATAGACAGGTCGCCAGTTCATCACAGGACCACACAAAGACAGACATAAAAATCATTCACACACACACATGCCCACACTTAAGGAGAATTTAGAAATCAATCAACTTGACAATCATGTTTTCGGAATGTGGGAGAAAGCCAGAATACCTGGAAAGAACCCACACAGAGACAGAGACCTCGGGAAAGAATTGGAACCCAAGACCTTTTTGCTGCAAGGCAACTGTGTGCTACCAACTGTGCCACTGTACAGCCTGCATTTTAAACCAGCATTTTAATTATTTGAGTAATATCTGACTCTGACAAGCAATGTGCCACCACAAACAAACCTCACGGAGCATCTGCAATAGATCGCCCCCTCTTTACTGCAAAACATTTAGAATTCTTGGCAAGTCAACATACCTTCTATCACACATCACTAGCAGGAACAATATGGAAGAAAACCTGTTTCTTATTCACCACACTATTTTATTGCCCCGCATCTCCATGGGGTTTTTATTAATTTTTATAAATCATTTTCAACATTCTACATTAATATAGTTACCATGGTTAATATAATTGCAGCCAAGCAGTTAAAGGACAAGTTAAATTCATAGGCACACCTTTAATCACCATTGCATTCTTCTTTTCTTCCATCAGACAGAAAGTCTGCCTTTCAAACCTTTCATTTGCATCTGCGTAATCACAGTCATGTATCCTCACATTTACTTCAATAAGGAAAGTGTGATTCACATTATAATTTTGCGAAATTGTAGCTGAAACATCTTTTCACATAAACAGAACAGCACAAACAAGCATCACTGCATGGACGATGGCTAAAACATAATTTAGAACACAGAAAAATCTCCCAATAAAAAGAAAAATCTACAATCTATCTTCCTTCTAAAAGGATTCCTGGCCCATTTGCTGATTTGTAACAAGGAGAGGATAGACAATCACAGTATAATTCAGTTGGCTGTGGTAGTTTGCCACAAATGAAAAAGTACAATAATGATGAAACATCAATGAGAAGATGAAAAAATAATCATTCTATTGCAGCCGGGTCCTCAAAAGATCTAAGTGTCAACACTCAGAGATCAATATGCTTCATTCTATGTGGGACAATTTACACATAATACATCCCTCATCATTCCATATCAGAAAACTTTACTGTGAATTTGACCTTGAACTGATATCCTCACTGGAATCATAAAGCAGCATTTAACACACAATTATAATAAAGCTTTTTATGTAAGCATTATTCAAACATATTTCAAATAGCTTGGAGGCATGTTTTGCACTTTTTAATTCATCCTGTCTGACTCAAAAATGAACCATTACCTCAGACAAGACTCATTTTAACCCACGTTTATTTCACAGACACACAAACCCATCTTAATTATACTAAGAGCAAAGAGACTGACATTAATATTCATGAATGCAGATCATTCAAAAAACAATTCACTGTTATTTGAATGGCATTGGCTAAATGGGTAATTTAAATGTTCTGCTAGAGAAAAAACGTATAAAAGAAGAACAAAAGTGAGGATTATTGGTCTGGAAAGTGGAACTCTGACTGTGACTGTGCTACTACCAGGTCTCACATAACCATGACATTGATCTTTCAAAACAGAGTAAAATGAGAAATGGTTGAAGTGAAACTCAGACAGATAGACAATTAAAATACTGCCATAACTTTACTATTAACTATTGCACCATGTGAGAGTGTTATTATTTTTTTAAAGACACTTTCTACACCTTCTATACCTTTCAGGTTAAACCATGTGTTTCAAATTATCTTTTTCTTGTTATATGAGAAGGTAACACTTTGACAGTTTGTGTATAAGACTGTCATTACACCGTCATAAACATGACATACCACCTGTCGTGAACATGAGTAAGTCTTCATGAATATTTATGACTGTTGTTATAAAGTGTCATTTGGTAAATTATGACACTTTTAAAACAAGTTGGCATTCATTATGATGACTTGACATTACTTTAAAAATTATATAGCTTTATGTTATTAGAGCTAAAGTTTAATCAGTAATATTTTTATAATAAATATATATCAGATCATGATTTCTTGGTTAATGTCAAGTTGTCATAACAAAGACATTTTTGTCTAGGTTAATGACAAGTTGATGACTGCTGGCATTTCATAAATTTTAAATAATTTATTAATGTAACTAGAAAAGTATATAATGCAATAATTGAGATTATTGATTCCTGTCAATTTAGAGAAGAAAATTTTTGACCAATCAATGAACAATTTGCAATCACAAATAATTTGAGTTATCACAGAACTAGCATTTGATCACCTGCAGGGAGACAGAGTAACAAATAAAATGGCACTGATTAACCAATATATAGTACCAGAGTACATTAAGTTTAGAAATATGGACTGGGTACTGTCTTAAATGAATAGGAGGAACTGAGGGAGAGATTACTTTTAACAAGTATTGCATTAAAGATTATGTTGTTCAAATTTGGAGGTAGACTTAGTTCATACCCTGCTGGGCACTTGAAGGAATCTAGCTGAGAGCCTTACTGAGATGGATCAGCCTTGCCTTTTCAAAATGCAACCAGAACTGCTGATTTTGTGAGCTGTATAGAAGGCTTTGGGTCACCTCGCTGCAGACGTCAAGCCTCATTGATGGCAGGTGTCTGCTGGCTTCAGCCAAAGCACAGATATGCCAGAAGAATCAAAATTATTCTACCAAACTCTTACACTGAAAAACTTACTGACGTCCACGAACTTCTCTTAAAAGTTTTAAGAAAACCCATGTGCTGATAAAACCAGCATAGAAATGCATATGTAAAATCGCTGTTAGTCTCTCCTCTACATTACAAGTGACATTTGTATTTCCATTTGAACTATTAAACAATCTGTTTTGTGATTTTTCCTTCCTTTCGGGAGAGTTTATTATTTTTTAAGCAACAAAGCAAGGCAGACAAACCATTATTATTTACTTTTGAAATTATTTAAATAATTATGTTTGCTTCTTTCATTCCTGGAAGGCAACAAGACTCCTTTAGCATTAATCACATACATAATATTCAAATGATTGAAGTAGCTGGAATAAAATAAGCTTAGAATAGTTTTTGTTTACCACAACAAATGTAGAATGTCTACATTTATTGACATTCTACACACACAGTTTATTATTAAACTTTATTGATTACCGAGGGAAGTTATTGAGTACATTAAAATACTGTCTCCTGTCCAAGTTGCTACCATCCTTTGGTTGGCACTATGATTCCATTTCATCCAGGCTTCAATAGAGTTTATCAATAGTTCATCTACCTGGGATTCTCATCTGTTATTTTGCACTTCACCATGAGTTATGATTATGAGAGAGGAGTCCTGACTTCAGACCTGCATAGTGTCAAATCCAAGATATAAAGATTTTGTTATTTTTCAACTTTTCTTGCTGGTTTGGTTGTATCACCAAGACGGTCTGTTTGGTAGTTTTACAATTCTCTGCCTCTCTGAAGGTGAGAGGTTATTCCATGGCCCATAGTCCTCCTTAGTTTTTCTGAAACAACAAATTCCTGTGAAAGAAAAAAGTATTCTGTTCTTAGTACTTTCCTGTAGTGTGGTGCACTCCTTGTTAACATTTTGCAGTAATGCTTTGATTGCCTGTTTGTACCAAATGCAGCAAAGTATTCCAAGAACACTTCTCTCTAGTGCCAATAAAATTTCCATGTGAATGCCTAACGCAGCGCTTAAGCATTTTATACAATCTTTGCTCAAAACAGACAGTGCTTCCATCCGTATTTGACAACATGCTCAGAAATGAATTTTCCTTGAGAATATTAACAATTTAAGTCTGCAGTTTCCAACTTGCAGCTGTATAGCCAAAGCTGTGAGAAAATCCTCCTTCCTGTGTGACTACACTGCATGTATTTACCGTTTCATTGTCTGTTCCTCTCACCTTCCCTGCACACAATCACGCACACTTTTCCTATCCTGAGTTCTGAAATACACACCCCCACACACGCCCGTCCGCGCACACACCCATAGCATTGAGTGTGGATAGCCTGCCAGCAGCAAGGTCTGACAGATATTCCTTTGTGGCCATTTCAGAGAGTGGGCACAGAGCTCCAAGCACCTGCTAGCAGGCTTGCATGTCACAGTAGTTGTCACCAACAATCACATTTTTTCAGCTGAGACTAAATATAAGTGGGAAGGTGTGTTCCTGTATTTGGCTTCCTAGCAAGAGCTAATCAGACAAAGTTGGCTAAGGAGCTTTCGTCTCATAGGCCAATTGTTACACTCCAAACAGTTAGCAACCCTGAATCATTTGAGTTTAGGAATTATTGGAAGAATTTTCTTGTCATAAAAGATGAAAACTTTATCCATAAGTACATGTTCATTAAGTATAATATTTATCACAATTGTGTTTATTGGGTTTCATTGCTGTAAAAAAAGTCTTAAATCACCCTCCATTTTTTAGGGATGATGTACAAGATATGCAAAGACAAAAATTAATCACATTTTTGTTCTAGATGCCCTTTGTAGATTAATCATTTGTTCTTGTGATGTATACAATCCAGTTATTGTTATTTTTATTGAGTTCAAAACTATATGTACATCTCAATTAATTTTATTAGCATAAAAAGTGTATAGCTCAGTTTTAAAAGAAAAAAGTAAAAATGTTTTCATATATTGTAACACAGATATATTTCATCAGTTAATTTTCAGTTTAATGGTTATAGCTTGCAGCCAATTTTTTAAAAAAAGCTTTTGATAAATTTTAAAAAGTGGAAAGCACTGACTGAATATTTGGTTGGATTTTCTTTAATTCATTAAACAAAGAAGCCTAGCATAAGCAACTATAGCCAATATCTGGATATATAAATTATATAGCAATGTAATACCATTTAAAAATTTTGAATTTAGCAACAGGTGTGAGTCCTTTGTTTTGGTTTCATTTTTTAAAATGTGTCTTAATGCTGCATTGCATTGTATTGTTTGGTATGCATAACAAACTGATTTCAAATTTCAACCTGGCCAATCTGCAAAAAGAGTTATGTTAATGTTCTGTACTGTTTTAGAATTGTAGTCTATCTATGCTGCAGATTGGCAATGACAGTATGAAGTGAACAAAGCCATCAGTCCTGTTGGTAGCTCTTTCAATATTGAATTGACATTAACAGCCAACCCATTCAGCTTGGTGCTTCTCTTTTTGCAGCGGGGGGTGGTTGTTTACAGCACAATGCTAGTAACCGTCATACATCTCATTACATGCACCACAGCCAAACATTTCCAATTGGGTAAAATTTTAAACTTTAATAGAGTCCAAGCAATTATTTGTCAATTGCTGCGGGTCCAGACTCTCTGCATGAAACAAAGTGTAGAACAAGTAATAGCTTGGTTTTTACCAAGCTATTACTAGTGTGAAGCAAGATCATTAGTTCTCACAATCCATTTTTAATCATAGCAAATAAAAGCAGATAAGATCACCACACAGGAGCTTCAAAAGTGAGGAGGACATCCAGTTAAACAGCCAAGAACATTCTGTTTCTTTCTATTATATGGACAAAGTACTACATATTCAAATGAAAGCCCTTTTACATTTTGCTATTTTGTAATGTAACCAGTACTTTTAATGCAATATAGACTCAAAAGAAAGAAAAAAAATACTTTTATAAGCACATTAATGTATCATACAATGTGCCATAGAGATGTTTTATTAACAAAAATGTTTTTCAGGACATGTGGTTGATGGTAAGGGAGATGGATTGGAAAGGTGCAGAAGTAGGAATGAAATCCAAACTACATCGTGATGAGGCAACATGCAGCAGGCTTTTAAGTGAAATGAGGAATGAAAAGACTTTGGCACCATGGCACACATTAGCTCCACACACCAGGAGCTCATCACACGAGGCTGATAGCTTCTGATAGACTATCTCTTTTGTGATGCAGAGGACCCTCTACACTCACACTCTATCTGCATTTCTATGTGACTTCAATGCAATTCATGTGTCCCAGGTAGATTATAACTGCTTCATGTCTACTTGTTGCTGATTATATTGATTTAATACACACTTTGATGAGTAATCCACAAGATAAGGTATTTTTTCAGGTCCCTAAGGGCAACTAGAATTGATTCAAGTGACAATATTGTAGTGAAAAAAACAAATATATACATTGTCAATTTATGTTGCTTACCTTTTATCATGCATTTTGCACATTTATAAGTAGACTGGTTTTCAGTATAAATCCTGCATTGTTTATTTCCATGTAAACAAGCCTCTTAACAGTTTTTCTTAGTCACATTAGTATGTATCATGCACACAGCTATAGTTCTGTAGAACAACGTGAAACAACTCTATTGTGCTGTGCAGGTGCAACTTTGTCTGCATGCTGTGACAAATAAAAACACATAAAAGAAACTACAGTGTTCACGTTTTGCATTTCTTGTGTGATTCCAGGAGTTATTTTTATATCAAGAAGCAATATTTGTAAGGCTGCTAAAGACCCTTTGGCTCACTTGCTGCAAAATCTGCAACAGGAATACTTTAAGTTCACCTGTCAGAGACACAGGCATAAGAGCTCACATGGGACTGCTGTTCTTCTGCTCTGGATTTTGAAAACCACTGCTGCATTTATCCAAACAGCTGTGGTTTACTTGCCTTGAGAACAGAGCCCCCACATTCACAGTTGCGAGGAAGGGAGACAATTACTGAGATTCATCACTGCAGTTTGTCTTCAGGGCACAAATCCTCTCTTGAGAGTGAGGGAGAGGGATTGATAACTCTGTCATGCATCACATGACTTGCAGATGTTTCGTATCAAATGACAAAAAGAAATGTTTTTAAATGGAGCCACTTATATGTGTTTTAGGGAAGTTTGCAGATGTTTAGTTTTGTCACTGATTTATTTATATGCCACAGACAGTTAAACAGAATAATTTTATTGTAGCTACAACATGAAAACGGGTTTAGGATTTATAAGAACATGTGTAACTTCCAGCCAGGAAGCCTTAAAAGCACATCTTTTGTCTTCCTTTACAGTATAGAATGCAGAATGATATCCAGCTGTGCAGAGAAGATTGTTTGGTACGGCTTTATCTTATGTTGGTACCTCATGCTGCCTCTACATTTGATTGTTCAGATAGGGTCTTATTCAACCAAGTCAAGATGTTTAATCAGAAATCCTATTGTTAGATGAGTAAATAAAAACTAACATTTCTTTCCAATTGTTTATTTTTTTTTCTCATATGTCTATTTACCAAGCACTTCAAGATCTAAAGTAAGGTGTTTGCAGAACCCAAAGATCTGCATCGTACTCTTTTTTTGAGATAGGCCAAATAACATAAAATGTGTCCAATCGCTTGCATTCTGAAACATACAACCAAGGAAAATAAGAAATAAATAGAACAAAAAAACATTAGTTATAAATTGGAATGCATTTAATTGGGATTGAGTATAATGGACAACTAACAAGAAGCAGTGTATAAATATGACCTGGAAGGAGGAGAATATGTTTTTTTTTATATTATTGATAATAATCTGAAAATATTTATATTTAGCTTCTCTGAGCCGATACTTTGGACAATCACTTTTCCCTGCAGTTGCAGCTTCCCTACAATGTTGCTCATGCTTGGCCAGATTGGAGATAGAGCTCCTCACCACAGTTTCTCAGTTCAGTTTAAGTCTGGACTTTGTACTGTTCAGTCTCATCTACAGCAATATGTATTGCTGTAGATTTAGGGTTGTTGTCCTCTAACATCTTTTTCAGAGGTGCCCAATTTTTATCTCCATTGATTTGTTAACCATCTTCCATATTCCTGCAAATGAAAAGCGACTCATCAATTTGTTATTGAAAACAATAATAAGCAAATGTATGTCTATCAAACATTTCAACTGAGTACTAAAATTAGGATTTGGATTGTCTAAGTAAGATTCTCCATCTTCTTCTCAATGGTTACACTTTGTTGTCTTAGTAAGAAAAAGAAAATTAAGTACTGTAAAATGAAAATAGTTAGGATGGGCTTTAAACAAATGGGCACAGCAAACACATACACCGCCATTCACCATTGTTATCACGGCCAGGTAACTGCTGGAACTAAACCTCAGCCTTCTGCTGCAATCAACATTGACTGTCCAGTTCAGAAACAATGCAAGCAGTTTCACAACCAGCAGAGTAGCAAATATGGAAATTTGCTGGCACAGATGAGGTTGTTGTTTTTTATTTCAGCAGGGAAAAACTCCCTAATGTGATGCTTTGTAAGCTTAGTGGAATATGGAGCTGATGAGACTTTTCTGAGATAAAAAAAAAAACAACCAACTGGACCTAGCGATGTGTTAAAGCCTCAGCTTGGGAGACAAGTACATTATAAGATTGTGAACTAATTAGAATGCCATGGTAGATTGCACAAGCCACTCTGTTATTTGGATACATCTTCTCCCACTGGAGGTAACACTTATAAGGACTTATTAAGACACTGGCGATGTTATAATCACTCAAGTAAAAACAGATAATAATGTTATAATTTGCAACACCTGAATGTTTCTCATGTTGGTAATTATAGATGAAATGCCACACATTTATAATTCAGGAATCAAAAATAGGTTTTACAATAATTACCTGCTGTCTTGAGTGAACTCAGCATTAGTCAAAACAGAATGTGCCAAAGAAATAATGTAAACTTATACAAAAAATGTGTCTATTGTGAAGTCTTAAACATATTTTCTTTCTTTTTTAAAAAATAAAACTTGCCTCTTAATAACTTATCTCAAGTTTTAATTTGATTGCTTTATATCCAATCAAGACCATCTTCAGAGACATCCAGTAAAAAATAACAAAAACATGTTGGACAGAAAAAAAGGACAGAATTTTAAAATATACTAGTCCAATAAATTAAAGCAACATGTGAGCAGTACCAATCTTCATTAGTGGTTTCCATTCTTTGGTGTGGAACAGTGTTTTGCAAATTAGTTGATCCCTTAAACCAGGCATGTCCAAAGTCCGGCCCGGGGGCCAATCACGGCCCGCGGTCAGATTTCATACGGCCCGCAGCTTCGGTTTTATAATGTATTATTTATGGCCCGCCTGCACTGTCAAACAGAATAAATAAATCATAAAACTTGAAACTGTAATTCCTCCTTTCACCAAATGGTGGCAGCACCACTTTAATACTATCAGTCTGCCTCCGTGCAGCGAACCGCTCTCCACTCATTTCTGCCATGGCCACTGCAAAGAAAACGAGGAAAGTTTACAGTGAGGGCCGCCGCTTTCAAGAGAGATGGGAATTACAATACTTCTTTTCTGAAAATCAAGGCAATTGTGCTTGTCTAATTTGTGAGACGGTTGCCTTGTTTAAGGATTTCAACGCAAAAGGACACTACCAGACTAAACATGCTAACACATACAACAAGCTAACAGGAAGTGACCGTGCTGAAAAAGTGAAGCAGCTCCAAGCTGGACTGGCATCACAACAGCGATTCTTCACGCGGGCCTGTGAGTCAAAAGAAAATACCACCAAAGCAGCTACGATGTTAATGTTAATAGCTAAACATGGCAAACCTTTTACTGAAGGTACATTTATCAAAGACTGTGTTATGAAAATGGTGGAGAACATTTGCCCTGAGAAGAAGCAAGAATTTGAGAAAAATGTTTGCCTGGCAGTAACAGTGTGGCACTGAGAGTTGAGGACATGAAACTGAGTATTTTGAACGGCAACGTCTGTCACTATCAGCAGTGAAGAGCCAATCGAACATTTATGCACCTGGACTTATGGCACTTATTTTTATTAAACTCTTGAGTAAGATTTGGTTATGAACCTGTAGATATTGTAAATGACGAGCAAAATTCACTTGTTTTAAGATTTAATAATAACAGACAACTTTGCATTACTTATAACTCCTGTTTAAAATGTTCTTGAGGCAAAGATATTTTTAAACTCATGTAAATTTAAGGTATTTCATACAGTTTGTTCAATGTTATCTGACTCTCCAGATATGAAAGAAAGGCAGAATTTGGGTTTTTAGAGTTGTTCTCATTTGCCTGAGTGGCTTATATATATTTTTTTTTTGTCATTTGAAAAATAAAGATAATTGTGATAATGAAAATTGTGTATTTGCATGAAACTTTTGTAGTTAAAAAATGTCCAGGGCGTGCCGTGGTGGCGTAGGGCGACCCGTATTTGGAGGCCTTTAGTCCTCGACGCGGCTGTCGCGGGTTGATTCCCGGACCCGATGACATTTGCCTCATGTCTTCCCCCCTCTCCTTCCCTGTGTCCTGTCAGCCTCCTGTCACATAAGGGACACTAGAGCCCACAAAAGACCCCCTGGAGGGGTAAAAAAAAAAAAAAATCAAAAAATTGGCCCCCGGGCATCTTCACTTGATCAAATCTGGCCCTCTTTGCAAAATGTTTGGACACCCTTGCCTTAAACGTTTCCACATCTATTCATGCTTCAACTACAAACATCAATGTATTTACTGTAGATTTTTGGAGACTGAGCATTGCAAAGAAGCACATAATTGTAAGTAGCCTGGTTGTTCTATGCTTTACTTTATCTAGACCCATGTCTGTTGAGAACCCTGAACTTTTTGGGCTTTGTGGTAAATGCTATGTGTTGAGAAAAACACCTCACCATCGGTCACCATGAACTCATCCACAATGTGAAATAGGATGGTTTCAGTTTTTTAGCAGGAGCATGCAAGTGGACAGAGTTTATAAAAAAATGGGTGAAGCTAATTACGGGTCAATACTGGGAGACGTGTTTGAGAGTGTGACAGACTGAAGGTGTGACAGACTGAAGACTGGGGTGGTTCACCTTAAAAGTGGATTTTATCCATTTCATGCAAGAACTCCAAGACAATGGGTTTGCTCAAAGCATATTTGTGTGTTTGAATGGGCCAGTCAAGTCCACACCTACTGTGATTTTCTCAATTTAAAATTGAAATGATGATTGTGATCCAACCAAATTTGCAGCTTAGTAAATAAAGGTTCAGCTTAAACCTGGTAAATTATAAAAAGTCTGAATTATAAAAACCGGTAAAATCAAAAAATGTGTTTGATGGATAGCTTGATTACCATAAGCAAATTAACTTTTCATAACTTTTGAAAGTAATAAGCTCTTAAAACCTTTCTTTATGCACAAAAAATGTAACACCAACATTTTCTGAGATGACAATTACATTTTCAAATAAATAAATAAATAACACTTGTTTTACTCGGAATCTTTTTCTTTTAACAAAAATACATCAGTCTGGAAAATTCAGCAGAAGGTTACTCTGACATCACAGTGCATCTTATTAATAGTTTGTTGAGTTCTGAAACATTTTCCAGGGTCAGTACACCTTGGCCTGTATTCAGTATTCTGCCATAATATGAAATGTATTTATTTTGATTGGAAAACTTCAAGATTGGCTGACTCAGCTTCTGGTTTGGTACAATTCACTCCCTCTGCACATCCTATACTTTTTCATAAACACCTGCTTTGACCATGATGGCAGGCAGACGGGGAGGTTTGGGTCTCAATCATCTCTCCCTTCAAATTGACGCAAAATATGAAAACTTTTCAAATCTATTCATTAACCTCCATCCAAGGTTCAGTAAAATCCTATGACTTATGTCAGCACCTTGCTTTTTATGCGAGCTAGAACTGCAGATGGTGTTAAGAAAAATATTGCTTGTACCATCTCTGTTCCATGGCAGGAGGGGCAAAATGACTGTCAAGGAGCATCAGTGTGGACGGGGGTGATAACACCAGGCTGCTGCTCCTCTCCCACCTCCTTTTCTTTCCCTCTGGCCCAACAGCATCCATTCTTCCTTATGTAAATGTCACCATGGTGCCTTATAGACCCCACAACATCCATCTCCTTGTGGAAATGCCACAGCATCAGCACCACTGTGCATCGACCCAACACTGGGGCTGCTGGTCCTAAGAAAAACGGGGTCAAGAAGTGTGGTGCAGTTTCTGGAGGAAGTATTTGGAAGTTAGAACACTCAAGAGAGAGCAAACCATGCCAGCTCAAATGACCTTGCATAGGCATGAAGTGGAGCCATTAATAAGGATAAGGTGGACAAGAAAAAGACACAGACAAGTACAGTCAATGGAAAAAACACAAGCATCTATTTTTCACTCTGTGTACACAGTGTGAGAGCGCCTGTCGCTCTGTGCGATAAGGAGTGGTCCTGCTTTAGATTAATGACCTGCTTACAGTGCAGCACAAAATCAGCGCAGATGTTGTGCAGAGAAAAGATGACTTTGCTGACAAGCAGCGTGTCCTCTCTGTCAACAGGAGAGACTCCCGGTTCTTACTATTACACCGACACCCCCGCTGAGCAGCATCACACTGATGAAAATCTCTCACCTCTGAATTTAATCAAGGTGTTTTTCAGGTATTTCTTGCTCAAACTGCATGCCTCTTCCTCTGCTGGATTGTCTCCTTATCCCCCACAGGGCAGTTCTGGAAGATTTCACCAGCTAGGTCTAAAGGATATCTTCAGTGCATTTTTTTCTTATTAGTTAGCATTAGTTTCTTTTTCTCTTTCTCTCTCTCTCTCTGCAGGGTGTGTGGGTGGCTGAAACTGTATTGGTAGCTTAATCTCACACACAGAGCAGCAGGAATGGCCAGCTGCAAGCTAGTTCTAGATTAAGTGAAAGAATCTAACCACCTACTGAGTAATATCTGGCGCCCTGAAGGAACTTTTTATTGCTCTTAGTATGCCTTGACAGCTTTTTGTCTGGATCTTTTCAAAATTATATCTGACATATCTCCCTTCTCCATGTGGTTTCAAAGACCACATGGAGCCAGTTTATTACACAAAATAAAATAAGGAGCAGCTACTCTAATATTTTTGACAAGGGGTATGGTGGGACACCTATATAAAACTAATTAGCATTCGGGTTATGAGAGGATTTGAATTGCATCTGGCACTGGTGTGGTTTCACTGTTGGGTTTGATTAAATAGCTGGACCTCCTGTTATACACAGTTGGGCTGGCACCACTTGTCTGTGCTTACTGGCTCTTCTCCTGGGCAGCTCTTCCCTCTCCCATCTGGTACCACCATCACTGCCAGTAAGCTTCTTGCACTGTTTCACTCCCTTCCCTTTTCTATCTATATTCCACTTTGAACTTTCCTTAAAAAAATGGCTGTAATTGATTCTGTCAAAACTGAGTTAGACATCGTTCAAAGTTTCACTTCATGAGAAACTTCTTGGGTGTTGCAGTAGTTTGTCTCAGAGTAAAGAGGAAAATGAGAGTGACTCATGAAGACATTGCAGGTGCTTCCGAGTCAAAGATTTAGAGCGCTCTCTAGATGTTTGTGGGAAAGAACACCTATCAGCATAAACTACTGTGATTTTTTTTTCGTGACAAAATTTGCAGTGACAGTGTGATTGTGGTAGGAAAATGGAAAGAATGCCGTAACAAATGAAATGCAATATATGGTCTCTTTGCACGTTTACACACTGCAGCATAAATTGAGAAATCTCAATGGTTAATTAGCACAATTTTTGGCATTAACGATCTAGTATTTCTGAGGGCTTTCTGTCTTCCAAAATCAGGGTTTGTTGCTTCCCAAGTGTGTGCATTCACACAATAAGTGAAGCAAGCTGTTCTTTGTTTTCTCAAGTTTTACTTTGCCAAGCCAGCCTTAAAAAACAAAAGAAGTATGTTTTAGCACTTGTCTGAGCTTTCAATGAGACTTTATAACTTATTCCAGTTACATATTTAAATGTGCAGTGACTCTTCATCTATGTCAATAAATTTTCTTAAAGAGGACCCATGGGAGAAAAAAGTTGTTTAATGTGTGAGCAGATGTGACAGCTCTCGACTGTACCTGCTCAGTTTTGGTTGCACAATACAAAAAGTGAGAGGCATCATTTTGGAGCAGAATAACCTCGTTAGAGAAAGCAGTATATTCAGTCAGAGGAGACAGATGTCAGAACGGTGGGTGCTTTAAAAGAAAGACTTCTCTCAATGTTGAACTTTAGCAGGTAGGTGTCAAGAAAGTTTTAACATTTCCAAATTTTAAGTCATGGTGCAGAGCTGTAAAAAGCTGCATAATTTTTAACTTAAGCTTCTCAAGGAAAGAAAACAGACCGTTATCAGTTGGTTAAAAAAATGCATACTTTCTGTCAATCAACTAGCTACAGTACAAACAGTTTGTAAAATAAAAATCTTGAATTGGGATTATTAAAATTATTTCTTAATGAAGTTGTACAAACAACTCTATGTTTGTTGTACTCTTACAGCTTGAATGTATATTTTCTGCTGAAAAGTTGTAAAGATACAATAGCAGTGACATACAGCATGGTTCATGACTGGTGAGAAACTGTCTCCTCTGAAGTCAGAGACGGTGTACAAAATAGTATGGACGCATATTTTTATATATTAATATAGTTTTAAATTTCACATTATGATTACAGTTAAAGATGAATTGTTAACCCTTTTAAATTCTTCATCAGCCATTCAGCCTATTAAAGAGGAACGATCATCCTACTGGGTAATATGGCCTCACTGCATTCGGATACTGGACATATTTCAGAAAAAGCGAAGTTGAGAGTTTTTTGAGGGTTTATCTTTTTTGTACATGTAGTGGCGTGCTGTGTTGCCTAGGATTGAAATCTTGATTCATCCATCTCATGAATGTTGTATAAAGAAAAACTATAACAACAAATGGCTTGATTTGAAATATAAAATTTGTTTCTTTCCCCATCTTTACATAGATTTCATCCTAATACTATTTAACATTATGACTCAGCAATAAGAAACAATTTCTGGGGGTGGGGCTCATGTTGTAGACAGTAGGGTGTTTTGTTTAATGTTAAAGACGCATTGACTGTTAACCACCACACCTCAGCTGTTTTTGCTGCCAGCATACCTTTGCTTCTGTGTCAAATAAAAACTTTTAAATGACTCCCCCGCAGAATCTGCACACTGTGCAAGAATCACAACTAGAGATGAGTGGCAATCATGACAACTTCCACGTGTAGAGGGATGAAAAAAAAAAAAAACTCTTTTCCAACCTATCATGCCAGAGAGGCTGACAGGGAGACGTAATCTCCCCAGGAGTCTTAACTCTGTGCTGTGGATGAAGGATAAGGGGAGGTAGAGAGGTGAATGAGTGCTATGTGGATAGATAGATGGTTGGAAGGATGGATGGGTAGAAGGAAAAAATGAGAAGAGAAGATTGAGTAGTGGAGGGTACTCTAGCGCACTCATGCTCTTGATTTGAGATAACTCTCCAAAGTCATCAAGGCTGACAGTTACACATTTTGTACTCATAAACAGGTACAGAACAACACAAAAACGGTATTACTTACACACACTTGCCAAACAAGACAGCTTTGCATCAGGGATCTTTGCTCAAAAGCTGGAGAACAGGAAAATCCCACACCACAAATCCTGCTGCCATTGATGCCAGCAGGATGTCCTGTGAACGGCCTGGCATGCGCCTGCATTTTATGTGCGGTAGAACAAGCAAGAACTGTCATGACTGATAAGGAAAGAGACTTTATCTCTGGATCAAACCTTATCCTGAAAAAAAGCCAGACATCTATGAGTACTCGCTGACATTTCACAGAAGGCAGTGGTTTTGCAGTAAATAGCAGAGAAAAGTTGCTTGTTTTGCAGCAGCATTCCAGGGTTAATTTTCCCTTGTTGCTAATGACAACAAATGATCCTAGGAGGGTTGTTTGATGTAAACATAAAATCAGTTAAGTGCATCTTTTTGATTCCTTACATACTACTTACATACTGCTAAAGCTAAGGCTGTAGAATTTAAGGATTGGTGTCTCATTCTTTTGTTTTGGTGGTGCATCTAAGACCATAACCCACACAGTGGAAATGGATTTCATAGATCCTACGTAAAACAAATTTTATACATTTGTTGAAGCATAAGTTTGTGGAATAGATATTTTGCAGTTTCATCTGAATGAATAGTTTAAGACACTGGCATAATCGTAACACGGAAACTAAATTAATGAGTTATGAAAATGATATCCTAGTAATCAAAAATTCAGCAACAAATAACATTGAGAATAATGTGCATGTTAATATGTATTCTTAATTTGCAGAAAATATTAGAATTACTCAAGATAGAAATTTGTTCAGAAGGCATAAGCATCATTCAAAGCAAAATACTTAGCTTAAGAACAATATTTTCATAAGCTTTGTCTGCGCACGAAACAACAGTTGTGTGAAAAGTTATTTGCCCCCATTCCTGATTTCCTACTGCTCTCAGGCACGTACAATTGACATTATGACCTGTCACCAATGGACCGATAGGCAGCTGCAAATTGTCCTGAAGTGAAACGCTCCGTACCTGGAAGAACTGAGCCCACTTTACCTCCAACATTGTTTTTGGTTTTAGAGATTTTGTGAAAAATGATGAGAATAAGTTGTCAGTTGTCAGTGCTCAAAGAGAGAACAGACAAAGAAAACTAATTGAAGGCATCTGATGAATCAAATCTTCATGAACCTTTGTTTGATTTTGAATTTCATTCAGATATCATTAAAGACATTAATAAATAAAACTGTTTGCTTATTTATGCTAACCACTAGGGACTGACAAATTTCATGCAACAATACTCGAATTGTCCTGTTTCTACATGTTGCCTAGAAGTAAATCAAAGTTACTGCACTGGCCTCTACCTCCAGAACTCTTTTCTTTTTGTTCCCTGAATCCTAGATGAAAGCTAAGAGAGCTTTCCAAGGGATTTAAATTATTGAGTAGCAACATGAAATCTAATTCAGAATGATAAATGAAATTACATTAAATTAGAGTCCAAGCCTATGCAACCCAATCGTTGCTGGGAGGATATAGAGGTAATGCTGTGTGTGAGTAAGGGAAGCCATGTGGGGGAATGTTTTGATGAATTTATGTCTCTCTCTGGCTATAGCTGTAGGGTTTGGTGTGCTGCAGAACATCACCAACTCCCCATCATTAACTGTTCTCTTGTAAAACAAAGACCAGCCACTCACTTGAAAGAAACACTGTCTCCAAATCTGATCAAGCTCTATCAGCCTTGCAGGAATAATCATTATTTATTTTACTCATTTTTTCACTCTTGCCTGTGCTGTTACATTCTACTCCTGTCAAAGAAAATTAAGACAGGTGGGGGTGGACTTGCCATCTGCAGAAGTTTGGAGGTTTCCCTTAGGGACTGTCATCCTGTTAGCTGCCAGGAAGACGAGCAACAGTGACAACATTTAGAAATCTAACCCAAACTTTTCGATTGGGCATTATGTACATGCTAACTATTAAAACTGTATTGTTGCGTGTGTCATTAAGGTCTATCAGGGCTTTTCAGCAAACAAACTGTCTACAACCATATATTTTTGAAGCCGAATGCATTGTGTAAATGTCACTATATCAAATCAACTATCACAGTGATTGATTTGCAGTCCCATTTTATTTAAACAGGGACAGAATGTTTCCTATTCAAATACAGTAAAAAGCTTAAGTAAACCATCAATCATTACTGGTTGCATGGAATTGTCAAATGCTAAATTAAGATGCAATGGAAATAGAAACTCATGAATCTAAGCAAATTTTCTGTAGTTGTGCAATGCGTAAGTAACATGTTGGCTCCTTGACCAGTGTGGGTAAATTTTTAATGCCGTGAAACCACTGGATGTAGTGGTGAAATAGAGATCTTGAATATATTTCCACCAGACACACACCCACACATTGGACACTACTGTTCTTCACCAAAAAGAAGTGAATTGTAAAACAATAAACACTATATTTTAATTAAATTCTAGCTGTTGTATAACAGATGTCATCAATTATTTATCAGCTAGTGATGTTTAATAATAGTAATTATAATAATTTTTACTTTATTCGTCCCAGCAGGGAAATTATTTCGCAGTTACAGCACACGACAGGAGCTGTGTCTGCAGACAGCCAGCTGAGCCGGCGCCATGTTGTTTGACTATTTGACTATTTAGCTTCACATCATGCTATAATGTTATTTCCTCATCAAAAACATACCTGGAGTGTTGCTTTGATTCTGTCATGCACGTTTGAGAAATCCTATAATCTCCTCTGCGAGCCATTTAGCTCTACAAAATACCTGGTGGGACAAAGCGACCACTTCGAGGACAATACTTCTCCTTGGCAGGGTTACAAAAGTTTTGTTTTTTTCAGAGTTTAGTTTTATTTTTTTGTGACATTTTGTTTGTCTAGTTCAGTTAATTTTAATTAGTTTTTATAGTGTATTTTCTAATTTGTATTAGTTACTATTAAACATTCTTTAAACAGAGTTAAACATTCTTTAATTTTAGTTTAGTTTGCATTAGGTATAGTAGTAGTTTTATTTTTTTTTGTATTTTGGTTTATTTTTAGGTGCAGCATTCAAAAACGTCAAAGTATTGTATTGTGATTATGTATGCATCGATTGGGTAATTAATACTCAATAAAACATACAATTAAAAAAAAAATTCAGTTATTGTTGAACAGCCACGTGACTCTGACAGAAACCCGATTTCAAGCCTTTAAATTATGAAATCTAATTTCTTTTAAGTCATATTTGACATATAAAAAAATTATTGTAAGTGAAGTTTACATAGTTACATTACATAGTTGAATGTGCTATAAAATGATACGATGTGGCTGGAAAACACATAATACTGGCCCTTTAAACTGCCATCTACAACTGGCTAATTCATCTACAACTGAGATTCTGTGAATCCAAGAAAAAGTAGTTCTCATTCAGTGGGTTGTGCTTAAAATCATATGCTTGACATGGCTTCAGTAAAATAATTTTGCTTCACTATGGAGAACCAAATATCATTTCATTAATATGGCTTTTTGAACACACACATTTACTCTCATTTGAAATTGCTCAGTGGTGTAATTTGAGTGCCTGGAGGTTGTCTGTAAATGTGCACAGTGGGCTGTGTGTTCCCAGTTTTTCCACCACAGTCCTCCTTGAGACTGGCACCCATCAAAAAAACATTATGTCAGCTGCAAAAATCCAACTATTAGGCAACTCTTGAGGCCATGTCACCTTTTTGAAACTCTGGAATATACACCCAGCCTGATGCTCCCTAACACACACTTTCAAGCTGACTCTTTTGATCTACATTACTCCTCCCAGAGGACAGGTAAGTTATTCAGCCTTTTTTGTGTACCTCTGTTTAGATTTTTCTTTTTTTTTTTTTCTCGAGACATGGTCTTTTCAGCCCTTCATATGCACACCTGAGGGAAGAGGCCTTACCACAGGGTTGGGATCAATGAACTGTGTTCACTGTGCTCAGCCAGCGCAGGATCTTATTTAGAGGCCCTCCAGGTGGGGAGGATCAGTGGTGAACAGAGGGGGAGAGGCAAAGCCATCATCTATTATTTATTTCCTCATTTAACACTAGCAGCGGGATCCTCGCCCACTTTTATTTGTTCAAAGGGTATTGGTGTGGGGTTAATTCTCTAAAGGGGTTAAAATAAGGAACATAATTGGATTCTTGCACCAGGACAGATTGGCGTTTGAAAGATAAGGGCTGTGTTGTAAACACGCAAAGCCTTGTTACTGATAAAAGATCTATTTGTGCTCTCTGGTCTCCTGCTCTACTGTCAGTGCATGCCAGAATGATGTGGGAAGGTGACGTTTATTGATCTTTTTTTTTCTTCTTCTTCAATTAGTGGAATGAAGAATATGTCCTTGTTGATAAAAGTTCTTTATTTTCTACAAAATCACTCACATTTTCTTTCTATTTATTGCATATCTGCACCATTTATCTCAAACAAAATCAGATAGGAATTAGGAACAACTTTATTTTGTCCTGCATCAGACAAAAATATCTTTGTAGAAAGTATTTGAGTTATTTTAGTCAAAATAGAATAATGTTTCCTAATTTTATTATCTGCTACTTACACATATTATAAAGGGGTGGTATCAGGTATTTCCTAGTCACATAGTACCATTTTATAGGAAAACCAATTAACTATGTTACCTTCAGTTGTTACGGAAAATCCTTTGATACATCAAGCCTGACTTAAAATAAATTTGACTTAATAATCTTACATCTTGAAATTGGGCCCGTTTCTTTAAAAAGCTCCTGCTCTTTCCAAAACTCTACCTTCAGTGGATCATCTCAACAATCCTTCTTGTTATGTCATTAATAGTTGTTTACAAGAACGTTGGACTGACAAGTAGTTTGTATGATAAGCTTAGCACACTCTGAGTTCCCCCAGGTGTTGGCTAATTGCTGTTGGCGCTAGTCTATTGAAGCTGTGTGGGAAAGGCACCGGGGAGGGTGCACTCTGAGGTGGAAGCTTGACTGGAGGCTGTTGCTCCAAGGAGGAGCTTTGGGTAAATAGGCAGCACTTTGTAGGAGCAAGCCTTTAAGCACCAACAAATGGTTGCCATGGAAGATTCAAGAATTCTTTAAACATGCATGAAAAAATCTATACAACACTCCAGGTATGTTTTTAATGAGGGAGAAACATCATAACATGAAATATAGCTCCAAAAAGCTTTACTTTTTGCCCCCCTTTAAATGACCTATAAAAATATTAACACACAAGAAATACACCTATCTCAGTGAACAAATCCCATCTACAGATTGAATTAACAATAAAATGAAAAAATCAAAAGAAGCTCACAGATGGGGAACATTTCCTTGGTACCCATGGTATAAACTTAAATAAAATGTTACTTATTGCAGTAGCATCATTCCACACTAACATTCAACCTTTAATTTTGATACTTAAATACTTAAAGTGTTTCTAGAAAAAAATTATTTGTAATTGATTATTATGACTTCATATTCTTCTGGGGTGTAAATGTGAGCCAACACCAAGGATGATTTCTCTTATCCATTTTTCACTAGGCACTGAGCTCACTGTGTAAGGACTGCCATCTTGGGATTCCCAATTCCTCATAATCATTAGGCACTCTCTACTTATCAACTTGATCTTTAGCTGTCATGCCAGGACAACTTCCTTTTTTCTCTTGGCATCATAAATGTGGAGTTTGCTGAATTCTAGAGCAACTTGAACTGGAATGTGTGTTTTACTCAAGTTTTTGCAACAAACACTTGATATGGTATGCACCAAATTATTCATGTGTGAAGAAGAAACCATGCCCACTGTTCAGTTTGGTGGAGGAGCTGTGATGATGTGATCATGTCCCAAAACACCAAGGAAACTTGTCAGATTTCCTAAACTCTTTGAAATAACAAAACATTTCAAAATCAAATCTTGTACAGTCTGCTAGACAACTGAAAATGGGTCATTAGTGTGTCTTTTAGCAGGATAATGACTCAAAACAGATGGCCAAGTCAGCACAGAAATTATTCACCAGAGATAAAATCTATCTTCTTCCATTGTCATTTCCAGTCTTAAATCCTTCAACTTAACTGAAGAGATAATTAAGAACATCAGACAGCACACCAGATTCTGGACAATCTAAACAGATTATGCAAAGAGGAATAGTCAAAAAAAAACTCTCTCTGTATACTCCAGTCTTAGGAAATGTTGTGGGACAAGACTAATAATAACTATCCTCTTAGCCAAAAAGATACCAAACGTGCATCTCCTGAGATTTGTTCAGTGCAGTCACTCCTTGACATGGAATTTGTCCTCATAAAATGAATGTGCCAAAAAATTTAGTATTAAAAAAGTATCTGTGAACATTGCAGTGAATGTTTTAGCCTTTAACACATCTTTACAAGATGAGACAACAAATTTGTCCATGTATATAATAGTATGAGTATAATGTAATTCTAATTCTGAAATCCAAACTGACCCAAACAATTGTAACTAAATCATGTCTCATATACCCAACATAATCTTAAATATTATGGTACATATCAGACAACAGTATGAAATTTATAGGTAGACACAAAGTTTAGCCTTTTGAGACGATGCAATATATTGGAATATTTCTGAAGTCAAAATAGTTGCATATTTCAAAGGATATTTCCTCTGAACATACATATATTTACATTGCCTGAAGGCACACCACTCAGATGCTCCATTCACTGGGATTCTGTAACTAAAAATGCTAAATGATCTCTTATTAAAACACTTAGCCTATGATAATAACTACCACTGCCCCAAATGGTTGAGTGGTTTCCATTAAAGTTTAAGCTCTAATTAAAAATTAGAAAGAAGACGAAATGCATTCTGTAGCTGAGCCCTCAGGGAGGAAATCTGTCTTCTATTCTGGTGTAAATTGAGCACACCTATCAGCTCAGTGCAGAATAATCAGGAATTAGGGGATAAATGCAGCAACTGTGAAGAGTAATATTTGCCTGCATTGCTCCTGTACCCAGGTTTATAAAGCTTTCTCTCTCCACAAGCTTGTGGCACTTCTTCTCTGTTTGAATGCAGGATTTAAAAGTCTCAAGAGAAGCACAGTGGGTGAGTAAGAAGGGTTTTTATGTGATGTTATAAGGTTCCACTCATATTTTCCACCCTTTTGAAATTCTCTTTCTTTCCTCATGAATGCATGCGAGTTGTGTTTTGAAATCGTGGAGAGGGTATGGAAATTTCTCATTGCTGTGTTGCAACTGAGAAAGGAAAAAAAAATACTTGCATTGCTTCATTATTTGACAAGTAATTAAGAGTAAATGTGTGCCAGCAGACAGTGAGCCACACACACACACACACACACAAACAAATAAATAAATCCACTTTGAAATGGGATACATTTTAAATAACCTTATTTACAGTAGTTAGTCTCTTCTTTATTATTTACACTTCTATTTTAAGATTGAAATGATTGCACTGTGATATAAAGTATGTACCCAGTCTAACTCCTGCCAAAGAAAAGATAGGAGCAGAATTTACTGTCTTCATATTTAATCTGTCATCTTGTATCAGCACAATCAGGCTCCTTCGCAAAGGCAAGGGACATTGAAGAGGCCATGTGTGCCTTCACATATCCTTCAGAGGAGGAAGTTAAACCCCTGTGCTGACAATCAAAGCAGCACCGCGTGGCCTGGGTGAAAATTGAGCGTCAGGTATTTACTTGAGAGGATTAAGCAGTGGCCGAAGGATTGCATGGTGAATGTCTTTAATCTGAACAATTTTGCTACTGCTGTTACAACTGTCCATCACTGCCATAAAAACATGACCACAAGCTGTTGGAATTGTGCACCTTTTGTGTTGTTAATGGGATTTTGTTTTCTCTCACAGTAAGGCACGTTTGGATAGGAAAGCTTTTTCAGTTTGTTGATGAACCATTTATTTCAAGGTTTGATTTATTTATTTATTTGGGGGTAACTAGCAATGGCCAAGCGCTTTAAAGGCAAAACTGTTTTTAATTATATCCAGACAGTTAACATAACTGTCTGTCCCAATTCAGAGCCAGGAATTTCTACAAATACAGGCTACTTTATTATCCAGCAGTTTGCATTTGCAGACTTAACATTGCGTTTATCGCCTTACATTTATTATACTTTGACAAATTAAGCTTACCATATCAAAACATTTTTTTTTATTTTCTCAAAATGAGGCCAGACCTTTAAAAGTTTAAAAACAAATCTAAAGAAATCATAGAAAAGACTCAAAAGTGCAACTGGTTTTCTCCACTGTTGCTTCATGCTTGATACAAGTGATTCCAGTAGGCTTGTGGAAGCATTGGTCCATGTGTTTAACTTCAGAGTGGACATGAGGAGTCAGAAACTGGTATTTATTTTTTGCAAATATCTTTTTCCATCTATCTCTAAATGTTTTCAACAAGATTTAAGATAATGAAAACAACCAAGATTTTCCAAAGCATACATGTTATTCTACTGGAATTTTTTCATATTGCTATTGGACTATAGCATTGTCCTGTTAAAACCCCTTAACTGTCATCTCAATTTCATCAGACAACATGTCAATATTTTGGGGGTGACAATTAAAAAATAAAAGATCCTGTCATCATGACACAAACTAAGATTCTGTAACATCTCCACATTGTCAGCCACTGTGAGGGGCCCTTGCACAAATTAAATCTCAATCTTTCCATAAAATAAAACACTCTGAATCTTTTAACAAATCTGAAAAGACCTTCTTATTGTGTCTAACCTCAGGAACTATGGCACATTATGAGAGGCCTTATCTGTGCAGCTCAGCAGTCCTCCCACATTCAAAGACAGTATTTTTTGCCTTTGCCTTCAAGGGTTTCTGAATGCCCAACAGAAAATCACATAAAAGACAGATTCATTCACAGGTTTTGACTTTTTAAAGCTAATGGCTTGTTTAAGTTTAAATGCAGTTATTAGTCATTTGCCCATCTTATTTCTTTTACTTCTGTTTTCTCTTCTTTAATTTTGATTGTTATTGGATTTTAGGTGCATCTTGTTACAACCCCCCACAAAACCAGTAAGGGTCAGGTCTGGCACTGGGTGTAACACAAAAAGAAGGCAGCCTAAACAGTTGGTATCAGTACCAAAAGTATAATTTAATTTACAGTTCAAGTAAAATGTCACTCACAGTGGACAACAAGCACAAGGAAGCTTTAAACTTCAGGGTCTCCAAGGCCAAAACAACAAACATAACATCCCACTCTTAATTGTAAAATAGAAACACTTTCTAGAAGAGAACTGAAAAAGAAAGTACAATACCTGAACTCCCTGACTAACCAAAAACAGGAGAAAACAGTTAAACAAAATGGCAGAGAACCCCTACCAGCTTCCACTGTGACAAGAAACAAAACTTAAGTTATACACTTGATGCTTCACAAGAATGCTCACAGCAAAACCATACAAAGTCTCCTCAAACAATCAGCTCACTGACAAGATCACATCAGATCAATGCCCAAGGAAAAAGGGATCTGACATCTCCGGTTGAAGCTCTTTATGGGGTGGCTGACGAGCTCCAACACATTGCACCTGTGGCAGCCAGGTAAAGCTGAAACACAAAGAAAGAGCTCTCTCATGAAGAGAGCCCCTAGAGGTCAGTGACCGTAACACATCTCAAAAAGTACAATGTTGTTGAAACATTTATTCAGAAAGTGAAACTCATTTGGCTATGTTCCTACAATGGATCTTGATGCTCAATTCTAATTTTTTTGCTCGGTCGTTCATACTATTAAACAAATGTGACTGGAATCAGACTTCTGTGTAAACAGTTTATGACTCCAAAGTGACTTGTATGTGAAGGAGAAAGATATTGATGTCACACAGCTGTGCAGATGTAATAATGGAGGGACAATGTGGACTGTAATATTCTGTGATAGAAGGCAAAGATGGAAGTAGCAACATGTAATTTTGCAGCTGCAATGATAGCAGCCAACTTTATGGTCCTTCAGTGTTTGTCTAATGGGATAACTAGATTATTAAACGGAAATGAGACACAAATATTAACAAGTTACAGAAGGCACTAAATAACTTTTCTTGCTTTTGGATCCCTTTGGTTGGCCTGCAACAGGATTGTAATTCTGAGTTCAGTCAGACCATTTAGTCTATTTAGTCTTCTAATGAGGTCTGAGGTGCAGAGTAACAAACCACATTTGTTTGCTTTCCCAATGTCAACAGTATGCCTTAAGATATATGACCTCCATGATTTTACGTGATCCACTTGTTCATCTTGAACAGTTTGCAATGTTTAAGATGCAGATGTCATACATCTAACTACTGTATTTTGTTAAATATGACTCAATGTTCTCACATAAAGATATTGCTTAGATGTTCTTGTATGTTGTTCTCCCTAAGTCCACAACAAAAACAGATAAGGACAACTGTCTTACTGGTAAAAAAAAAATCCAAATGAGCTTAAAGTGAGTGCAATAACTACATTAGACACTGGAAAGGATGTCCCTTATTGCAAAATCACCCAAACTGATACCCCCCCAAAATTAGTCACTTCTCTGTTTTTTTGACCTTTGATGGTTATTGTGGAATGTTTTTCTGTCCTTCCTGTCACTTAACAAGTATTCTGTTTTGCACTTTTTTCTTTTCTCCTCTTGTTGAAGCGTTCCTGTACAATAAAAGATTCTGTACCAACCTGCTGCCTCACAATGTCATCTGCAAGCCTTATAATCCAGAGGGACCTTTGCCAGATCTTGTACTTGAGCTTGTCTGTCAGCAATGAAAATAAGAAAGAGCAGACCAGAACCTTGATGTAATCCCTGCATCACCTTGAACAGTCAGTCACTCCTTCTGCACACATTCTACAATCTCACTGCCTTGATACCATCCCCCATCACCTTTCCATATTATCCGGACATTCATGATTTTTCATTGGGACATCGCACTTTATCCCTATCGGATGTTCTCTGCCTGCTAAAACCAACTTGTCAGACCTTCACTGCACTCTTCAAGAGTCATTTTGTCCTGGTTCTCATAGCAACCTTCTTTTTGGAATGTTTCTTTCTTTTAATAATTTTTGCTCTTTTTGCAAACTTTATGCAAGCAGCATAAAGTAACATTATTGCTGATATTACATTTCTATACTTCAAACATTTCAGCATATTACTATTTCTCTTAAAAATGACATTAGTACACTTTGTCTCCACTCTCCTGCCATTGTTGCACTATTAAACGATGCCAAACTTGAAATGCATCTATTGAATTGTGATCTAGAGAAAGTACATTTCCGTTCTTGATTGTCACATACCTGCTATCAGCCCATTCTTTCTCCCAAGTCATTACAAAGACAAAATAAAAAGTACTTTGATTTATTCAGAAATTCTACTTATTCACTTTCTTTTGATCTTCTTTCTTTAAAAATTAATTCATATTTATGTTTCCACCAAGTTAACCCTAGACAATTTCCACAATAATAAAAATGGAACATAGCATGTTTTTTGCATTTTAAATCAAATCCTAAGACAATTGTTTAATATCATTGTGTTACTTTTTCCAACACTGCAGAGTCTGAATTCCTAACTTACAACAATGTAACACTGAAGTCAAACATTACATGTAGTTGATCAAGAAAGAGACTTAAGAGTTGAATTGAACTTTCCCCTCAAAGACTTTCCATGGACTTGAGAAATTACTTGGGAAAATTTCTTATCACTCTACAGAAACATTGCTGACTGATCACTTTGGCTGAATACTCTCTTTCTTAAGAAGGCTAGCAGGACTTCATCAAACAGTCTTTTTTTCCCAGATAGATATACAGCTCTCACACCTAGATTTTAGCTCTTATATACAAATACCTGTCAAACTCCTGAAATCACAAGGCGTTCTATTGTACAACACTGCAAGCAACTCTCACTGCTAAAACTTTTCACTTCCCTTTCACACTATGTCAGAAAGATGTAAACCCATGTTAGACATTCCTAGTCTTACACCCAGCTCCCACATGGTATCTTGTACTGACAGTATACTATATCTATCTATCTACTCTCCAACTCATAAATGAACTCTTTCTGTTCACCAGTCAAACGTGTCAAAATTGGATGTTCTGGCTCTTATCCCCGGAAGTATATGGACACTTCCTTTCCTTCTCCAACAACATCTTTGTATTCAGTCCCCTGCCTTCCTTATACATATGGCTAAAGGTTTTTTGATAAGCTAGTCTGATTCTGGAATTTGTTTTGTGATGTTGGGTATTTTTGCCCTCGTTTTTACTTTGGTTGTTCTGTTTATCTTATACTCCTAATTTTTCAAACTTTGCCCGATTTGTGAATGTGCTCATCATATTCCTACAGTCTTTTGGTTGACATGGTCTAAACTGACCTGTACTATATTAAATATTTTATTTAAAAACTGCTTTTTGAGAGCTTAAAAAGATTCAGAATCAGTGTTTACTTCCTGATCCTGATCCAATCTTTTTAGAAGACTATTCCACACACTGGCAATATGTAATACGTATGCAAATATTTCTAGTTTATCTTGCTTTGTAAGACTGCAATAGGTTATTCTACCTGACACAAAAAGTAGTTAAGTGTTGCATCACTTGGCAGTGAAGACTTTAGTTCTTAGATTATTTATTAATTTCTATAAAAGCCAACTAGATGACAGTTGCAACTACTTGCTTCAACTTGTACCAGATGTGGCTTGGGAGCTCAGCAATCGTTCTAGAACTTTTGTCTAACTGACAAATTTCAACTTGCTCTGTTAAAAAGTAAATACCATGCAGTCTTAAAGTCAGATACAGCATATTGATGATTTTCAGTTTTTACTGCATGTAGAATTACAAACAGTATGCAGCAACATTGCTCTCCAGGTCATTCGAGCATAACAAATAATTCACAGCTATGTGCACTTTGATTTTTGCGCTCTAACAAGTAGGATGACAGCTAATACATTTCAAAAGAAATGTAATTTTGATTGGATGCAGCGGACACACAGATATTAATTTCTCAGAGGGCAGGGTCTGCTGTGGGGCATCAGATAAAAAGTAATTATGCCCACATTTAATCTGAGATCTTCTGTTCTGCAAATATAGGCATATATTGGGTTCATGTAACCGGGCTGTATTAATATCTTGTTATAATTACAAAAAATATGTTGTCACCACAATAGTTCACAAATTTAACTGTAGATACTCTTAAAAAGTCACTGTGTTTATTTAGAACATGTGTCTTTAGAAATTAAAAGCTCATTTTAAGTTTGTCGTCTGTCTTACTCTTTTGTTACATATACAGTATATACTGTGTATATACTATATATATATATATATATATATATATATATTTGATCTCCTAGCCTCCTCTTTTGTAATATTCTCCTGAGGGAAAGGTCCAGCCCAGTTAATTCATAATTCATAATTTTTTTTAAAACAGATTTTCTCTTCATCATCTATGTGATCCATGGATTAAATGGATGACATGCCTTTCCAAAAGATGTCAATAGTTGGACAGCTAAGTATTAATATAGTATCTATACTGAAATTGGCAAACTCCACAACAGAAAAATAAATATTTTTAACCCTCTTTTCTTTTTGTAAATTCACCTTCAAATTATTTGTTATTAAACTTTTGTTACTTGTATTAAAGAGTTTCATGAAATATTTAAACCAGTGCCAAAGTAATATTGTAGAGCTGATTTCTTGTTTATTTTAAATGATCAATACTTGCCACTTGTCATTTTAACAATTCTCATGGATGTATGATTCTTTGGAAACATATAATACATCCATGCAAGCACTTGGAGAGAACATCTGCATTAAAGACAAAATGACTTATTTTGCTGTGAATATATTAAAACAGGATTTTTCAAGTTATATCAGCTTGGAAACTCTGACTCTTAAGTGTTCATATTTTATCTCCACCTTTTCTAACCCAGACCTGTAAAAGTCCTAGGTGCAGGGAAGGTCATCAGCTCTGATGATCCTCTCTGCTAACTTAATTGTTTGATATATTTTGGACCTTTTTTTGTAGATGAGCCAAATGGCAGCAGTTAGGCCAGTGATGACTAGACAACCAGACAATATGTTGGTGGACAAAGCAGAAAAGAGTTACAGACTTGACAATTTGTGGAAGCAGCAGCATCAAGAAGAAGGAACATGGGAAGTTTGAAAAATGCCAAGGTGTCAAAGAGAAAATAAAGAAATTTTGGAAAGTCATGACCTCAGAGGAGCTGGTAGTTAGTGTTGCTCTTGGAGTGCTAACCCTCATAAAACCATATTGGCTAATAGATTCCAGGAGTAACCTTTTAGATTTCTGTCTTAGAGAGTTCAGACCTAGAATCAGCCAAGATACTGAACAGAACATTCAAGAATCTGACATGACATTTTTGATAAGTAGTGGAATTTACTCTGAACAGTCCATATGCCTTCACATATAATTTGTTTTATGTGAAGGAAAGAAAGCATAGCAGCCATCTGTCAGCCTGAATAGTCTTGGAAAAAAAACCCAACTTTTTTTGACAGCATCATATAAATCTGAAGAAAACAATATGTTATCACAAAGGTGTTTTCAGTGCTGTGTTAAAACAGAATAGTAATTGCAAAAGAAGACCTTTACTGTCTAGACATGCCTGTTTGAAAGGTTAAAGACCATGTCAGTGACTTGGCTGATCCAAGTTGGGCTGTACGGTTGAGCAATGGTTAACCATGAACTCTTTCTGCATGGTATTTGCACATTTTCCCTGTGAATATGTGGGTTCTCGCTAGGTACTTTGGCTTCTTCCCACAGTCCAAAACATGACTTTTAGGTTAATCTCTTGCCCTGAAGTGTGAATTTGCTTGCATATCCTTATGTGTCGTGCATTTCTCTGAGGTAACCTTGTGATGGACTGTCTTCTTGTCCAGGATGTGTCAGCCTGTTGGCTATTGACAGCTGGTGATAAGACACCAGGAAGAATTAAGAACAGCTATGCTTCAGATGTTTTCAAATTAACCCCCAAAGAAATGTTTAATGTCATATTCTAAACATACTTCATGGACTCAATTGTTTTATAAATTTAACTTAATCAAATATATATACGTACAATTTTTATTAAAGTGTTCATCTGGTAACCAATATTATCAAAGTTATCAAACTACATCTACTGATAGATGTAGTGGAGTCTTGGTTTGAAATGTTTAAATAAAATGAAAGTTTGAGGCACAGATACTAATCAGGAAGTACAACCATGATTCCACACTGTTAATTAGATATACTTTGTCTCATATGAGTCAAAATGTGTGTCTTTAAGATATAAAAATATATTCTACCTGAGATTTAGACTTAAGTTGTTACTGAAGCTCTGCATTTGGCCATATCCAAGAGTGCAACATCTGATCTGTGACTCTACTTCAGTCTTCAAACTTCACAGGCCAAGAATCAATTTTCATGTCTCAGACATGCTCATATAATCCATTTCTTCCCCTAAAACTGCAGAGTGTTAACTCAAACCTGGTATTCTGTATTACATTATGCTGACAAGGTCAACTGCTGCTGGGCTACTTACCATTTTTGAATTTCTTAGAAACAAAATATTCTGGGTTTGAGTTCAGTCCTGGGTGGATTTTTGTTTTAAACAATTAGGATTGCTTGTGAAACAGAAAAATGTGGCCAAGCATTGAAGACAAGATTATCTTATATTACGTAGTTAACTGTGAAAGTATTAAACATCAGAGTCACAGATGAAACCCAATACATTTCTCAAATAGAACTTTGTTCAGCTGCACTGATCATTAAAATGATAAATCTATTAATGTGTTATTTTATAAATATTTTATTTGTAAAGGAAATAACATAAAATGAATAAACTATTATCAGATGACAGATACATTTGATAGAATTTTGATAAAAAACAACTTTTATTTATCTACATTTTATTTACATTTATGAAATACCAGTAACCTAATTTGTACCTTAAATGCATTGGTGAAATTTGTTTTCCTTATCACCTTTAAATGGAAAATTCTTCCAAATGGACTCTCTGATCCTTCAGGGTTATCCTCCTCCTACTTCCTTCCACCAGTGTAGAGAGTAATGACATAAATCATAACCAATGCCCTCTGCGTGCCACATCTCAACGAGTGTCAAAGAGCTCATCTCTGCACTCCCTGAAAATCATATGCTCAGTAAAATTTTTTTCCCTTCTGACAGAACAGGGAAATCGCTGCTTAATTACATACTGTAATATACTGTACCTAACTATTTTTTAAATATTTTTTTTAACATACATTGCACTTGCAAATTCAAAGACATTTTGCAAAGCGGGCAGATGCATTAATCTAAATCCCACAGCCAACCACCCCCATTTCCTCTCTGCACACAAAACAATCTACAATCTGTTTTCCCCCCGGTGACTCCTCCTGACTTATGCAGAAATGAAATCTTGCAAGAATAATTTATTACTTTCATTCGCACTGGTGAATCTACATTTTGCCTCATATGCTCACGCGTCATTACACTTACAGAGATAGTGTAACCTGGCTGACATGTCTTAAGTGTTCGCTCTCAGCATAGAGAGTAATCTGTGCAGTTATAAACTGATTCAAGAAGAATGCCACCAACAGTGAGAATATCAGGGCTCTGACCCCTGAAAGGGTCACTGAATTCCTATGGCCAGTCATGTAGAGTCCAGTTCACAGTATGTGTTCGGTTCATCTGGAGGACTGCAATGTCATGCCTTACAAGGACACAGTGAATCATGATTTGGTGTGTGAGTCATATAGCTACTGGTTATTTATTTGTGTTAGGGTGAAAGATACATAGCACATGAATAGGATATGTACTGTACTAACCAAATGATTTGCTGAATGCATTAGAGGACTTTCAATCTCTCATTTTAACAGCTCAAAAACTATTTGTATTATCTGCTCGTCTATATGGAGAGTGCAAACTGCCGAATTACAATAGGTAAATAAATTATGAAATAATTATTGAAATGTGTCATTCATTTATTAAAACTGGAAACAAATAGTTATTTGATATAGAGTTAGTTTTATATGCCTCAATAGAATTTACCTATTTCATTTTAAAACTAGATATAATTATTTCATGATTTAATAAATAATTTAATGTTCCTGTGCTGAAGCACATCATGAATTAATTTAAACTGTCAACTTCACCCATCAACTCAGTGGGCAAGATTAGGACTGTTTCTATTCTTATTTTCACTGGAAGTCTGACAACAGCTTCAATAAATTGTTGCAAGTTATGAGTCAGCAACTCCAGCCCCTACTTTGGTCTAAAATATCTCCACTAAGTGTGAAGGACACTTGCATAGACTTCAGGATAATTAACCCTGACTACTAACTAACACCAGGTAACTTCTTGTGAACTTATTAGAGATATTTCAGATCAAATATTGAGGCTGTTCACCCAGAGTTTGTGGAAAACAAATTGTAATGATTTCATTATGTGATCAAAGTTATTTCTGCACTTTCCAGAGAAGATATTGACCTCAGTCATATCAAATTTGGAAGAAGTTTCCTTGACTTGCTATTTGAAGCAGCCAATCAGATTTCAGGGTGTCTGTAGAAGCTATCGTATTTACGCCCACTGAGTTTTATTTAGAATCATGAATCATGAACATAATGAATTGATTTTGAATTAATTAGATCATGAAAAAAAATGTGTAACTTTTTTAAAAAAAGAAAAAAGGAGCATCTTATTGAGGCACACATTATTATTTACATTTATAATAAGTTCTGCATTTATTTCCCTTGTAAATAAATTAATGACACATTTCAATGATTATTTCATAAGTTATTTATTTATTGTAATTTGTCACTCTTCCCTCTCAATAAGTCTACACCCATTTGAAAAAAAACAACATTTGTTCTGATGTGGATATTTGACCGAATGTGACAGGGCTTAGTTGATTGGTTGGTTTTACTATCTACCTTTTCCAGATTTGTCTGCAGGAGAAAAAAAAAAACATTGTTAAAATGTATTATTATTTTTTTACATTCTGGACACTTCCCTCTTGGTGACAACAGGGAACCAGTACTGACTAAGTCAACATCAGACAACTCATACATGTCTTGTCATAACAAGCCATCTACTTTAGTATATCTAATCCTTCCAGACTGAATTAGTTCTGTGATCATGAACCAGTGCAAGAAGCTGACCACTTTCCTGTGAAGTCTGTTGCCTTCCTGGGGTTCATGTCCCTTCACACATCAGAAGCTGTTAATTTCTAATGGCCATAACTATAATTCTCATGCCTTATTCAAATTGTGACTAGAATGTGAGCAGATGGAGAGTGAACTTACAATTTGCCAATTGTTACCAACCATGGCAAATACTTCATGTCCTCAAACAATAGGAAAATGCATTTTTAAAATCTCAATCTTTGGTCTTGTAAAATATTGTAAAATAAATTACTTTACAAAAGGACTCATACTTCTTGAACTTGTTTAATTTTGTCATGATGCAACAGCAAACTAATTTATTGCATCTGCATTTAATGTGATAGTCTGACACTCATAGCATCATGCTGCGAGGGACATTTTTTTCAGCAGGGAGACTAGTCGAAGTTGATTCAAAGGTGGAGCAAAATATAGGCTAAAACTGGAATAAAACCTCTATAAATAGACTGGGTTAGAGGTTTAGCTTTCAGTAAGAACTAGAGTGACATGACCAATCCCCAGGTAACATCATAGCTCCACAATAAATACACAACCATGAACCACTAGTTAAGTATAACTTTGCCTAAAAAATTAAAGATGTATGAATATTTTGCGAGACACAAAATAAACATTTCTCATGAAAATGAAAACATAGTAGAAGATTTATCTTTAGCAAGTCATAATATTACATGTAAAATATGTCTCAAGCCTCAAGAAATACGTCACACTGCATTTTATAAACAGAAACCAAAGCTTTCACGATATTGCTTATTTTTCTAATTTGCAATGAGTTCAGTTTATTGCAAGAACTATGAATGAAAACACTACATTTTTAAATAAATGTTAATTTCATACTTAGCTATTTTATAGTGCCAAAAATAAAAACTCTTGTTTTCCCCTCAACCTCATTACAAAAAGAATTCAGACTGAAATGCAATATATATATATATATAATTTTATTTTATTTTTTTTCATGAATTTAAGTTGGTACTGTCAAAACAGCGTTGTCTTTTACAGAAATATTGTTCTGCCAAATGGCTACTCTGGGTTTTCTGTTGGATCAGTGGAATGAGATTTGTTGCTCCAAGCAAGTGTCACAACACACATGGAGTTGTGGACTGAAAGGTCACTCTGTCCCACACCAATACTACAAGTCATTGCCTTGAGACAACTGAGACCTGTATGTACTGTATGTCTGAAAGGTATTCTGGTAGAGTCAGGGTCAGCAATATGAGACAACAGTCTATTTTTTGCTGTGATTATAGCTATTACATTTTTGAAACGGGCGTAATAAACTGCTGGAAATCCACAATGTGAACCAGTGTAGCAATTACACTTAAAGAGAAAAAACAATGTGAATTATTGTTGGTTATATCAGGCAATGGAGATAATGAGGAGCAATGATAACAATATCTGTGATGAAAGAAGGGGGAGAAATGCCTTCTATGCATTCTTTAAAATTAAGTTTATTCATGGTATGTTTCTTCTTGTACTATAAGCAATTTTTGTCCAATCAATAAAAGCGACAGCTAAAGTGCTTATTTCCCTTGCAGGTAAATCATTTCAAAATTGGCTTGATATTAAGGCGAATCCCTAAGAGGATCTACGCTCTTCTGATAGTGGGTGATTACAAAGCAAGCTGTTGCAACCCTCCTTGACTTCATAAGACCAATGTTCCCTTTCTAATTAGGTCGTTATCCCCCCAGGACACAAGATAATGGCTAGGTGTGAATTTAATTTGGAAAAGGATTTTACTTTTTGTCCTGGGAATGTGTTGCATGCTTTGTGCTCTAGGTGACCTAAACCAGTTCATAAAGCTTCAGAGTCAAATAGGAATTAGCAACATTATTAAAGTGTAATCTTGTCCATATCCCAGTCCTACTGGTGCCCCAGGGCTGAAAGATATAGGTATACTACAATTGAGTAGAGATTGTGAGTCAATATAGTAAACAAATGTGGCATTCAGAAGAGAAAAAGCAACATAAAGTAGTAGCCTATATGACACAGAAATGAATACATCTGTGGTGTTGCTGACTGCTTGGTATGTATTCATATACTGTATATATATACACTGCTCAAAAAAATAATGGGAACACTTAAACAGGTGTTTAACACTTAAAGTGTTCCCTTTATTTTTTTTTTGAGCAGTATATATATATATATATATATATATATATATATATATATATATATATATAGATATATATAGATATATATAGATATATACTGTATATATACAGTATATATGAATACCTGAATTCCTTTTGATCTTTGATTTTTTTACAAGACAAAATGACAAAGATAGAGAACACAGTGACTTGGAAAAGTAACTCTAATTTGATTACTGGTTTGGAAACAGTAATACCTTTGATTACTTGCTACTGAAAAAAGTGGTCATACTGGAGTAATATGTTACTGGCATTACACGACAGGCTACTTTGCCCACCAGAACATTTTTAGAATTACCTACATTAGAAACACTGTCTCACAGTCTGTTACAGAATCATAGAATTTGGTCTTGTTTTCTGTTACACTTAATGTTTTCAAGGCAAACCTCCAAAGTTTTGCCCCTTTTCTCATTTTTTTGGATTGAAGCTCCTAGATCCTAACCCAAGGCGAGAGTTTTGCCATGGAAGATCTCTTCTTGTCCTTGGCCCTCCCTTCAGAGGTTTGAGTGGAGAAGAAAGAGAAAGTCAATAGAAGCCAGAAGTGAATGTAAAAGTCATTTCTAATTGCCTCTGAGCATTTCTTTCAACCCAATGTCAATTAAATATGATATGTTAGACAGTCACATCATTCTGCTACACCCTATTTGCTTTATTTTGGCAATCCTGGCAGGTGAGCATTAGAAGCATATTTGACAGCCTATCTCTTTATTTAAATGTATTTTACGACACAAGGATTAACACGTCATTTGGCCTTTTGACATCACAGATGCCTAAAATGGAAAAGAGGGCCAGTGGCTACTGGTGGTACCAATTATTGCCCCAGATAATAAAAGATCACCTTGCCCTACCTTTGACACTAATGCAAGAGATAAACAAGTGCATCCTCACAAGCTCTTCATGCAAGCCTATTCCCTCTCCTCTCTGGTCCTTTCTCCTTCCGGCATTTTAGAAAGCAACACATTCTTCAGCATATTTTGCTGAGGTGGGTCACACAAATGAGGATAGAGGATAGTGGGTACACAATAAAGAAGCCAACTAAGCTTCTGATGCTCTGTAAATCATAGCTGTTGCCTTATGACTGGATTCTGTTGCAAAATGGGCAGTTATGCCCAAAATTTCAGTTTGCTTCTGTCACAAATCTTTGTACACGGTACAAAGATTTGTACCGAATATTGTTTCTGACTTGACCTACTTCTTTGCGATAATATGTGGTTGAAGAATTTCGGATAGATCAATAACCATTGAAGGTTTTCACTGGAAGGTCTGTTAAGGTTTTGTCTGCTTTACAATTTAAGATTGATCCTTTTGGCTTCCAACTTCAAAAGAAGTACAGGAACCCACAGAGATGTTCTAAATACGAAAGAATGTGTGCTGGAATATTCGCCCTTGAGATGTCCGTTGTGGAATAAGAACAAAGATAAAAAAAAAGTATGAGAGAAAATAACAGGTCATGTACTGCCTTTTGAAACAGACATCTGGCGCAACTTGGGTGGAATGAGTTTTTATAAAGATATATTTGACAATCCCAAAACGTTGCTGACAAACTTGTAGCAACAATACTGAACAAAAAGATCCAGTATTTTATTCTCCCTTCACATGTGCCTTCAACTATGTTTTTCATCATAAGCGGTTATTCTTGCTGAGGAAGGGGTTTCGATAAACTTTGATTTTCTTATTTAGGCATATGGAGTTACCATAGTCAGACACAGCTTACAATTTAAAGAATACATACTTTCTCCTGTCAGAAAATTACCACTTGATTTTCAGCAAGAGAACAATTGCGAGGAAGGAGCTCTATGAAGGTGTGGGTTTTAACTCCAACTGTGCATTTTTCTTATATGTTCATTAATAACACATGCACAGGTGCTTTGTGATTTGTCAGTAAAAATCTGTTCTTTTTAATTCGCTGTCATTCCAAAGTCTAGTAAAGTATCAGTCCTCCTCAATGACCCATAACTCTAGACTAAATAAACCAAGCGTGGAGAAAGCTACAGGCACATGGATGGATTATCACAGGAGCTGCATTTACTCTCTCTCAGGACATACAGACAGCAAGTTTATACCAACACAATACATTAATTTTGGGATATTAATTTTGAAGAACACACATGCATTCATACATATGAAAAACTCCAATATCTGTTCTGGTCCTTCAGTGCTCTGATTTATAAAGCGGCGACTATGCCAGGATTATTGCTTCTCTGCTCTGTACTGCAGGGACCTCTAAAAATAAATGAGTAAACAGACTGTAGGAAGTATCATCGGGTTGTTATTTAATCAGGGTTCATCTGCTATGAAATTATAGATTTCAGACTGCTATCTGTTATTGTTATATATTTGCAATTGACTTTTTAATGTAATTTAAGGAAATAATACACTATGTAACAACTGCCATTTATTACATCTAATTGTTGGCACAGGGATCAAAAGATGGAAAATGAAGTATTGTATTTGCTTGCCAGTGGATAAAAAGCATGTGGCACTGCTGTTCAGTGTATATGGCAGAAAAAAGTCTATAAAAAACACGCAGACTCATCACAAATAATTACAAATTCTTGGGGAAAAGAGTTGATATAATAAAATAAATACGGAGAACAAACTTAAAAGGAAGAAGTTGGCAAAACCGGTGGCAAAAAAGACAATAAGGCAAATATAGACAAGAAATGAGAAAAAGTCAATTGGAGATAAACATTGAAAAAAATAAAAGGGACAAAAACAAGCAGGCTAATTTTGAAAAAAAATAGAACAAAGGAAATCTGGTGAAAGTACAGAAAATGTGAAGGTAAAATATCTACAGAATTATTCAAACTGAAAAAATATATATATTTCAAGAGACAAAGAAGAAAATGTAGAGTCAAGGAAATAGACTGAGGTATTAAAAGTTATGTAGATGCTGCTAGAAAAGTAGCAGTAAGATGACTACTTGGTAGTAGCCAAGTAAAAAAAAGAAAATATGCATCCAGGTAAAGATATCAAACACCTATGGTAACGGTCAAAACGGTCCAGACTCCTGTTAAAATTTCAAATTATTTTGGATCTAAAATATGACACCAATATGTTCCTAATGTAACATGTTTTCTGTACAATTCAGTTGGAAACCTAGCAGATTCATGAGAAGGAGAAACATAAAAGCTAAAAAGAAATGTCCTGGATGCCTAAGAGTGCACACCCTCAAAGTAGAACTTTGTTGAAGCAACTTTTAATGAAATTTTGTTTTCCCACATCTTGACTTAGTAACAGAGTTACAAAAAGTTGAACATTTCCAATAATTCTAAACTCTGGTTAGACTGTTTCAAAACTTTTCACATGTTGTTCCATGGAATAATATTTTTTGTTGATTTAGTTGTATGATGGTTCAAAATTAAATTCTGCTTCCTCTTTAACATTCTAGCATACACCTGAAGTTTTTGGTTAAAAACAGACTGTTCATTATTTCAGACACTTTGACAAAATTCAGGATTTCTCTGAGAAAAGTATCCCCATATGTTAACACTGCCAGCACCATGTTTTACTGTGGGCAGGCTGTTGTTTTTGTAAAAAAAAAAAAAAATAGTAACTGTTAGTAACTGTGGCCCAAAAGCTTCACTTTTCTTTTATTTTTATTATTATTAACCTTTATTTCACCAGGAAAATCTATTTTCTTTTATAATGTACTCAGGTCTTTGTACACTCACAAACCAAAGACCTTACAACCTTACCTTATTTTTATCTGCATGGAGATATAGATTCTTGGTAATCCAACTGCCATGCATGTGGCTTAGAAGGAGGGAATGTTTATCTCATTTTGTCAATACTAGACAGACAGTGTTATTACATATGCTGCTTCTATTGCTGCCAGCACCTTACCAATACAGCCAAAAACTCCTAGTTTCCATGGAGGTAATCTGCAGTGGCAGAGGAAAGTAACATTATGAAGAGAAGACTTTGAGCTAGCTACAGGCATCCCCCCAAGCTTTTGTCTGTCACACTGTTGCAGTGAGGCACAAGGTACCTCTTTTAGGGATGAAAAGCTCTATCTGTCTGTAACTGAACTTGCAGAGAGGATGAAGTGGATTTTGCTGGGAAAAGGCTGGGTGGGGTTGATGAAACATTAAAACATTGCTGGCAAACTTGAGTCCGAAAGCAAAATATATGGAGCATGATTACTTGACTTGTAGCAAGTGTCCAAAGCAATACTGTAAGTTTCAAAATGCAAAGCAATAGCTTTTATAAACAGTTATAATTCAGACATATACCATCAAAAATGTTTTTACTGATACAAAAACATTATGTACTTCTGTTGTCTGAGAGCCTATTTTCAGTGTCAAGGTTACGTGACCCAGTTTATGTTTCCAGCAGACACTGCATGGCATACAATGCTTTATTCATATTCAGTATTAAATAAATGTTCACTTCAAAATCTTACTAGTCGGTTTAATTTAATTTCCATGTATTTCTACAAGATCAAGCAACTCAGTTCAGTCAACTGGAAGCTGAAAGGAGTTTGTGTGTGTGTGCATTTCCACCAAGGCACAAAAGCATAGCATGTATAAATGCAGCTGAAAGACACTTGTATTATATTAGAAGAGCCAAAAGTTTACAAAGTAATGACTGCAGCAAAAGATATAATGTCTTGATTTAATTTCACATGAAGAGAGATGACAGAAAAAAGAAAGCACTTGAGGTAGCAAAATGTGTTTTTGATGGCAAAGAACAATGCAATAAAAATGAAGGGAAGGATACCCTGCTCCATCTGCAACAGTATCTAATTTAATTCAATGTTCTGTAAAGAAATTACAGTTTTATCAAGCTGAACTTTATGAGGAGGATATAATAGAAAAGACTATCTATATTTCATAAAACAAAGACATAGTGTTGGCACTTGAAGACAATGTTTACCAAGACAGAGGACAAAGTTTGCCGACCTATCTATTTCTGCAGTTTTATGTAGGTCTTATGTGGAAGATGTCATATCTCAAGAGGATATGAGTCAGAGGTGGTGTGTGCTGCAGGATTTTAGGGTGGAAGCATACAAGGTCAGCAAAAACATTTGTCATGGCCCCTTTGTTTGTCCACAAAGAATTTACTTGTTCTAGATTCATCTGACTTGCAACTAATGTGTAGATAAATGTCTTCAGGACATTAGCAGACCAACGGCAGGTGTCCTGTACAAAAGATATTGAGACACAGGATCGAATAAAGGTTAGGTGTGCCGTGGAGTCTAATATGAAAACAGTGTAAACACAACCAAAGTGAACAAAATTTTTGTTTTGAATTCATGCAATTGAAAGAGGAAATTTTAGACACAGAGCTTTTGAAAATATCCAGTAATCGCTCTTATTTTTTGGAAATCACAAGCTATTTTTGTACTTGTAAGATTTCTTTCCTATTGTAATATACATCTTAATGTTTGCTTTCATCAGATCCCCTTTTGGTAGCATGTGTACTGTATGAAATAGTTTTTAATTGAATTGCATAAAACCTGTGATTGATCTATGTCTTAGACGCAATTCCTGTGAATACATTATACATACATTCTACTGCTTGCTCAATTTCTGACAGCCCGTTGAAAACGTCTAGGATTTTTAAAAACACAAATCAAAGCTAATCAGTAACGTTTATGATAAAATCAAGTAATTCAGTAAACTCTTAAGAGTTTTTGAATACCCAAGGTATATGCAATATACTTTAACACCATATTTACTAATTGAGAAGTCTTACACACCCACTTTGAACTTAAGGACTTGTCAGCAATCTGAGATGTTATGTTTATGTAGTTGTTTATTTCCCTCAGCTTTTCCCTTAAATCTCCACAGGGTGAGACACAGAAAACAGGCAGCAGGAACAGCGGAGGGCTGATTTCTGCAGGTGTGCTTGCGTGTACATAGGTATGTTGAAGACAATGTAATAAAGCTGAAATACTCTGTGTTTCCTAGAGTTCCCTTTGCATTTATTTTTTCACTAATTCCTCCCTAAATGTTATCCTCAGTTTTGGATCTCCCTCAGTTAGACCAAACCTACAACAAACGTCTGGCTCACTTCTCACTACTTCTAAGGCTCCTCTTCTTAAGCTTCTTTATCTGACTTACTACCTGTCCAGCCTCGTCCACTCCTGCAGCTCCAACAATCTCAGCTCCCACAGCAGATGTACTGCCCTTCTGTCATCCAAGTCACCACCATTTTTTCTAACTCCTTGTCTCCCTGTTACATCACAGACCAACACCTCTGGATTCCTCTCACTCCTCTGTGTCGTTCATCCTCTCTGCCTTCACTAAGAGTTCATTCTCTCACCTCTGGTAGAATATGTTCTCATTTCCAATGCTTCCAGTACCCCGACAATAACATAGTCCTTCATTGCTGTCCCAAGTATATAGTGCAGCATACTTAATGTGCTATGCCAGGCTGCAAGGGACTTTTGGTATTTTCAGTGACATTAGTATTGATATTCAGAGATATTGCAGGTATTGCACATGTGGAATACCTGCAAACTCCAATAAAATTTACATAGATACTAAGCAAATACTGTAGGAATGACCGAGTAATAACACTACTTGATATTTTGTCACACTATGCAGGTGTTCTGTCTGTATGATTGAAGATTTTCTCTCCTTATGGACCGCTTGCAGTGTGACATCACACGCAGAAGATCGCGCCTTCATCTCCCTGCTGGAGGGCAAAAAGCTGCTCCCCAACAATCACTACCATTATTTTTAGCTGTTAAGTTGTCAATATAACATATTAGATCTTAAATGCACATCTGATATATATATAAGAAAAAGGGGTCCAGTGCTTTGCTACACTATGACAACAAGGTCAGTAAAAACTTTGAATTAAGACAAACAAAAGGGAGGGAAAGAGAAGTTCATGTATTCTTGCTTGACTTTGACAACCTTAATATGTAGATGTGATGTGGAATTTGGTGTGTTTCGGTTCAGTTACAAAATAAGAAAGCAGCCCGCACACCAGCTCTGATAGATCATGAGTAGAGCAGGTGTTTAAATTAGCTAATCAGCCACCGCAGTGTTAGATTAGCTAACAGCAGCAGCAGCTAATCTCCCACAGTGATCTTATTAATAATAGTTACTCATTAATAATTGCAAAATAAACATCAAGCCTATAACATAATACTGCAACAGACTGAATGTTCTGTTCTTTGTGTGGAAAATGTTTGAGTGTTTTCTGGTGTTGAATCCTGAAACAACATGGTGGCACTGTTGTCTGTTGCTATGGCAATGAGTTTGCGTGTAACATAGCCGACACAGAGAGCAAAGAAAAAGTGGTTAAACGCATACATATCCATATCAAATGTTTGAAATGGTTGCAAATCTATATTCTATATTTTCCAATGAATTATTTTAAGTTTATTTCACTATTTGAAGGCACTCTGGCAGTGTATTGAAAACTGAACTTTTGCCCCACATGGTGTGCTAGTTTCAGTTAAAATCAGTAGTTTACATACACAGGATTAAAAGACATGTACACCTTTTTTGCCTTTCTGAAGTTAAAGTAGCTAAATCTGGTACTTCGTGCTGTATGAAGTGATCATATGATTTGTCTCTTCTCAAACAATATAAACTACAATAGATATTGCCATATTGAGTTTATTGCATGTAATTTTGCCTGATTTCAGAGATAAAGTTTTAGACTGGATATATGTAATTTATTAACTCATTTTAATGGAAACGATATGAAGATGCTTGTGTGTGAAGTCACTTTTCACTACAACATCAAACTTTAAAAATATTAACAAAGGTAGCCAGTGGTGACAGGAAGGAAATCAGTATTTCATGAATAAATCATGAAGTACATCTTCCTGTTGTAAACACGCAAGCATGAACGGCTCTACCAGTGTTGTGATGCAAAAGTGAACGGTGCTGGAGTTATCACAACAGGCAGATGTAATTTTATGTGACATGCTGCGGCAACAACTCTAACATTATGCATGGCTTTAACTTTGCCTATCATTATGAGAGTCACACAGTTTTCTATCTTTGTTTGCTCTCTTTCATCAAACCTTTGATGCCAACCTATGTATTACCACGATTCTTAACCAGGTGGGGAGGCGCCATTTGATGGGACTGATGGAGCCTTCTGATGGTCTTGGTTGTTGGCCTGTTGTGCTCTGCTGGATGGTCATTTTCTCACCAATTTAAGATGCATGGCATTTTATCTGACAAAGACATCCAGCTCGGGCAGAGAAGATTATTCATCAAATGTCAAGTGGGAATACTGGCTCCACTCCTTTCTTAAAGGAGCCTGAAAACTCTAAGACAATAAATTATGCTGACTTGGACTTTGTAAAACCCACGTAAGCCACTATATAGTGAATAAGAAATGTCTTGATGCATCAGAGCTGGATTAAAAAGAAAATGGGGCAGATGAGGTGATAGGATAGATTTGACGAAAACATAAATTTTTAAATTGTACAAAGAGGTGTATAACACAATCCAATCAAAGAAAAAGCATTTTCAATTATTCATGTTCCATCTATTTTGCTTTTCATTTGTTTCTGGATGTGATTAAATCAAACAACTTTAATTAAGGAAAGCTATCATTTGCTCCTTCTATCTTGGAATGAATAAATACCACTTCTGGATTCCAAATTGATTTCTAGCAATCTCCAAAATACATTTTTTAACGAGGTTGGAAGAGCATGTGCTTTCACACTGAAGGTTTTTGCCACAGGTCTTTTGAGTTTATATGTACTGTTTTAAACAGTATTGAAGTGTTATTTTATGAAGAACATTTCTGTGTAAACCTCTGCAGTCTGCTGTGCACCTTTTCTCACATTGGCACCAAAAGAACAGAGAAAATCCATAGCCTTACCACCCTGTCTCCAAATCTTCTGTTTGGGAATACTTTACACTTCAATTATAGTGGCAATTGAGAAAGAAAAGAGAACTGAAATAAAATCTTTGTCTCAGCAATTTTAAAACAGCAATAAGGCAAGTAGTTAGCGCCACAGCAAATTTCATTTCTCACTTGAAACGCCAATACTGTTATATAAATATAACCTGTGCAAAGAAAATAAAAAAGCTTTAGTACCAATCCAACAGCCAGTACCCTTTAAACAGCCCCATGTTAGCATTTCAGCCCAGGCCAAAGCCATAACAAATGCCACATAAGTCTTAAAACAGCAGATGTGACTACACTTGTTTTTAAAGGCATGCTGAATGATGAAACCCCGTTGTGAAATTCAGCCTGCGAACTATCCCTGGTTTACAAGAGCAACTCCATGCTACAGCTGTCTAGAACTCATCCAAAACTTTTGGGATCAGTGTTACGAACTTAGCCACATTGTCAATATTATTAGCAAGTATTTAGATGAAGCAGCATAGGGACAAAAAACTAGAAACAAACCTAATGTCTTCTGGTGTAGAAATCTTGTAGACTCCATCCATCCATCCATTTTCTGCACACCCTTTCTCAATGAGAAAAGGAAGCATCCAAAAGACACAAACTCCCCAAGCAGCAGTCCTGGTTGACAAAATATTTTCACTTTACAGATTTTTTTTTTGCCTGGTAAGCAAATTGGGCAACCATGTCATTTAACGGCTAGTAGGAAAGCCAATATCTCAGTCACTTACCAGAGAGTAGGCAGCACTGCAACTTTCCTCTCTACTAATGGATGACTGAGAGAAAGAAGAACATTATGGATCATCAAAATTCCACGTTCAAAATGTAGACTTTCTATATAATATAATATGGGCTAGGGCTGCACAGTGGCGCAGTTGGTAGCACTGTTGCCTTGCAGCAAGAAGGTCCTGGGTTCGATTCCCGGCCGGGGTCTTTCTGCATGGAGTTTGCATGTTCTCCCTGTGCATGCGTGGGTTCTCTCCGGGTACTCCGGCTTCCTCCCACAGTCCAAAAACATGACTGTTAGGTTAATTGGTCTATCTAAATTCTCCCTAGGTGTGTGTGTGTGTGTGAATGGTTGTTTGTCCTGTATGTCTTTGTGTTGCCCTGCGACAGACTGGCGACCTGTCCAGGGCGTACCCCGCCTCCCGCCTGGAACGTAGCTGGAGATGGGCACCAGCAACCCTCCCGACCCCATTAGGGACAAGGGTGAACAGACAATGGATGGATGGATGGATGGATAATATGGGCTGAAACGATTCCTCGAATCATTCAAGTACCTCGATTATTAAAATTCCTTGAGGAAAATTTATCTGCCTGGAAGCTTCCTTAAATTAGATTTTATTATGTAGCGCACTGTATTTGTGGAGGGCAGCGCTCTTACTTCCGCCTATGAGTTGTTGTGAAGTGCTAGCAGCATGGTGCTGAATTGTATGCCATTTTGCCAGGGTTTGGGGGACAAATAAGGATTGTTGAACTTTGCGATGGTTGGATGGACTGCGACAGTTTTGGAAAGGTATCGTCACTATTTTGGAGCGAACCATAGGAATGGCAGAGAGAGAGAGAGAAATATATAGATATATAGATATAAAAAAAATAAAAAAATTCCCTTCTCACCCACCGCGGGTGGTTCTTATCCTCTGAGCTCGGGTCCTCTACCAGAGGCCTGGGAGCTTGAGGGTTCTGCGCAGTATCTTGGCTGTGCCAAGGACTGCACATTTTTGGACTGAGATGTCTGATGTTGTTCCTGGGATCTGTTGTAGCCATTGGTCCAGTTTGGGGGTGACTGCCCCGAGGGCCCCGATGACCACAGGCACCACTGTGGTCTTCACCTTCCAGGCTGTTCCAGGAGCTAAAGAGGAGCAGGTTTGAGTTGAATGATCTGCTCTGCTGAAACCTGGACCTAAGTAATGAGACACTGCAAGCCTAATGTATATCAGCCTGTAACTGTTCAGTGTAAGTTTCAACTTTTATTGGCTATATGACAGCTGTTGGAGGCTGGCTGTGAACCAGGCAGAATGGGGTTGGGTTTTTTAACAGGAAACTGGCAGGTGGTATATTTTATTCTTCCTGGGCTGCAACTTACTGTTCAAAATTATTGTTCCAACTACAGTGAGGCAACCTTTCTTTAGGTCCAGTTCAAGCTAGCTGTCCTTAATGTCCTCTCTGCTGCCACTCCCAAGGAAATACAATAATAAAAAAAAAACACCTGTCATCTCAGACTATCCCTTTCTGGTTTCTCACTGTCACGTGTTCTGTCCTCTGCCACCATCTCTCAAGCGATCTTTCTGTCATTCCCTTGGGCTTTTCTTTTGTATGGGGATGCTATTTTACTGTCTTTCCCGTTCTGAACCTGCTTTCCCATTCTTTTCTAGTGCTCTTCACCTGTTTCCCATTTCGTAATTATAGCCTGGAGATTTATATTTACCTGCACTTCTGACCCCCTCAACATTTAATACTTCTACTTTTGGTATGAAGGATCTCATAGTCTGCATGGAGGTACAGTATTTCATATCAACCCTGCATCATTTCCTACCTTCTGCAAGGATGTGCTTTCCCACTTTGACAAAGTATTTTGTAAAGAAATATCTTCATGTGACCCAAATCAACCCCATCCACCAGCATGAGGTTGTATAAAGTTATATTTGTTGAAGCAGAAGGTAGAATCACTTGTATCTGATGCTTGAAAGTGAAAAACTAATACATTATGGTTCATTACATGAACCATAATTGTTCGCTTATGAGGTTGGGATGAAATGGCAACATTTGGATCTGAACGGGTAGAGGAGTTAGATAACAGAGCAGTCTTATCTTATTTGAGCATACCAGGTACACTGATGGGAAAACCTACTATTAAAGGAAAACTCAGCTGAACTTTTCATTAAATACTTAAATACTTGATAAATGAAAAAAAAAAGTTTAAATAAAAGATAACTTTTGACTGTATAAATACACCAAATCAATGCATAAGTAAATTACCCTTTTCCCCAAATGGGGAATATTTAATTTATACTTGGGTTTTTTCTTCAATTCATGCCTCAAACAACATGGTCTTAAGTTTGATGGACCTATGATAGTGCTCCTAAAATAAGCAGAACACACTAAAGAGTTTTTTTTTTACTTTCATAAAATTCCTATTACCATCCATGATAAGAAAATCATTCGGGTAAAGTTTTTTTAAATACTTTGATTGATTTGCTGTTTTTGAAAAACCCTTTTGAATTCCTGTGTAAAAAGACAAAACAAAGGATGATACTAGGTGAGGTGGTATAATTTCCTGTACTGTAACATCATGTGGTATGAAAATCTGTCCATTGCTGAAAAATCTAGATTGGTATAAAATTGTGGTCAACAATTGTAGGACATCCTCCGATATGGTGAGTTGAACTAGCAACATTGCCTCTAATCCTGACTATGCTCTGAATCATAAATATAGATTGCCACCATCTGGTTGACGACACAGGGCTCCAAAGGTTAAACTGAAAAATGTTTTTGTACACAAGTTGATCCTGATAGGGAACATGGAAGATTGACCAGTTTGGAATGTCATCATCTGCTTGCGTAGTTTAGATTTTTTTTTTTTTTCTGTGCATTGTATATGTATGCATTTGTACCAAAAATAAGAAAAATATCTCATAAAAAAAGCAATTTTGTATCATGCAAGGTAAAATCTGTACAATAGGTGATTTTCAAATATGTGTAATTTTTTTGTTTTATTTTCTCCTCACAGATTGCCATCACCAAATCTAGTTTACAAAATAACACTGTTTTTAAGTGTCAGTGTGTACGGTTTTGTGAGCTTGGGGTTTGATAATTGCTATCAACATGTTCAGCCTGGTAATTTGGTTTTAGGCTTAAAATCCCTAATTTTCTTATTTTCGGCAGTATCACCTGCTCCTGGCTATAACATTCCTGAGGTTCTTGAGAGAAAACATTTCTGTAAGGTACCGTAGAGACTGTTCCCTTTTCATCCACTGGGAAACTTTCTGTCATAGGACCTGGCAAGTAAGACCTAAGCCGTCTTACTAATATCTCAGCCCCACTGGGATCCAAATACCATCCCAATGTTAAAGTTTGCTGGACAGAAACCTGGTGTCTCCAGACCAAGACTCCCCTGACAGAGAGGCCAGGAGACAGGACTGTTATCCTGTCTGCTAGCTGATGGCCTGAGCTCTAGAGAGCTGGAGAATTGTTCAGTTTTCCAATCAGACATAAGGTAGTAAAATTTTGTGCTGCTCTACTGCTCTGGAACTTGATAAGAATGGATATGGAAGAGAGAACTTCAAACCCTATTTTCTGTCAAATCAAGCAGCATCAGATTAAGCACAGGTCTTTCATACAAGGATTCTATTTTATTTTTTTACAAAGTTTGGATAGTGACACAGTCTAATCAAGTGAATATAATATTGCTTTGTTTATTACCTAGGACACTGTTTTATTCCTGTCAAGTAGGTTGCTTGTTGTGTTTTTTGTGCTTATCTTTATCTTTGCTGTTAATTTATTATATTACTTTTGATTAGTAAAAAGCAGAAATAATAAAGTCACAAAAGGTAAAAATAAAGCAAGTAGGTGCCTTTCACAGGCAAAGTTATCACAAAACTATTTAAATCCCACCCCAAAAAATGATAAAATAGGTAAACTCATGAAAACACATAAAGAAAATACACATTTAACAGAAAGTAGGTTTAAACAACATTATAAGTGCTTTTTCAAACAGCACAGAAAGCTCTTGTAATGCTTTTGTTGACTTCCACAGCCTTGGTGCTGCAGACTGAAAGGTTGTGTCCCCCTTGGTATTAAATCTGGTGTCTGGAACAACTTGAAAATTTTGAGCCACTGAAGAAAGAGAGCGAACAGCAGTAAATTTCTTGAGAAGATACATATGTATTCTGGGGCCTGGGTGTTTAATCCTCTGCATCTTAGTGTGACAATTTTGAAACATAGCCTAAGATTTATATGTAGCCAAGTTAAAGAATATAAAATTGAGATAATGTGGGCTCTCTTGCTGGAACATGTAAGTAGTGTGGCCACAGCAAAAAGGTGAACTATTGGTTACTTTGGGAAGACCTGAAAAGCAGGGCTCCCACTGGGCTGCCAAACTTCAAGCTGGGGACCTTTCGACTTTTTATGTTTGCCAAGGCAACTTTGGAAAACATCCAGAGAAACAGAACCGTTACATGCACTCAGCTTTTGGGCCTTTATAAATGATCTTCTATTGGCAAAAGTCACAGAGCAGCCATTCAGGACAGAAAGCAATGACATTTCAGAGACCTTCTCAAAAAAGTCCCACAGATTGAGCCTGAATGTAAAACAGATTTTCTTTTTTCCCCCAAAGATTGTAACCATGCAGTGCATATAATACAGTCAGGCTAAGGATGTTTGATCACAAAGATAATTAGTTGTAAATACTGTGAAATTCTGAAGGCAGTCACAATATAAAAGCCATTGAAAGAGGCAAATAATGAATTGAATCTGTGTATGATGGACTTTTCAAATGGCTACATTCATATTAAAAATAAAACAAAAACTTTTGGAGTACTTCAGCAAATTTGTTAAACACCCAAGCAAACGCCTACTGACTCAAGAACAACTCATTGTGCAAACAAAGTGTGTCTACTGAGTAACTTTTCATTAACATTAGGATCATGTTGATCTGGTCATAATCTATCTGATTCTTAGTCTGATAGATATTGATTTGATAAACCACAAGCTACTGTACAAATTCAAATTTATTTAGGAATTTATCACTTGAGATCTGAACAATCTCTGATTCAAATGACTACATTGTTTGATAAGTAGGATCATTATTAATGTATGCATAATTGGATAGAATTAACTTTTGTTGTAAATTGGTGCCATATAAATTAACTGAACTGAATTGAAATGCATTCCTAATTTTTTACAACAGCACTAAAATTGTATATGGTGCTAAATTCTGAACTGCAAATCAGATTTCAAACAATATTGGGGATCATTTTGCATTGGACTGTTGTGTGTGTATGTGTGTAAGAAAGTGAAGATGTTTGTGTCGAATCCAAAAGATTTCTCTCTCCTGGCAAGCCATCTAGCAGGCTAACTTTGCAGTCTTCTCACACTCGCACAGCCCTTTCCTTTGGACAAACACAGCAGTCTCCTTTGTGATGGATGTGGAGTCTAAGTGCCACCACTGTTTTTAGCCTTCTAAATATTTCTGCACTCACACAAATGCTTCCATGTGCTTGACACTGGCTTCTCTGTTTTGCCTCTTCATGGGCAATATTTGCACCTGCTCCATCCATCTCGCTTCCTAACATGGCTTTGTTGTTTTTGTGTTTTTTTTTTCTTTTTCCTGTTTTTGGGTTGAGGGAGTTTTGCTTGCTTTTTTTCCTGCACATCTATCTCAGAAAAATCCACCAGAAATTTAAAGTAGGAGTTATGCAAATTTTTCTGACGATAGGATGTGAAAAGAAAAAAATTCTCCCCCTTACAAAAATAAATTGTGTTACCTCTATACATATGCCAGTTTGTGTTTTTACATGCACATGTTGTAAATATGTTCAGTTTCTTGCTATTTTATTTGCAAATTAGTTCAGTTTGCTGCATCAGAAAAATGTACATTTATTGAGGATCAAATGATATAGCATTATTAGAGGTGACTGAAACTTGCAGTGGATGGGAAGGAGTCTGAGCAGTTCAGTTATTTTCTCTAAAGTTTCCTGAAAAGTAATTGGATTACAATCATAGTAATGCATTTGCTTTCTGCTGGTCATAAAAAACAAGTGACCAGCAGGCTAACTTTACAGTCTGCTCACACTCACACAGCCCTCTCCTGAATATCTTTAAGAGATAACAAAAAGTATAAAAAATATTCAAAACAAAGCAAAAATTAATTGTGGTTCAGATTTCTCTCATTATGCAGTTCCTATTGTTTATTTGTACGGGGACAAACATAAGCTGCAAACTTCTCTAAAATCTACAGCCTTAGCTGAATTGTAGTGTGTAATAGCTCATGTTGGGATATCAGGCCCCTTATAGGACAAACAATCTGTGTTTATAAGCTGTAAAAGCTGCACAAGCCACTAGAATGACTCAAAGGTATAGCTTGTGGCAATGAAAAGTTTTGCAGTGTTGTGGTGAATCACTAAGCAATAACTCAGCATACAACTTTTGCTTACACAATTTCGATCCAATCCAAAACAAATGCACCAAAATGGACAGATCCTTGTAGCAAGCCCTCAGTTAAAACAGAAGTTTAGTGCAACAGCTGCAACCCCACATTGAAGGGAAGACATGAGTGCTGAGCTGTCTCTTGCCACTTAGGAGGTGGGAGAGAGCAATGCCAAGAGATTGGCTAAGAGTCAGGGATGCACTGAAGGGTGTCAACAGAGTACAAAATTGAATTAAAGTGTAATTAGGGAAATCATTACCTGACACTTCTGCAGTTGAGGGATTTGGTTAATTTACTGAACAATCCTTCGGTGAATGGACTGTGTCTTTTAGAAGATTTTGATGTCAAGGGTGACTGAGTGCCGGTAAGTGGTGTAGTAGCATGAATTCATAATGCTCTCCTCCATCATTAACTGGAGTTTCAATGACACCTGCTTTAAAAGTAAATATGTATGTTGCCTAAAAAATTTCAAGGTTAACTGTGTTTGCATCAAATCATGGACAATTACTTTTAGATGTGTAAACAACTTCTGGATGTGTACTCTACATATAGAAAATTTCCAAGAACTTTTGAAACATTAATTTAAAAGCAAAATACATTTTTGGTGCAACGAATGTCTCATCTTTTTATTTCTCAAACCCAAGTGTTGATGAAAACACATCTTTTAATGAGATGTGTTTAAAGAGAGGCTTACAGTATAATGACAAATTGGCTTTTTGAGCCTTATGTCATGTTATAATGTTCCTGGAAAAATACATAACACCACCTCTTTAAGATATAACCAAACATAAAAAATATTCAAAGCAAAAGTGAGTAAAATGGGAAAACACAGCATGAAAAGCTATAGTTGAGTATTGACCTTTTTTTTTTATTTAATCTCCTATAATAGGCATAACAACTTCAAAAGCAGATTTAAAAAATAAACATATTGACTGAGAGTCAGATAAATATGTTTTGTCAATATTAAATTTGGTTTCCTTACATTTATTCACACTTGCACATTTCTGTTGCCTGAAGCATAAACTTATCTTAAATGCTATGGTCAAGTAAAAGTAGACCTAGATAAAAAGTTGTTAGAAAACCCACTCTTTTACATGCATAACCGAGAAGAAAAATTGAGATGACAGTTTTATTAAAAGGTGTAAAAGAAGCAAAGATAATTTACCAGGGATACAGAGAGTGTTAAAAAGATGCAGTGGTTGCACAAGCTACAAGCTTCAATTACATTGGACTTAGCATACTTTCCTCTCAAAACACACAGCTTGGCTCACCTACAAAGATATTTGAGGAGTTCACATGACAGCTTCCTTGTGTGCTTGATTATTTGTGTTTCATTTTTGGAAAATATATGGGCTAGACAAGGGGTCTTCAAATCAAGGCCTCAAGGACTTTTAGATGTGTCCCTGGTCCAACACACCTAAATCAAATGGCTGAATTACCTCCACTGAATGCAGTGAAGTTCTCCAGAGCCCTGATAATGACCTTATTATTTGAATCAGGTGTGTTGAACCAAAAACACATCTAAAAGTTGCAGGACACTGGCCCTCGAGGTCTGGATTTGAAGACCCCTGGGCCAGACACTTTTGTATCCAACAGTGCATCAGTTTATCTTCGGAACATAGTGAGAGAAGTTACTTTGCTTTTAAAAGGGACAATTCTTCACTTGCCATGAACAAAACCTTTACTTAAGAGTCCCAAATTGAAAGAATGCATAGTGCAAAGATTTTAAAATCTGAACAAAAAAATTATATAACTTATGTACACAAGCAATCAATCCACACAGCAATAACATAGTAGAAAGAAAGACAAAAATCTTACTCTAAAAGCATATAAATGAAAAGGTCAATAAAACTTGCTCAATGTATTTTGATATTTTGTTTTCAGTTAGAAGTAAGTAAACAGAATTTCACATTAACATTTAAGAAAAGCAAACAGTACAATTGAGGAATATTTTTCTATATCAAAGGCATTAGCCCTTAGACCAAACTTGCACATTTTACAGTCTTTGCATAAACATCTACTTTTGGACATAAATCAAGCAGCACCATCTCTGACATTGTTGCAAGTTATGTACTAATCTTTTTCAGGCTAAACAACACAGCTATACACAAGTTTCATGACCGCAATTAGAAACAGTGGGTCCCTTGGGGGTGAGAGATTTATGAGCAGACACAAGCTTGTTGGTGTGTATGTGATCCTGAAAGTATTGCACTGGGGTAAAGTAGTACAGTGTGCGTAACTGCATTATTTTCACAGAAAGCTTAGTTTATTAGTCCTTCTCAAGTGATTAATTTATTCATGACGGTTAAAAATAAAACCAGGGGAGGACCCTTGTGAAAATATGAAGACAGCAGAAGGAGCTGGATGGGTGTCAAAACATATGTTGATCCTATTGCAGAGAAGCATCCAGTAGTGATCCAAAAGAACTAAAATGTACTCGCTCCTTGTGGCAGAAAGAGTGCAAGTACATCTTGTTTTGCTTGTGGTTTTTATCACTTTATTTGGCAGAACACACTTTTCCTTGTGAAAAATAGATGAGAGCTGAATTCTTTATCGCCGTGAGTCCTTTTTCTAGATTCTTTCATTGTGGATGAAAAGCAGGAGTCTTGAATAATACAACAACAGAAAAGACATTTCTAAGTATAATTATATGATAGCCTGCAAATAAGATTAAACAGAAAGTATTTTTTAAAAGCTGAACAGAGTTGTTGTTTTTTTGTTTTTTTTCTGTCAATATAATTATTGTCCTGATTAAATAAATATTATCACCATGCTTTTGGATTTGAATTCTGGTGTTGTTTTGGATTTGTAATATTTTTGCCTTTAATTTTTGATAGGTGTGTTTTTCTGTTATAGTCATTATGTATTTTTGTTTGAATGTGTTTACATTTACTTCTTATGTTAGTTGTCTGTGAACTTGAAGTTTTTGTTTTGTTTTGTTTTCATCCCCAGTGTGGTTCCCAGTTCTTCCTTTATCTTGATGATCCGTTTACTTCCTACTCATCCTGTTTTTCAGGTTCTTTGTCACCTTTTGGTTTGGTACTTTCTATTTGTCATTTTCTCCTCTTGTTTGTGTCTTCTTTCAGGGAAGCTTCCTGTTCTCCTCAGCTGTTCTCAGCCTGATAATTAACTCAAGCTGCTTTCCAGCCCAGCCCTAAGTTTAGTCAGCCCTTTGTCACATCCAGGAGTTTCATCTTTGCCATCTATCACATTTTGTGGATGTGAGTCTTTTCTGGTGCAATTCTTTTTTGGATTATTTTTGCTTTTCTTAAGAAAAGTTGTTTACAAAACTATTCATGAATGGGAAAAGGTTTTTGCTTGCAGAAGAACCGCTGTCAATAAGTTTAATCAACCTTGAGTGTCTGGATATTGAGCTAGGCTTCTTCACAGGTACAATTAAAACCATGAGCAACAGAGAACAGATAAATTGATTCACCATAGCAACCACTAAAAAAAACACAAAAAAAGTTATGATAGCTCTTCTGCTAAAAGGCCTCCTTGTAGTTTGAGTTTACTTGGAATGAAAGACTAACCCAACTGAATGTGAAACTTCAAATACTCTCCTGTATTCATGTAGCATTGATCCATATTTATGTTTAGAGCATAGAACTTGGATTAAAGAGTGGTGGACTGAATAAAATGTTTTGTGTATTGTGTAATACATCAGACAAAAAACAAATGAAATAGCAGTATAAAATAAAATTCAAAAGGTTGAAAATTACTTTCTGAGTTAGGAGGGTGCTCTGTGCTCCATCAGGGTCCAGTGAACTCCTGCAAAGGATACATTGGAGTTTTTTGAACAGGAAAAACATTGAATAATTGTGCAAATATGTAGGTCCTCATCACATTCTCATGAGTTACGCTTGTGGTCTGCTTTCCATACAGTCCTGAAATTGCATGCAAACGTCCTGTGAATTGAAGCTTCTTCTGATGTGAATTTAATGTTGTTAACAAGTGAACAGGGATGTTGTAATCACATTCCTATTCACATAGTCTCCTTTATATTCTACAGAAGCAGCTCTATATTCTTTTTATGCACCCTGTGACATATGAAAGCTCTGCAGTATAAATTAAATATTGTCTAATCCCTGTCTGAGACTTCAGTGGGATGTTATTTAATGAAATATAAAAATCTAACTTTGAATTTTGATTTACCATCCACTAACTTGATGGTGAATCCTGTGGAATTTATTTATGGTATTATAGGTTTCTATGTAAATGTTGCACTTAGGATACTTTTCTCATAGTTTATCAAACCGTTGTCTTCAAAAGTTTTTGGTATCAATATAAATATCAAGAGTTCATTTGCATATAAAGGCCAGCATGACTCATACAATATGCTTTGATGTGAGGTGATGTTAGTGCTGTGGGGTTTTTTGTGATCAGTGAATATGATTTATTTAATGTTTGAAATTTGAAAAAGGAATACTCTTGCAAAAATAAAGAGTATTTTGGGGGATAGAAAACCTCTTACAACTCCTGTCATACATCTGCTTCAGTCAGGCATGGACAAGGGGAAACCTGAGGTTTCTCAAAGAAAACCTGCTGGTTTGTTTATCTTCAAAAAGTCTGTTACTTCAGTGAGATATAAAAGACTTGTTCATTCTACTCATACATAGGATATGCTTGCTTCTAATGTTAAACATCCCTGACACCATGCTTTCAAAGTGCTTAAGTTTGTGTAGCTTTAGGTTATATACACACTACAGGAGAAATTAGCTTAAAATTTCAGAGGAGAGTTTCAGGAAAATCTCAACTTTCTCAGAAAAGTCAATAAAACAAGGAACCCCAAGAGAAAGGTACTCTGTGTAACAGCCCACAACTCCAATGTAAAAACAAGTAGACTGCTACATAGAGCACAAACCTGGTAAAAACCATCCCCTTATTCTATCCTATTTGCTTCATACACAGGGTCTGAGCTCTCGGCCATTGAGAAGTTATTGCTTCTAGGAGGTGTGGACTCTGTTGAACTTATAAATGTTACCCAATCACTTAACATTTGCCAGTGATAAATGTAAGGCACCAGCTCAATGCTAATAAGCTTACACGAAAATGTCGGCACTGTAAACAACCACTCAAAGAGAGAAGAGCTGAACCAGGTGGCTGTTAATGTTACTTTAATATTTGGAAGCGTGTCCATTGCGGACTGAACGGCTTCCTTCACTTCTTCCGCTGCTATTGCTAAGACACAGGCAGACTACATTTCTAACAGCGCAGAAAAATGACATCATCGTTCACAACTTCTCCTTCTGTTCGCTGATTGGCCCTGTAGAAAATTTACTGGAGTGAATCCAAGTGAAGAGGAAAAAGTCCAGAGTGGAATTGCACAGGAAGGTAATGGCCAGGTTAGTAGAGCATAAGAAGCATAACAAAATAGATAATTGGCACTCTGTATTCATTTTTCTTATTGTAGGCCAGGCGGACAAATTTCAGCTAAGTTTTCTTGATATTTTCAAGGGCTGGAAAGGTATCTCATCCTTAAATAAGGAGTGACAGAGACAGACTCTTGTTGGAAAGGGAAGCATTCTGGATTCAAATTTTACAAACATTAAACTCCAAGGATTTAAATGAGGAATTAGTCCTCATCTGTTTTCTGTGAATTGATTGCTTTCTCCAATTCTGACTTTTCTATAGATGCTGGGGGTTTTTATGTTGCTGATTGGATTTTGGAAGGCACTGCTCCACACAGATATTTATTTTTTTCTGTTGAAAATGTATTCTGTGAGGCTATTAAATACATGACGGCATGTGGATAGGAGACTTTAGCTATTTCTATTATCACCTTCGTCATGTTTGTTCTTTGGCTGATGGTATATGTGCTATCCTGCAGCACACTGCTACATTTTAACAGACAAAAAAACATTTCCATATACTGATATACTGTATATACTCAATATACTACATTATTCTGTTAAAAATCTGGGTTTTTGTGACACCAACCAGAATACTAAGAAATACTCAAAGTGTCAAATCTGTTTTGTATAAAATCTTTATTCCTCCACCTGAAAATACATTTTAAAATGTTACAAAAAAATTTTAAAGCTGATGTCCCAATGAATTTTGGATTTGTCATTGAGTGGGTTATATTGGAGAAAGGGTTGTTATTGCCAGAATGGCAGCAAGGGTTCCTGGAACAGATTGTTTTCTGAAACCAGACGTTGACCTTGCCTGCAACAAGGACATCCACATATCCATGCAAGACTGAAAAAAAGAAAAAGTTTATTCAAGAAGACACTTGTTTATATTAGAATTTGTAATGGAAAATAATTTCATTGCCATCCAAATGACATTGATAAATTGTATAAATAATAGTGATTTCACTTAATATTTAAATATCTCCGGGAAGAAGTCTTTTCAGAGTTATTTTTATATTATAAAATTTGAAAAGAATATTTGGTAATTGTTAAATCTAATACATTTTACATGTTTTTATTAAAACACCATAAAGTGAAACTCACACCCAAATGAAAGATTTTTGTTGATATACTGTCTAAACAAGTTATTCTCAGAAGATTCTATCTTCACGTTTCTGTGCAAATTTTGACATTTTAGTTGACATTATTTTGCCTTAAACACATCTCACTCCTGGCCTCTTTGGTAAAACGGTTCTTAAGCAGTTGGATTTTCCTTTGGTCGCAGCGGTACAACTTTGTCACTTTGGGTATAAAAGCACAGCACAGCATTCCTACCTCATTTTGCCCCTGCTTGCCCAAAAGTGAATATAGAATAGAGTCGGTGTAGCAAGTGTTGCCGTACATGGTGACCAGAGAGCAGTGATCCCAGTTTTACAAATGTGTGATTTATTTGCAATGTGGACACAGAGTGGGATGGGTCTTCTCTCCTCTGACAATTAGAAAAGGTATGGTGTTGTGTGGATTATTATGTGAGACTGATGGCAGTGCTGAGAAGGTGGGAGAAGGTAATGGCAGCTAATGGCCGCTCTCGCTGCTCTTAGAACAGACAGGCTGCCTGCAGTCAACACAGAAAAAGAATCGTTAGATTTACCACTAGTTTTTTTGGAAAAAAATCACTAGAAGAGTCTGAAAATTTGATAAATATAGCAACAAAGTGGATATGTTGACAAAAGTACTTCTTTGGTCCTGATTGCAGCCCCACCACCCTCTCTTCTCACCCCGCACTCGGCCGTATCTCTTGGCTCCGACCACTTTGCTGGAATTTTTCAAAATTTGCTAGCTGCAGGGTCATGCTGTCAGAGGAGCTTTAGTTACACTTTAAGTGGAATGAAATACTTACACTCGTCCATCAGCAGTATTAAAAGGAGTCTCCCAGGAAGGTTATATTGAACACTTTATTTACTCTGAATGTTTAGTACAGTGCGAAGAGAAGAACTGTCCTGTCAAGTAAAGAACCCAATTAATAGATATTTAATTCAGATTACATTTATTTTTGAATATAAATATCTACTCTAAATCCTGCTCATATTATAAATTAGATTTGCTGACAGTATTGAGACTTTTTTTATTATTATTGAATTGATTTGTCTGAGTTGTGACTTTTGTTAATCACTTAACAACCAAAATAACAGAATGGGCTTTTTTTCTATCAAATTTGGAAAGGAATATCGACAGCTGTTGCTTGATCTCAGGACTGTGAGTTTGATGAACTTCCTGACGTTTTGTTGCAGTCATGTTATCTAGCAAGCTGATATATGCTGTACCACTGTAGCCAATCTGAGTGTAGGATGGCACATCTTTAATTGCAATGTTTGTGTCAAAAGACATAATTTGTCCTGCACCCAGACATCTGAATATCATTTTTGAGCTAATGCTGCATTGCCCTGTAAAAAAAACTGAATTTACTCTATGGATTCAACAACTACATTAATTAAGCCACAAATATTAAAAAGTCACAAAGTAAATAAGTCATTCTCGACAAAAGGAAAGGAAATGTTAGAAGTACACATCTGTCTTTGCAAAACTAGCATTTTTTCATGCTTATGATATTAGACAATATTTTGGGTTTAGAATAATGTGACAAGAAAAAGTCAGTCCAAGTTTGACCAGTTCATATATTGTGGCTTTTTTATATTTGTCTAATTCTAAGTTAGACGTAATGCTGAAGCAAAATAAAAAATGTTCTTTTGTAATTTGGAAAAATTGTGAAATAGACTCTTACTTCAGTGCCAATATGAAGCAAACAGACTTTTGTATTTTTACCAGCTAGATTTAGCAAGTTAAGGTGTTGTACACTCCCCCCCCACACACACACACTTGTAATTTGCTGTTTTATTTTCTCTACCTCTCTCTGGTCCTAGTTGTGACAGTTTAGGTCTCTGCAGTCTCCCCTGCATCAGTTATTCTCCAGCTACACCTTCAGATCACAACATTCCATTTCTTTGGTAAGTGTTTGTGATCTCTTGTAATTTGTTTTTTTTTTCTACACTGTCCCATTGTTGATGGCAGCTGATGAGGTCTTACAGCGCCAAGGCTTTTATTCCCTTGAGATCAGGTCCCAAAACAGCATCTGGCCATGCCTCAAAGCTAGACTCACACAAAGTCTGCCATACAAGCAGTAACACACACGAAGCGAACTACGCTTCCCCAGTTCAGTCCATCTTACAGCTGAATTAGTTCTAACCACTTGTCCATCTGCCATCCCTTGTCCCTTTACCCTACTGCCATTCATTGCCTGGTGTTGAAAAGTCCTGGTGTTGTGTAATGTTTTTATATTTTATAGTCTATACTTGGAGAGGGGAGAACATGTGCCAATAGTGTGACAGAAATTGAATTTAAAGATGAGAAACACTGGAGCAACACACATGATATGATGATCATTTTAATTGCAGTTTCAAAGTTTAGTTCTGCTTGTGTGTTGTTCGAACTTTCTATTCCAGTCCTTATTTAAGCCATCACATCTTAAACATAGCTTGCAGCAATAAAGAAAGAAAGGCCTGCACCGTATGGAATATAGAGCAAGCTTCTAAGTAACTAGAGAAGAGAAGAGAAGAAAAGAGAAGAAAAGAGAAGAGAAGAGAAGACTCAAAGCCCTCGACTCAGGTGGAGTTTGCATGTCATTATAGCATAATGAGTTAGCCAATGCAGCTTCTGGCCCAAAACAATGGTGACCTTAACAAGGTTATTCATAATGTGGGCAAACAATGACCATAAAATTACTGCAAACATCTTGTGCAGCACAGTCCAACAACTGAAAATTCCAATATTTATCTCATTATAGCTAAGATTTTTTTTTCCACTGCACTTCTTCTGAGGCTCTCGCACCACTTCTCAATGGCTCCCAGGTTTCCTTGCTATTTCAAAATGTCAAGAATAAAGGTCTGAAGCTTAAAGCCATTGTAAGAGAGAGGACCATAATGGTCTATACATTCATAGCAAATCATCAACATATAGGCGTTACTTATTGGTACATGCAATCAGAAGGATGCTATAATTAAAGGTGATCACTGCTCTCTTTCAGAAAACGTACAGATATGTAGCTCTGTTTTAAGAACGGCAACAAGAAATTGGCTGGGTTTCTATATAAAGCAATGTAACCAAACTAATGCAAGAATGGTTAAATTGTTTACACTATAATAACAAGACTTAAGACAAACATGCTTCATTTTAACCAGTGGCACATAATGGGGAGATATGAATATGGCAAACCTAGTATTCACATAATAGTTCACTTATTGTATGAAATTTTCTGCACATTTTCTATAAACTATGTCTTAATTAATAAAAAAAAAAAAAGACAGAATAACAAAAACAATTACTAGGCCACCATGCACCACTTTTCTGAAAAAATGTCAAACATTTTTGAAATTATGTCACACTTGGTTATTTTGTTTTTATATGGGAAGATATTCATGACTTTCTTTTCAATTGGTGAAGGAAGAAATATTTGAAAGAGGTACTATTTCCATAAAATATATTTTTGTCAGTTTTGGATTCTCTTCTATTCCTTCCTTTTCGATCCCTGCTCAGTCCTTCAAATGTTATCAATTTTGTAAGAATTTCAAATAGACTTAGGTTGGATTCATACATGAATAGTAAATACTATTCATTTTATTTATTTTCCTAATTACTGCACCATCTTGCCCATACAGATATCGTTTCATATATTTCCTGGAACAATATATTTCATATACAATGTCACTTACAAGAGTGGAGTGCTTGCTAATACTTTTGGTGTCTCCTTATGAATGAACACATGGGATAAGTTCTAACTAAAATGCTTCATGCACTTTTCATTTCAGAGTCAATACTTTGTTAGTAACTAAATAATACAAAATATTGTTGTGTTTATTTGCTGAAATTTGTTGCTTTTATGGAGACACCAGTCAGGGTGGAAACATATTTTAAGCATTCTTTACCTTTCAACAGCATTATGCAAAATCTCTGGGGATAAATTCAATAAAACCTGATTTAGAGATGGCACATGAGTGTTTGAAATATGTATTATATTTAACAGCAGCTTAGTTTTTTAATTGAACAAAAAAGCCTCTAGCCTTGGCTAAGATTGTGTTCCCAGCTTGCCCCTCTGGTTATGACATACAATTGAAAGTTACAGTAAATGTGTTTGTGTGCTTGGTTATTGGTTAAAATATGCATGTAAAAGAAAATCACTTAAGAGTTCCCACTGCCAAAGCATAGTTATATACTAAACCGTGGAGCATTTTTATATGCTTCCATGACAGTTACATACATTGCATGAGCAATTTCATACAATATGCACATAGCATGTGGATGATCATTGCAGAGCTGTTGTGTATTGCTGCTGGACACTAACTACAGTCAGAGGACTCTTGGCTGGGGTCATTGATCAGTAGCCAGCCACTAAAAGCAGGAGCTGGGTATTTTATTCCTCTGAGTAATGTTCTCTATAAACCATGACAATGTTGTTATAGTACTGTTTTTTATTCTACAAAAGTCTCCCAATGGAAAATTGTTTTCCTTTCAGTCTCTGGAGGGAAGGAATTGTCCTTGGTCCACTCAGCAAACTCAGCATACCATCAAAAAGTAAAAGCGTGAAGAAAAACAAAGGAGATGAAAAAACAAGGAAATCTAGCAATAAGAAATTTAGGTACTACTAGCCAGGCAGTGCTATTAATATGACTTTTTTTTTTTTCAATGTTGTTATTCTTAACCCTATTAATATCTTCTGTGCATAATTTAAACTTATACTTAAGCTTAAACTAAGATATAGCACTCAGCATAAGCAAAGCTTTTGTTACTGATGTGTTAATACCGGCAGGTCAGTTGACAATTTTATCAATTTAAGCCCTTATTTTGTATTCCGTTTGCTGTCATTCTGTTCTCTTTACTTACATTTTGTAACCATTAAATAGGTTACAAATATATGCAATTTAAAATGTATATTTTATTTATATTTTAAATTGCATATTTCTCAAATGCCTTAAATGTTTTATATTTTATCTATTTAAACTGTGGAAAATGTATAAGAAGAAAATCAAACATGTAAAAATAAGTGATTGGTAAAAAATAAAATGGTTTGAAATCTCTGCACTTAAATTCTACTTAAATTCTAAAAATAAACAAATAAATGCAAATATTGATTTAAAAAAATGGCACATATATATATATATCAGGAGGTCAGGAGGGGTGCTAGTGCCTATCTCCAGCTAACATTCCAGGTGAGAAACGGGGTCATCCTGGACTGGTCGCAGGGCAACACAGAGACAGATGGGACAAACAACCATGCACACACACACTCATGCCTACGGACAATTTAGAGAAACCAATTAACCTGACAGTCATGTTTTTGGACTGTGGGAGGAAGCCGGAGTGCCCAGAGAGAACCCATGCATGCACAGGGAGAACATGCAAAGTCCATGCAGAAAGAACCCAGGACCTTCTTGCTGTAAGGCAACAAACCATATAAAAACTCAAAAGTCAAGAAGGGGTTAAGGTCAATTCACTGACAGTAATTGTGGTTCTTATGAAGTCTTTAATCAGTGGAGAAAAATGTTAAATTCTTTCAGTGGAGCTCAGTCATACTGGTGAGGAGATTCAGACTCTGACAGTGCAGAGAACATGGTTAGCTTTGAGCTTAATGAATAACAAACCTTGGCTTGAAACATAGAATATAATAGATACTTTATTGTTCCAATTGGGAAATTCTACTCAGTGAGTGACTACATGACACAGGCTATTTACATCAACTTATAAACAAACAAAAAATAATCAAATAAGACTTGCAATCTCCATCAGACACATTTAACCATCGTCAATGTGAAAACAGAATCAAAAACAACAACATCCTCTGCAGCTTTGCTTCATACTTCTTAATTATGCATCAAGATATCCAATCTCGGGAAAAATCCTTAAAGTTAATATCAAGTAAAACCAGCTTTTTCAGAAAGTAAAGCTTTGTTGTCCCATAACTAGTATTGTCTGTCTGCCAATGATCTGGTGGTATCTGGAAGCAAAAAGTATTTATGGAACAGGGGAACAAGATGTAGCCAACAACAGATGCACACACACCAGGGACTACTTCTGCAGCTCAAACCCTACAGGAAGGAGGGAGAGGAAGAGAAGAAGACCATCTCAGGCGTGACAGTTTACAATGGCTATCTAAAGATAGAGTTTGGTATCTTCATGTAAATTGAAAGAAATGCATTGTATCATAATAAAACGATGTAGTATTCACAGAGCCAATGATTCTAAATTCAATTAACTAAATTCAATTAAATTCAAAGTAGCTAAAAAAACAACATCCCACAGTGGATGGTTGTATGGGTCATTAAGGGGAACTGTTCACTAACCTCTGCTGGAGTCCACTACAAAAAAAAAAATAAAGAAATGCATCTGAGATAGTCCTGATTTCTGTGAAGTAACATAAATCATCAAGACAAAATAGCATCATGGAAATGTATGTAAAATGTATACACTTGCTGGCTGGACTGCTGGCTGATGCTGGTATTTTTCTGTGTTTATTTATTCATATGCTTTCATTTTTTATGTCCAGTGGCAACTCAGAATCATAAATCTTGCTGTTCTAAGTTCCTTTCATTTGTTTTCTCTACAATACTACTGAAAGATCTGACAAGATTTCAACAATTTTCCTAAGAATGTGAATATATAGTGTATCCAATCTATACACAGTGATATGTGTTTAAACTGCAGCATATTAGATGTTACATGTGCTGGAGTTTGCCATCTGCTAGAGGGGAATGTATTTTCCCACTCAATAAAAACCCAATAATGTTTGCTGTTTACTATGCAACACAGTATATTTTTCAATCTGTGAAGCTAATGGTTTCTCAACTGAAGTGGCCACACTTGCAAATAACAATTTTGCTTGTGCAAATGAAGTCAACTCCCTGATGAGGTGAAAAGTCTACCAGCTCTGACAGTGGTGAATGATTTTACAGAGACTATCATAGGATCTTTGCACATCTATGAGCAGACGTAAAGAGACCCACTCTCGCTGCAGTCATGGCTAAAAATATGAATGTCAAAACCATTCAAATGTAGAAGCAACAAGAGGGAGACACCAGACATTTAGGAGTTTATAATGAAATTCTATGTAAATCAAGTAATATGTGTAGAAACTAGAAAGAAAAAAATACATTACAGTGCGTTGCTAGAATATCCATCCATCCATCCATTTTCTGTGCACCCTTGTCCCTAATGGGGTCGGGAGGGTTGCTGGTGCCTATCTCCAGCTACGTTCCAGGCGGGAGGCGGGGTACACCCTGGACAGGTCGCCAGTCTGTCGCAGGGCCGTTGCTAGAATATACAGTGCAAAAAGATTACAAGGCTATTAATACCCAATGAAGTTGCTTTCATTTTGTTACTTGACAATCAAAAATTTCAGTCGAGTTTATTCACATTTTTGTGATTTACTGAAGCAGAATGCAGCCTCATGATGAAACTATAAGAAAAAGACAATTTTCGAAATTTCTTACACATCAAAATCTAAAACGTGTGGTGCACATTTTTATTCAGGGTTCTTTCTACAGATACCTCTAAATAAAATACATGCAACCAACTGCCTTCAGTAGTCCCCTTGTGTACTTCAATCTTAGTAATAGCAGAGCTGTTCTGTGAAGACTTCAGAGGTTTATCATGGCATGTCATCAATCGCGGAGAAGTAAAGCAGCTGTGGTTGCAACAGAACAGAATTTTAAGGCATCTTCAACATATGTTTTTACATACTGTTTTTTCAGGAATTCCAGGAAGTGCAATGAAAAGGTATTCGGCAACTCACAGATTTCCTCCATTTGCTTTTTCTGGATCACTTAAATATTTCTGATCATCAAATTTATATTTTTATATGACAAATATATCCCAAGTAACTACAAAATGCAGTTTTTAGATCTTTTATGAAAAAAAAAACTCCAAACATTTAAAATAATTTTGGCCTGTGTGAAATAGTTATCCCCTAACTCAAATAACTGGTTGTACAGCTTTTGGGAGTAATAGTGGTACATGATTTAAAAAAAAAAAAAAGAAAAGAAAAACATTTTAAAAATCTGATGTAGCTGCTGTGCTTTTGAGCACTCTCTCTCTGAAACACAAAAGTGGGCTTGAGCTTAAGGCCAAGAAGTGATGTCTGAACATTTACCTGTAGAAATGTATGTTGGAGGGCAGAGCACAGTTTCATCATTTAAGCTTTTCAGGTCTTTCAAGTCCTAAATAGCAAAGCAGCTCCAAGCCAACATGCTACTGCCACCATGCTTGACTGTAGGCATTTTGTTCTTCAGCTAATTTGAACAATGACATCATAGAGAAAAGAAACTGAAGTAGCAAGTTAAGTGGGTTCACAGACACCAGTCCAATATTCAGTGAGGTTACTATGTCTGCAATCCAAAGCTCAGTGGTGAATAATGAACATTTCGGGTCAGCAGCAATGAGAACAGGCCGTAACCAGATCCAGGTGTTTTAGGCGTTTCCCTGCTTCAGCCCAGCTAATTTCAATTGATGGCTGAATAACAGGTGTTTGCTGATTTGATTTGGTGTGCTGTTTGGTGTGTTGAACCAGGAAAAGAAGATACTTTAATGTCACTGGTTTAAAAAATTTGGTGCCACAAGAATGGAATTTGGAATAAGTTAGATATATTTTCACTGGAGTGTTAATAAGTGGAAATGCCTTTCTGAACTATTATGCAAAAATTAAAGTTTAAAAAGACTAATTAAAATTACATATTTGAATGAGAAGAATGTTATATATGGTTTAAATATTGTCAACTTACTGAAATAATGGCCTACATAATCTTTTGCTAAAAGTAATTTTGGCAGAAGAAAAATCACTACCTCTTTATTGCCAAAAGATGACTTACTCAAACAATTACATAGACCATTATGTTATAAAGGTGGCATTTATTTAATAAAAGAAAAATGTCTACTAAAAAATAGCTTATTAATTTGCACCTTTTGCACATCAGTGTATACAATGTGTAAAACACATCACAGAATCAAAAACACCTGAAGCAGTTAATTAGTCTCTGTGTGTAATGCAAGTAAAAAATACAATAAGTTTAAAAAAATAAGGAGGACGTTAATAAGGCAGTCTATGCAATTAAAATAAAGGAAGCTTGAAGATGCTCCAGAAAGAGAACGAGATAGGAGAAGACTGGTTTCTTTAATTGCTTAATGGAAAGTTTGAAATTAACAACAACTAATCACCATTCTGATTAAAGTGTAGTCAGGCCTACAGTTTCTGCCGTAGCTATACTTCTGTCCCCAAAAAGGTTTTCTTTACAGATGTCTGCAAACATTTCATACTTCACAAAAAATAGTATTGCAATAGCACACTGACAGAATAAAATAAAGTTTTTAGCATACTATTTTCATTTAGATCCATTTGAGTGAAGTATGCAGACATTGGAAAACGCTAAAGCAGTTTAATCCATTGTGTTTTGCCCACACTAAAAAGAAAAAAAACAAAAAACAGGTGAAGCCCACAGTGCTGTGACAAAGCATTGTCAAAGCCTGACAGGTTCTCTAGCTAATTAAAACCTCTGACTCATTCTGTTCCCTGATCACTCCTCACAAAGACTCTTGAGTGGCTTCAATAGGCACGCGCAGGCTTAAGTGAATGTTTACCTCCCCTAATGACTATCTGTCTCAGCGCTGAGCAAATGGAAGTGCTTTGGTCCTTCACATAACTTGCAGGAGCTAGAGAGCCACACAGATGAGTCCCCAGCAGCAGGTTTTGGGGTCATCTATCTAACAACAAAAGGCCATTTGCAAGTGGTCATTATTTTTGCCGAGTGTAATAACTGCTGAACACCACTGTAATTTGCTAATTCACCACCATAAGGAACAGTGGAAGTCAGTGTTCTGATCTCTTCTTTGCTGGGAGATAATAGTCTCCCAGCAAAGGGGCATATTTCAGTAGATTGTAAGATTATGTAAAGCAATGTACATGACATCATAGAGAAAAGATGGCTGTTGGGTTAATTTGTGTCTTTAATTTGTCTTTACTGTATTTAGTGTTTTGGATGTGTTGGTGTTTGCCCTGTGTATTTCTGCCCTGCGATGGACTGGCAGCCTGCCCAGGGTGGATCCCACCTCTCGCGCAATTACAGCTGAAGATAGGCACCAGCCTTCCTGCAATCATGCAGATATAAGCGTTTATATCTAATGGATTGATTGATTGAAATATATATTTATTTGAGTTGCTAACAACTGGATATACCATTTTTGCTGTATTTCTTCCAACAGATTAGATTTATCTAAAGTAATTCCGAAAAGTCATTTATTTTGTGTGTACGGTTAGGCAGGGAGGTGGACATTAGGGGTCTGGTTTCTATTTCCAGTTAACAAAAGCATTAAGATTACTTAAAACCTAAATCTACCTGGAATGAATAATATTTAGGCTTAGCTATATGTTTTTACGTGGTAGTTAGTTAAACTGCAATATACTACTGCTATTAAAAGGCTAGAAAGACCAGAATTTAGCAAAATGAGTTGGAAAGTGTTTCTGGGAAAATAATTTTTTGGGTTTCACCCAACGACCTGTCAGCCCTGTAACTCAGTCTTGGACAAATGGAAGACAATTGATGGATGGGTGAAAGAAACTATGGTGTTTCTTTCTGAAACGCAGAGACATGCAGACACAGATAGAAATATTTCTATTTAAAATAGGTATCTTCTCATTTGTCACAAATCCTAATCATGAAAACGTACGGACTTTGAGATTGTGAAGCTTTTTCATATTAACATTTTATAATGTGATGCCTCTTGTTCTCTGATAAGTAAGTTCTTTTGCATCATGCTCACACATGTTTTTGTGCATTTTATTATCAGTATTTCTGCCAAGGTACAAATCTTTTTAGGAGATAGAGAGAAATCCAATTATGTACCGCTATTACAAACTTAGAAGTAAAATTCTTTTCCAGTTTACAAAATTCAAAGCCCAGCTGGAGAATGCATGTCAGAATACAGTTGCCAAGATTCCACTTTTGAGATATTTGGTTGCCAGGACTTCAAAAGAGCAGAGTATCACTCTGTGTTACAGTTCACTGCTCAGCCACAGTGACCTGCACATTTTGCACACCTTCCTGGAGCCTTAATGAGCACTTTTCTGTGACATTGTCTTTGATCTCTCTCCCTCTATGCACTTGGTTTACATCCACGTGGAGCAGGCGGACAACCTTATGTTGCATCAATTGGCAATCAATTCTCCTGCCTCGACAGCCTCTCCTGAAAATGAAAGAAACAAGCACACTTGCCTCTATGCACACTCCAGTATTCTACATATCGGAAAAACATATTCTACTCTTGTGCACCGACACTCTCAAACTGATGAATGATTTATTTGAAATTGTAAATATGAAGTCCGGGGACTTTGCTTCCATTCTGCTTATATGAGTTTTGGGACTCTGAAAGCTGCGGTGTTCCAAGAACTGCCTAAAATGCTGTGTGAAGCCATCCAGGTAATGAGCCATGACACTATCCACTATGTTTTATTCAAAACTTAAGAACAAGCAGTGTGTTTGGAGATAAACAAGACCTGGTCAACCACCAAAGCAGTGTAAAAGTAACTGGAATCAAATTCCCTTTATTCAGAAACAGCACTACAGACTAGAGATTTCCTTTTCCTATTAGATAGTTGTCCTTCACAAGTCCTCATTGCTGCAAGGCAGGGTCAGAGGAAAAAGGCACCCAATCCCAGGACGTGATGATGAAACCGTGACAAATCAACTCATTCTTTCACTTCAGATTTTGCAAGTCGCTGCGCCACGGGATTTCAGCCTCTCTTTGAGTTTAGAAGCTGGCGAATCTGGAGACTCAATGCTGTTCATTTCTCTAATCCAATCCCTGTATAAAACCTCCCTTTGAACGTCTGCGGAGAAGCTGAAAGGCAGCACATATCCTTCCCTCGGTTCGCCTGCTCTCTGCCTCTCTGATCCACGCTCGGTGTCCGACGCACATAGGCGCTCGAATAGAGCAGATCTAATTAAGTTTGCTGATGGTGAAAGTGATGATTATTCTGGAGCATATAGAGAGGAGGGACGACCAGGGCATGGAAGATAACGAGGACAACTCCGGAGTGTGTGTGGGGGTGCGCGTGCGGGGATGGGGTTAATGTACTACGGTCATTCTCCCTTATAATCGTCCTCGTGAAGATGAAGAGTGCCAGCTTTCTTAACGGCTTTATCCAACTAACTTAAATTTAGCTATTTTTATATGAAATAACATTAATTTTAACAACCACTACTTAATATACACTTCTTTGTATGGTTTCTAAAACAATGCCACTATAAATTCTTTATTTGTAATGACCTATTTCTCAAGAAAGGCAGCTTTAATCCAGAACTTAATTTATAGCAATAACGTCTTTTAATTTGCTCTAATCATTTTACTTGCATTCCACACAGACAAGACATTTATCCCCATATTTCCTTCCTGCATTTAGTTTTTGTTAATGCAGACTGCAGGTGCCCTCCATCGGTTTTCTAAAACTAAGCACCCAGTTTACCATTAACTGACCATCCCCGCATCCTGCCTGCCACCCTCACTTCTGAGCGCCTCCTACTCTCACTTCCTCCAGTTACGTCCCAGCCAACCGGGAGTATTCTCGTTGCTGGAATAAATTAAATTGCAGCGGTGTGGGTACAGGAGGGGGGGAGAGCGCGCCCTGAATGCCATTCACACATCCCGCGCGCAGGGGAGCTCGGTCACCGTCGGAATCATCGGCGGATCTCCGTGCGCTCTCCGTGCGCCCCGAGCGCTACTGTCTCCAATCAAAAACTGCATGAGTTAGAGGACGGCTGCTTACCGCGCTTCGGTGGACTTTGCTCATTTGTTCATTAGGAAGATGCGTTAAAATAATTAGCACACCTGGAAGAGCCGAGTCTCTTAAGACACCACATCAGCGACTCACTTGGAGAGGACTCACAGAAGCCTTCCTTCTGAGCGTTTTGGGAGGTTTTCAGCTGGAAACATAGCGTATTTTTAAGGGAGGAGGAGATCAGGTTTCACCTTCTGTTTAGTTCAACTTGCGCAGTCGCAACCTTTCTCCAATGCCCCCCGGTGTTTGCGCCCAGCAGAACCGAACTTCACGATCCTATGAGGGGATTTTGCGGAGATTTATTCCGAGCAGTCACGGATCAAAAGACTTACCGAATAAGGTAAGGACACAACAACTGAAGTACGAAAAGTGATTACAGACGAGAATATTTTTAGTCTTAAGCGAAACAATAATCTATCTTAACAGTATGGATTGTATAATCGCATTCAAAAGTGGTTATTCATTTATTTTTGTCACTTATATATTCAAAGCGAAATTTAAAAAGTACTGTTTTTTTTTTTTTGTTTTGTTTTGTTTTTTGTTTTGTTTTTTCCTCGGTGGTGATCTCGCTCTTCCTTTCTGTCTGTCTTCCAACAGGACTCATTAGGAGCGCAAGGAGAATGAAGAGTCACCGGGGCCGGGGCAAACACCATGAGTGGCCCGTGGACCTCCACTAGACTGGCGGCCCTCATGTTTCTATGGAAGTGGTTGACATTAAGCCTGCTCCTAAGCTGGTTGTCAGTAGGGGCCAGTGCCGCGGACTCTACCGGCGCTGGCTTCAGTGGCTCAAAGGGACCCCTGGGCTGGCTCCTGTCAGAGAAGGGTCCTTTTCACAATTCGCAGGAGTTTGTTGATTTCACAGAGCGCTACCAGCAGGGATTCACCACCAAGTACAAAATATACAGGTAAGAGTTTGGAGACCTAAACTCCTTAAAAATATTTTGTGAAATCTTGTCCTGCATCCAAAAAGGAACAAGCATTAAAGAGGTTCTGTAGTTACTTTGGCTTCTTTTGTAGCCTTCCCTTGAGGGAAAAGGAGGCTGTTCAACAAAGCATAGACAAGAGATGACACTATGCTTTTCTTTTCACCACAAAAGATGCAGATTTAGTAGGTGGCAAACAGAGGGATGAGGGACTGAGAAGATTACTCAGTGGAGTTTTGCATACAAATGAAAGCTCTGCGTGCCTTCTGCATAGATCTAAGCTCGTCTCCGTGCGGCTGCTCGCCTCCTTTTTAGTAGGCAGCAGAGGTATATGGTTGGAGTATGATACAAACTCTAAATGGTGCATATCAGTGGGAACTTAAACTAGAGATACCACAGGAGGGTTAGAACAAAGCAGTGGGATGTTACAGATATCTGACTGAGCCTGTTGATGTGTGACAGTGGGTAGACCAAGTGGCTTTAGAAATGTGTGTGGTGATTGTGTGCGAAGACCCAGTGGGTTATTGTTTGAAAGCTGTATTCAATGTATTGTGGCATTTTCTGTTTAGACCAGAGCACGGTTTAGGATGCAACAAGGCTTATTCACGTGTAAACTCATCAAATGTAAATTATGGTGAGTTAACTATTTATTTTGTGTAAATGATACAAAACAATTAAAAAAAAACAATAAAGGATTGTAAATTGTAGATTGTTTAAGTTAACTTCAAGAATTCATATTTTACCATCTCAAACCTTGTCCAAAGTAAAAAGGATATGTTCAGGACAGCAGAATATAAAACAAGCTGCATAAACTATAAAATGGAAATACTCCAATCAGTGGGCCTAATATCAGAACAGACGTTTTATTTTTCTTGATTGACAGATCAGGTAGCTGAGATCGAATTTTATTTCCGTATTTACTAACAAAAGAACAACTAAGAACATTGACATTTTTGGTGTATAAACACATAAATTAAAAGCATAATCCTCTGTAAATAAAAGTTTCAAAAAACAGGTCACGGTTAGGGACGAGGATGGTATCTCCCCTGTACTGTTGTAATTAAAAGCATTTGCTTGTAAATAGGGAAAAGAAACACTACACTTTTGTCTCTTCTATGTGTTTTAGTTCTTAGGAAAAATTAAAATCTGAACATCAGATTTAAAAGAAAACCTGAAAATTGGTTTTGACCAGTAAAATGTCTGATCTGTGCATCTCTACTGTAAATTTACTTTTGAGCGTTCAAATATAATAACACACTTGATGTGTTTGTCCCCATAGGTTTTTTTTCTTCTTAGGAGAGAAAGACATCTGAGGCGTTCAAACATCATCTCTGAAACCCAGACTGATTAAATCCTTTTAGGCTGGTGGTTCAGCAAACATCTGTGTCAGTCAGTGTGACCTACACACACTGCATACTGTATCTGAAAGGGCAGAATCGTGTTTGTTACTGTGTCTGTTGCTCTGAAGGATGCATGTTTGTATATAAAGACATTTAGTTAAAAAATCACTACGTAAAGATTGAGAAAAGAAAAAACCTTTCATTTTGAATTAGCTCAAACCAAATGATGGTTTTCTTAATATGCTAAAGTTCTAGTGTGCTGTTTACCCACCGACAATTTTCATCAGCGGATGCTGTGCAAGTTGATTGAGCATGACTAGCTCGGCATACTTGAGTGTCTGAACTTGTGGCTGTATGTAGGTAAGTGTTTTGATGATCCACGATGAGGGTGTCGCCACTGTTCAGTAGGAGGACTGTTGCCAGCTGAACAGAGACTTGACTGACACTGGCATTTAGCAGCTGACAGGGGCAACAATGCCAGGCAAAGAAAGAGAATGTAGCTCTGTTTGCTTCTCTGCATCCATCATTTCCTCCCCTCTTCCATCTCTGCTGGGGTCCCCTTTCTGTTTTGTAGAATGGCTTCATACCTTGTTGCCCCCTCCTTACTTTTGCATTTTGCACCTCAGCCAGGACATGAAAAGCTGACAGATATTAGCATACATTAGTTAAATGGATGCACAAGATTATCTGATTTACATAACAGAAAACCAGATGTATTTTCTCATTACTTTTATGTGAAAAGCCAAGATGAAAGCTTTCCTAAGGACAAAAATAAATGGAAATGTAAGCCTCATAAGTCTGCAGTTGTCTTGTCCCTTAGGTTTACTCTGGCCTTTGGAGTCTTTTGTTAAAGATTAGAGAAAACTCTGACTAATTACAGCAAACTGCATTTCAAGTTAAAGTGAAAAGGTTAAATATTATATTGTTGAAGTAAAAAGATAGTGTTCCCACATAGTCATTTGCTTCCCACTGCTTTGAAAAGGCAAACCTTTTACGGCTTTAAATATCTTGCACTTTTAACACCAGGCTCCATCAGAAGGAATCAAAGACGTTGACAAATTAAAAGAGAGTTTTTTTAGTATTGTATGAGGGGGAAGAATAGACTTGCAGTTTTGGAAAGAAAATTTATGCCATCAAAGTATTTTAATGTTTTTTTTTCTTTTTCTTTTTCTTGGGCTTTCATAGTGAAGCAGTTGCTAACACTGCTGTCTTGCAGCAAGAAGGCCCAGAGTTCTGAATCCCTACTGGGAGCAATGTAAAGTGTGGGTTTTCTCTTCTCACAGTCCAAAAACTTGCATGTTAGGCTAATTAGTTATGCTAAATTACCCTGGGTTGTGCATGTGTATGTATTTAGTTGTTTGTGCTCTGTGCCTCTATGTAGTATTGAGATGGACTGACGACTTGTCTTGAATGTACCCTGTTCCTCGCCCAATGTGACCGATGCGGAATGGCACCAAGCAGTGTAAAGTGTGCAAGCACTTAACTGGGTGCAAAAGGGCAGTAGATGTTTGGTTTTTTAGCAGTGTTGCACTGGTTGTATATATGATAAGCGTAGTTAATGCATTTTATACCATCACCACTATACATTTGAAATTCTGAAAATAAACCAGATTTCATATTCAGCTTTTGAAAAGAGCAATCTCAACCATTTCTACACATTTTACCTGTAAGAAGAGAAACCAAATTACACATGCAGAGTAAGAAGTAGACCCTAATAAACCCAGATCAGCAGGAAGTTAATTCTAGAAAATATATTAGAACCTAATCTATCTTCTGCATTATTTGTATGTCTTTCTCACATTTTCTATCTTTTCTCCCCCTTTGGCAAATGATTTCAAACCAATTCCTTTTCCCCTGCTCATAAATATTCTCCAGAGCTCAGTTGGCCTTTTCCATCAGAAGGCAGGTGAGAGGTAGTTAAGGATTAAGGAGAGATCCAGAGGAGTTAGAGTACAAATAGGGGGGCTTTATCCCCACCTGCTGGTCAGTCCCTTCAACGGAATAGCCCAGGGAATTATCTTTCTGCTATTTTTTTTAACAAGTTCTGAATCTTTTTCGAGTTGTAATCAGAAGAGAAATGGTGACATCTTTTTCCACTAGCAAATTGTCATTTGCTGCAAGGTATTAAGGGGAGATTTAATAGCTTAGAAATGTACAGCTCTGGGTTGCAGCGTAGCAATGTAAAGCACCTGAAAAGATGTGATTCTATAGCAAATCCTCTGAGTGAAAGAAGTTTTATAAAAAATTATTATTCTTTTTAAGCTCTTAAGTGCAATAATGGCACACATAGATGGATTCATTGAGTTCAAAAGCAGTGAAAAACAAGCATAGACGCACTTAACGGTATTGCTTCTGCTGTGATTGCAGTAAAATCCACCTGTATGTCAGACATAATGGGGTTTAAAAAAAGCTATTCATTCATTCTTTTTTTCTGAACTGTGGGTTACAAACCTTCAAACTGCTTTGTCGCTTTTATTTCCCATTGAATGCCGCCAACCAGTTCCTTGTGTCCTTGTCAAGCAGACGTACATGGCTACATTGAAAAACACACGGCTGAACAGTTAATACAAATTTAGATTGTCCATATTTTTCATACCAAGAGAAGAGACGACTTCTCGTCTCGAGGCTGAATTAGAGATATTTTCTTGAACCCAGTGCCAACAAAACAGAGAACTGGGTGTAAAATGAAGAAAAGCTTTTTTCATTTAATGATTTAGGAGCTGGTGGTGTTGTGAAACCATCTCCGCTTGTGAGAAGTTCTTACCCCATAATTTCTTGGGTGCAGTAGAGCCATATGAGGACAAAGTAGCATATTAGTCAAAATGTCAGCACATCCCTTCTTCTTCTTCATGGACCATAATTTTTAAATCACGCCTCATCTCCTTTGTTTTCTCCTCTCTTTTCCCTTGTCAGCCCACTGGCGATTACATTGACTTCATTTGATGCAAGGAGATGTCTCTTGTAATTATGGTCTGATTAGTGTTTCAATTATATACGGGCATGTTTGTGGAGAGGTTGGGCTGCTGAGGCATGATTTCACAACACCTGTCATTTTGTGTTGCCTGTTGTACTTTATCAATCTCCTGTTTATTACTTTCCCATGGAATTGTGAATGCTTTAGATGAAAAAGCACATTTAAAACAGATTATGAAATGGGATGGAATAAATGGGCATAGAGCTGCAATGAAAAAGCAATGAAGAGAACAGAGAGGGAAGAAGAATACTAGAGAAAAGCGATTAAGGAACGCAATACCATAATGCACAGCAATGCAGCTCGATAAACCATTTAGAGTATAGATCCACACAAATTCATATTTAAGACTGGAGAATAAAATCTTACTTTTAAATTATGTGTAATTAACATAAATATGTAATGGATCACAATGAGATTAGGTGCATTTACATGTTTAATTTTGTTGTGATCTATGAGACATGCTGAGAGTTTCTATACCATTCCTAAATTAACTTTATGAATGCTTGGGAGTCAATGCATCACAAGACATTCTGCTGTTGGGGCGGCTATACATCAGAGATTTGTTTTGACTGCTACCACGGAGACTAGCAGTAATAAAAGGAAAAAAAAATAATACTACAACAACCAAGATAAAAAGTTTTGCTCCACCACCTATGGCAGTTTACATTAAATTCAAATATGGATATTTATTTATAGAATTTATTAAATGTAATCAAATAAATGCATAACAAAGTTTTTTATCAATTAATTATTATGTCTTATTGCAGTCAAAGGCATTTTGATATTTTTAAAAATTAATTCTAGACTTTTTGACTCACATTTTGCCATGTTACAGCCACAAATTTCAACATATTTTATTGACATTTTATGCTTGTAAGACAAAGTAGCATATAATTGTGATGTGGAAAGAGAACAACTCAGTAAAAATATCAGTAAAAATAAAACCCTTCAGATTCCTTTTTTTACTAAGAACCTGAATGCATTTGTTTTCAACCTGTCTGAATCAGTGTTTTTTTGGAACCACTTGTCACTACAAATATGACTGCCATAGTGTTTTGGGACATGGTTTTCCCAGCTAGAAGAGTAACAGATAGAAGAGTTTATCCATTATTTTTGTAAAATAGCTGAAGCTCAATCTGATCAGATGGCAATCATCTGCAAACAATATTTTTTTACCTTCTCAGCTGAATTTAAGTTTGGACTTCGACACAGTCAATCTTAGTTTGGCCTTAGACAACCAAGATAAAAAGATTTGCTCCACCACCTATGGTGGTTCAATTCCAGTTGATTCCAGTTGAATTCCTATAGGATTCAACTGGGAAGAGATTCTCACTTACAGCACAGTCTGGGCTTTCTCCCCTTGTCTTGGATTGTCTCTAGTAGATTTTCTTTCAGGCCAATCAGCGGACAGAATGGGAGGTTGTGAACAATGATGTTGATTTCTATGCTGTTTTAGAATTGGAGTCTACCTGCAGTTCTAGCATTGAGCAATGAATATGGAGGAAATGAATGAAGCTATTCAGTCCTTGCTGGCCACGCTTCAAACTATTGAATTCACATTAACAACCACATTCGGTTCATTCGGCTCAGTTCATTTCTCATGCCAGTGGAAGATGGTTATTTCCAGTGCAGGCAATTCCCAGTAAGCACAGGCAAACGTTAAGGTTTGGCTAAAATTGAAAACCTCAACACAATCCACACCTCCAGGAGGCAGTCATTTCTCAATAGCCAAGATACCAGACACTGTACGGAGAAAATAGCATATGGCAAGGGGTTGGTTTTTACCAGGTTAATGTAACTCAGTTTTCCTTCTAAATAATTAAACTGTGACTCTGATTGATTATTTAGAGTCAATGTCCTGGAAGCAGGAGACAGTTCTAATCTCTCTCTGGTCTCTTTCAGCAATTAACAGACTTTCACAATCATCCAGCTTCTCTGTACTTACTAAGAAAAGGCATTCCCCTAGCATGGTACTGCCACCAGTATTTCTCTAAGTGCATATAGGGTGTTCTGAGTGATGTCCATTGTCAGTGTTTTGCCACAGGTAGGGTTTTGCATTTAGGAGAAAAATATTTTTTGACCGACTAGACTGCCTTTCATATGTCTTTTTTCTTTCATCCTTTTACATGGCTTGTGATGGACTAGGAGCTCACATAAATTATGTTCTGGCCACATTTCTGCAAAGGACAGATTTGTGTATTGTGAGTTCTCAAATCTTTCTCATGAGATGTTAAGCTTTACAGCTTTACCAGAGATAACATGAGCCTCTTCACAGTCACAGTTACAGTTGAACCATACTCTTACTTTTGGATGATGGATTTAAGCTGCGACATGAGTGGTTTAAAACTTGTTTTTAAACCTGAGTATTTATTTAAGCATTTACTTCAGTATTTCTTTAACTCATCTGACTGACTCTTTGGAACTTGTTCTTCCTCCACAGTTAAAAGTCAAGAAACTTTCTACAGTCAAATTGAATTGTTTAACATTTGATTAAAAACCTTTTTCTGTTGTTTTAATAATGCTGCACAAACTTTAATTTTCTTAACTGTTCCACAATATGTAGTATAGCTTAATTTGGAACAGAAAACTGTGTCAAAATGCAATTGGCTATGAGCCTTTTAAACGTCTCCCAGATTCAATGGAGAGGCTCTCTAGTGTTACTATAACTAAAGCGGATGAAACGTTTCTTGTGCTTTCAGTCTGTTGCAACAGATTTGGTGGAGTTCTAGGTGACAAGAGGTTCAATAAAACACTTTGAACTGACTGGTTGTTATGAGGCAATTATTTATTACCTAAGTCTGAAATTGGCAGCAGCAAAAATGCCACTGTCTGTAGATAGATCAGCTTCCTACCATAGACTGAAAATATGTATTTTAAGGTAATTACAGATTTCGTACTGACAGTAAGAAGTGTGCATGTCTGATCGTCTTGTCTGGTAGATAGCAATCCATGTATGATTAACTTCATTGCAGTATTTTTTCAGTAAAATGTAAGTTGGTTAGAAAAAGGAACATGTAAATAAATGAGCAGATGCTAATTGATCTGCCACTTCAGCCCTTCTGTTATGAATTTCAACTTTCACAGTATTTTTGAAATTCTTCCAAGTGACTCATTAATAGTTGTTCAGTTTGACCTTCGTTGTTTAACTATTTTGTTGACTGAATTACACTGTTTTTTCTCACAAGATAAAATATCCCAAGGCATATGAGGGATTAAAAACAAACCAAATCTGATGGAAAGAAATTAATTTGAATGTGTCTTTCTTTGGATTTGTGCAAAGGTATTGACCGTATAGTGAAGTATTTATTGTTGGAAAAGCTATGAAAAACCTTGCAAATGTAAGCTTAAATATGTTATTTGTGCTTTTTTAAATTCAGAACACAGCTTTACATCACTTATTTCTCATGCTTCAGACATGGGTTTGCAGAACGAATGATTGACCTTCAGTACAACAATCTTGCATGGTGTTTCCAAAGACAGAATAGATGTTATTTTATATTCTTTCAGATATACATTATTCCAAGAGCAGCTTGTTTACCGAGAGAAGAGATCCAGTGGACAGTGACTTTCCATAGTTTCATGTTTGGAGGTTTAGGACAAAGCCAGAGAAGATTGTTCCAGCAGCAATGACAGTGACAGGGAATGCATTCTGTGCAGGGCTCATGGTTTCTGACAAGTGGGTGATGAGGGAGTTATCAGGACCAGAGGTCCATGAAAGTAGTCCTTATGAAAGAGAGATTCGTAGTAAATTAATTTATAAACAGAGACTGCAGGATACCATGAAGAGATACCTATGTTACCTACGTCATTCAATTCTATAATTTTTTTTTTACTTCTTCCCATTCACTATGCTTTCTCTTATTTACATTCTGTTAGAATTAGAGAGGATAATTGAGGTTCATGCTCTTCACATTTAGAACTCACCTCTACCCTGCAGTGCTGCCAGATTCAAAAAAAGAATCGGATAACAGCTGTGCTACAGGATAAGGAACACAAGCAAACAGATAAACAAATGCTAAATACTTAAACAAAAAATAATCTAAGACAAAAAAAGAAAACTCTTAAGTTGGTAAAGATGATGAGTGAAGTGTTACCAAACATGGAAAACATTTGCAATGCGATGTCCAGCAGATTGGAATTTATTCAACCAACGTTCTGTTTCATATGTGAAGAATTAGCACCGATGATTTGAAATTACAGAGTAATGTGGGGAAGAATGCCAAATAAAGTTAGCATATCAAAACATTATCATCCATCTGAGTACAAATATTATGAGCATATTAGTGTTTTTTGTTTATTTGTTTTGTTGTTTAGGTAATTTCAGTTTTAGATTTAGGATGTTAAGTATCAGAAACCTTCTTTACTTTATTTCGATCTTTAATGTAAGGATGAGCTAAGCAGACAACCTGAATATGTTGAACTTGCTTCATAGCTTATGGCCCCTGTTGAGACCATCAGTCTCTTTTCAACATATTTTGACAAACTGCAGAAAAGAAGAGGTTTTAATATTTTGCATAAAATAATTTTGTAAATTTGTTTCTGTTTTCTGAACTTAATCTATCCATCCATTCATTCATCCATCCATGTAATATTTAGACAACAGTAACCATGTGTTTGGATTTATTTCAGTTTCTTTCCAGTCAGAATGATAGTAGTATGTCTTGTGTTTTGTCTAATTTTTCCTTTACTATTTTTATCATTCTTGGCTGCTGTATTAAAATAATGCATGAAAAATAAATCCATTGCACCATGTAAAATGGGATAGATATAATATAAACACATTGAACCAAAGTTTGTCATGAATGTTTTAACTTTAATTGCCAAGATGTTAAATGTGCCTTTCGAGAAGTAATTGGCTGAATAAGAAACATTTATTCAGTTCTCATGTCATTATTAACTTAAATTCAGTGTTGACAGCAAGTGCAGTGGGAAAGAACCACAGAATCTCTAACTGTAGCACATTACTTGTCTTTGCTCTGTCTTCTGATTATATTTCCGTTGAGACCTTATACAGGAAAGGTTGTAAATACCAGTTTTACTGCACCTGCTTAGCTACAAAAACAAAAAGGAATGCAAAAAAAAGAACATTAACATTTTGCAAAATGCTTGGAATAAGAGTACATTTTATTTCAAGCACAAATTGTTGCTATGCAGATATAAGCATAGATACTCCAAATATCAATTTAAAGCAGAATGGCTTGTTTGTTGACTTGTCAATTTGCCTCTCTCATGAATTACTCCTGCAGAATTTGGCAGTAAAAGTGTTTTAAACATCTATTATTCAAGAACACAGAAGCTTCTTACAGAGAATATGTTTGTTTTTTTTTGTCATGTGCTTAAAATAAACTGGTCAGAGCTTGAGGGTGTAATTATAATTTTTGAAGACTTAACATGTTGTTACATTCGGCTTAAAGCAGAACTTACAAACACACACAAGGGGGATCTGTCCCAGGAAAACAGGTAAGGTATGCTACACCATTTATTTTGGAAAAATAAATAAATAAATACCCAAATCACTCAATAAGAAATAAGTTGATCCTTAGCAACAATGATTTATTCAACTAGAATTACAATACTACAAAATAATAATAGTTATCTTAATAGATAGATCGATAACCCCATTCCCTCAAAAAAAATAATTATGGTTACTCGGTTTAAATCAGCACAAGACCTAATTAAGTAAATGTCCAAAATTTTCCAATCCTTTTTTCAAAGAGATTATTGTCCATAAAGCAGTTCCATATCCTCGAAAAATAAACAAAGTCCTGGAAGTATTTCCCCAAAGTCCCGATCCAAAATGAAAAATCCTAACGTCCAAACCCCTCCCCAAAAAGATACGAAAAAAAAGTGGTACCACCAAAAATCCCCAAAAAGAAAAGTACAGTCCAGATCTCACCGGGAGCGTTTCTCTTTCCCCTCGGTGGCGTCCTCTCGCACTGGCGGCGTCCACTTGCACCGGGCGCGGTTTCCTGGGTGCAAACTCCGATCCAGTTCCTAAAATACCATCTGTGGCACGGGGCGATCTTTGATAGCTGTTTTTGATGTCTTTCCTTTGATTTTTACTAGTTTTAAACGATCAGATAAGTCAAAACTCCCGCTGCACAGATCCCACGGTCAGCGTCTTCCTCCCTGCTTGCGCCTCTCGCGCCGACGCACACGCCCCTTTTTTAATTACTAATCCGTTGCACACACACCTGAACATATCAGGATTTACCCGAAATCAGTTATAAACAGTGGAAAATTGAATACTTTTTAACAATGAAATCACAGCAACTGTTCTACACGACAGGTTGATACATTTACTTTTTAATGTATTTATTTAGGAAAAAACAAACATAGTGGTTATGTTACAATCCCCCCCCCCCAGCCGGAGGCAAGGGAGGTTGAACTCCAAAATAAGGCTTTAAGTTAACCACATTAACCGTGTCTGCTCCTTTGTCCTGGCCTTTCCACTGAAGCTAATAGTTTACTGGGCCTAACTGTTTCCTCACTGTAGCTGGTCCTGACCACTTTGGCGCTAGCTTTGAGGAAAAACTGTCTATTGCTTTGGAAAGTGGGTGGGACCTTACCCAGACCAAATCTCCCGGCCGGAATTGTGCACCTCTCCTCCGGGCATTGTAGTATCTGGCTTGTCGGGTTTGACTTATCCCAACTTTCCGTTTGACTTCTTCTTTCATCTCCTTATGTTGCTCCAACAATTTGTATATGGGTTGCTGAGGTGATGGTGGTTTGGCTATCATCCTCTCCAATGGCCCTTGAAGTTGACGTCCCAGCATAAGCTCTGCAGGGGCTCTCCCTGTGGTTTCATGTTGAGCACTATTTATGGCAAAACGGAACTCCCTTATATGTTGGTCCCACTGATTGTGATGCTGTCCAACAAATGAGGCTATCATTGTTTTGATAGTTCTGTTTGCTCGTTCTGTCAAGTTAGATTGGGGATGATAGCTGGTGGTAAAATGGTGCTTTACCCCCCACATAGAGCAAAAACTGGCCATCTCTTGACTGGTAAACTGGGGCCCACGATCCGACACAAGACTTTGTGGAACTCCAAAACGAGTAAATATCTCCTCCTGGAGGATAGTGATGAGCTTCTTTGTCTTGCTGTCTCTTACAGGAAACATTTCCACCCACTTTGTGAAGTAGTCGATCACCACAAAAAGGAAGACATTTCCTTTTTTACTGCGTGGAAAAGGTCCCATCAAGTCCACCCCAAGTTTTGCCCAGGGTTCAGTCAGCGGTGTCGGCTGCAGAAAGCCAGCTGGAGCTTGATTATCTGGTTTGTACTTCTGGCAAACTGCACAGTTCTTTACATGTTGCCACACATCCTTACGGACTGACGGCCACCATGCTACTTCTAACAGCCGGAGGAGTGTCTTTAGCCTGCCCAGATGTCCACTCAATGGATGATCATGGAAGTACTGTAGAAATTGAGGAACTAAAGACTTGGGAATCACCAGCTGATATTTGATTCCATCTTTTAGTGGGGTTTTCCTGTACCAGAGATCGTGAACTTTGTAGAAAGAGATCTTGTCCGGTCTCTGGTATCTCGGATCCTGAACCATCTCCATTAGGTCTGAGTCCTTTTCCTGAGCTTCCTTGATTTCCGTAAATGATAGGGGCAAACCTAACAAGGTTTTAGCAGAATTCAGGGCTACCTGGGCTGTTCCAGCAGGATTAGTAACCATTGCTCGGGACAGCGCATCAGGCACTACATTGTGCATTCCTTTTCTATATCGTACTTCAAAATTGAACTCTTGCAACCTCAGCACCCAGCGTGTTAACCTAGAACTGGTTCTGGGGCAATTAAATGCCCAGGTTAGTGCAGCATGGCCAGTGTAAATGGTAAACTTTGTACCCTCTACAAAGTGTCTCCACTTTTCCACTGCCCAAACCACTGCTAAGCATTCCTTTTCAGAGGTGGAGTAGTTCAGCTCTGCTCCCTTCAATTATCTTGAAGCAAAAGCAATAACCTTTTCTCCATCCGGAGTTGGTTGGACAAGGACGGCCCCCAGACCAACGTCACTGGCATCTGTATGTATTTCGAAAGGTAACTCGAAATCTGGCTGCCCCAGTATGGGTGATTCCACCAAAGCTTTCTTCAGGGTCATGAAGGCACGTTGGCAGTCCACTGTCCACTCCCACCAAACATCTCTTTTGAGCAGTTGATAAAGAGGTGAAGCTATTTCTGCCAAATGTGAGATGAACTTGTGGTACCAACCAACCATTCCGAGGAATCTCTGAAGTGTTTTCTGGTTAGTTGGAGTAGGATAAACCATAATGGCGTGGGTTTTTTCCGGATCCACTTGAACGCCTTCCGCTGAGACAATGTGTCCCAGGAACTTGAGTTCTCGCTGGAAAAAGTTGCATTTCTTAAGATTGAGGGACAGATTGGCATTATGGAGCTTTGCAAATACTGTATCCAGGTCTTTCAGGTGTTGCTCGGCTGAGGCTGAGAAAACAATCACATCATCAATGTACACACAGCAGATCTTTCCCCGTAGCTCTCCTAAAACTTTCTCCATTAAACGTTGAAAGGACGCTCCTGCATTTTTTAATCCAAATGGCATGCGCTTAAATTGATAAAGTCCAAATGGGGTAATAACAGCAGTTTTTTCCTTGCTCTCTTCTGCCACTGCCATCTGCCAATATCCAGATTTCAAATCCAGGGTGCTGAAAATGTTTGCTCCAGTCATTGACTCCAACAGCTCATGGATGATGGGCATGGGATAAGCATCCTGAAGCGTTTTGGTGTTCAAAGCTCGGTAGTCCACACAAAAACGAAAAGATTTGTCTGGCTTAGGAACAAGGACAACGGGGGATCCCCATGAAGACTGTGATGGCTCTATAATGTCATCCTTTAGCATAGCATCAATCTGTTCTTTTATTACTTGCCGCTTGAAAGGAGACCCCCGGTAAGCTCTGCAGCGGATGGGTATTTCATCTGTGGTCATTATTCTGTGTTCTTCCACAGATGTTCTGCCCAATGTATCCGAGCATACAGATGGTCAGGCCTCCAAAACCTTCTGGACTTCTGGAGGATGTTTTATCTTCACGGGATATGACTCTGTGTTTGGTACTTTGTCCTTTTCCAATGGCAGAGCCAAGATCAGATTTACGGGAGAATGACTATCATGCACAGGTGTTCTGGCAGCAGCTGAAAATGAAAAAGGATAAAAGGTATAACCTTTTGGCCCTTTTACCCCATAGGTGTGGTCACCCAGGTTGATAATGGCAGAGGTTTTGGACAAGAAGTCGAGACCTAGGATAATGGGAAAGGTGAGGTTATTATCCTCCACCACAAAAGTCTCCAACGACCACATCATCCCATGCCAACCATAAATGATTGTGGCTTTCCCTAAAGCGCTGTAGGTTTTGCCATTGGCAAGTGCAAACTTCTGGTTGTCAGCTGGCTTCAAAACCTCCCCTTCTCTAGCAATTATTTTCCACTGACTATTTCTCATCAGGGAATAGGTGCATGCTGTATCCAGCACAGCATTGTACATCCTGTCGCGCACCTCTATGGGAACATGAAGGAGGGAGGAACCCGGGCCTCGCTGAACAACAGATACAGAGTCGGCTGGCTTTCTGGGATTTCCCTTAGATCTTGCTGGGTATTTTCCTTTGGCTTTGTGCTGATCCACTTTCCCCCAGTAAATTTTAACACCAGTACAGTCTTTTTCAACCTGAGATCCCACCTTTATTAATTGATCCATAGAGGTGACTGTGCCACGAAGACAGCCTGCTAGCTTGGGATTGCAGTTGTTTAAAATCCTCCTCACCAGCTCGGTCTCACTGGTGTCTGGCTTCCATCTTAGACATAGTGCTTGATACTCAAAGGCAAAATCTCTTAGACATTGCTCTGGCAACGGGACCATATCTCTTAACTTCTCTTCCACTTCTGAAAGATAGTCTGGTGGTAGAAAGGCAGCACAAAAAGCATTTTTAAATTCAAACCAGTTGTGTATCTTATTTTTAGCCACACTCCACCAACACCGAGCAGAGCCTTTTAAGACAGCTGTTAAAGCTCCCAATAATTCAGGATCAGCCAGAGGCCTTACTGTTAGAAATGTCTCACACTGATCAATAAAATTTAAGACATCAGAAACTTCTCCTGCACCCTCAAATGTCGGGAACTCAATGTGCACAGGGGGCTTGGAGTAAACCACAGATGTTCTGCTTGATGAAGGAACTGCCAGGTGAGAGATTGATGCCGGGAGGTCTACTATCCCACTGTCTGTTGATGGCCTGACTGGAACCGTTCCTGGAGGGATGTAGGCAGTAGTTTGGTCCGATCTTTGGGGGTGTGAAAGTCCAAGACTTCCTTGTGGTACTCCTTGTACAGGTAGGGCTAAAGGTGGAGATGATGTTTCAGGGAAAACATGCCTCATGGTAGAAGAGAGATGACCAGAAGGCACGGGGAGACTTGGTCTGACACTATCAAGGGAATGAATTTCTGTAGAGAGTCTAGCGCGCTTCAGCCTCTCTATTTCAGCCTTCCACTTCCCATCCCGTCGCAGCAAACAATCTACAACCTTAGCTTCAAAGTCTTTAAAGGCAGTGTCCATGCATTGTTGCAGGGCTTCAATATTTCTATCTATATATGTCCTGATGTTTTGCTCCCTATTCAAAGCACTGTCTACAGATGCCCGAAAATCTTCTTCCAATGAGGTAATCCTACCCCCCATGTTGGTTAAATCATTCCTAATACCATTAATGTCTGACATAGTGAGATAGTTTTCCTCGTCATCCTCTCGTTCTTCAACTTCATTATCTGATACATAAAGGGAGCTAATCAGAGAAGTTAATTCACCTACAGGATTCCTCCTTGTAACCCAGGCGTCTCCCTCTCTGTTGCTAAATGTCTCTTCCTGATCTACAAGACCTGCTCCACATTCTTCCTCATTCTCATCAGCATCTCTTTCCTCAGTATGTTGTGATTGAGAAGTTATGTCATCCATCTTGCAAAGAAAAAACACTCAAAACAAATACATTCAAATCTACTATAGGATTCTCTTTAACTGTGTTATCTGATGTAGCACAAAACCTGAAATTATATTGTCCTGGTCCCCATACTGGCCACCATTTTGTTACATTCGGCTTAAAGCAGAACTTACAAACACACACAAGGGGGATCTGCCCCAGGAAAACAGGTAAGGTATGCTACACCATTTATTTTGGAAAAATAAATAAATAAATACCCAAATCACTCAATAAGAAATAAGTTGATCCTTAGCAACAATGATTTATTCAACTAGAATTATAATACTACAAAATAATAATAGTTATCTTAATAGATAGATCGATAACCCCATTCCCTCAAAAAAAATAATTATGGTTACTCGGTTTAAATCAGCACAAGACCTAATTAAGTAAATGTCCAAAATTTTCCAATCCTTTTTTCAAAGAGATTATTGTCCATAAAGCAGTTCCATATCCTCGAAAAATAAACAAAGTCCTGGAAGTATTTCCCCAAAGTCCCGATCCAAAATGAAAAATCCTAACGTCCAAACCCCTCCCCAAAAAGATACGAAAAAAAGTGGTACCACCAAAAATCCCCAAAAAGAAAAGTACAGTCCAGATCTCACCGGGAGCGTTTCTCTTTCCCCTCGGTGGCGTCCTCTCGCACTGGCGGCGTCCACTTGCACCGGGCGCGGTTTCCTGGGTGCAAACTCCGATCCAGTTCCTAAAATACCATCTGTGGCACGGGGCGATCTTTGATAGCTGTTTTTGATGTCTTTCCTTTGATTTTTACTAGTTTTAAACGATCAGATAAGTCAAAACTCCCGCTGCACAGATCCCACGGTCAGCGTCTTCCTCCCTGCTTGCGCCTCTCGCGCCGACGCACACGCCCCTTTTTTAATTACTAATCCGTTGCACACACACCTGAACATATCAGGATTTACCCAAAATCAGTTATAAACAGTGGAAAATTGAATACTTTTTAACAATGAAATCACAGCAACTGTTCTACACGACAGGTTGATACATTTACTTTTTAATGTATTTATTTAGGAAAAAACAAACATAGTGGTTATGTTACAATGTCGTGCCTGTTGCTGACAGATACAAACATGAAGTCTTGAAAAGAGGGATTTACTGTTACTGTTGACTCATGTGCGAATTGCTATCTTTGTGTTTGCATGTGTGTGTTTGTGATGTTAACTGTGTGTATTGATAGTGTACATCTCCCATTATGAAAACAATTACATTCTAGGCATCCTATGTTTTGTGCACAGTGATCAATCTCTTGTCAACAGTATCATGATCAATTCCAGAACAAAAGGGGATAGGCTTAGCAGCTTTCCTCTCTGTAAACAGAGATAATCTTGCAGCTTTGAACCACCAATTGTTCTACGGTAGTGATGATATTTGCGTTACCGACAAATCAATACCACATTTTTAAATAAAACTCCTACTTATGTGACATTTAACTTTTTTTCCCCACTTTGTAGCATAACAGAATGTCACAACAATGATCTTTGCTTGAACTTCCTCAACAATCTTGTCAGAAGCTCAAATAAAAAGAAAATCCTATGTAGAAATTCATCTGTGTGCTTTTGTACAACCTTATAAAAAAAGCTTGGTTAAGGTGAACTGGAAAAAATACCAAGTAACACTTTATTTGATGGGGTGTTTATAAGACTGACATGACACTGTCATAAATATGACATTACCAAATACGAAACATTAAAAAATTGTTTCCAATGCTAAAATGGCATTTGAGAGGGAAACAAAGAATGAACAGACATTTTTATTATCTTGACAAGGATTTACTCTCACTGCATTCTTTGCTTTGAAGATCTTCGCTAGAAAGAAAATACACATGAATTCACACAGAATTAACAAGATTAAACTGTTAAAACTTGAGGGAATGGAGGAAGTAGCAGCAGTTCCACATTAGGTGTAACGTATGAGTAACCACTTTGAAGTGTATAGATATGAAGGTCTCAATGGGCATCTGGACCATGAAATTTAGATGCAAAAATGTAAATTGATTTCTTTGAATGTCTCTACATATTTTGCGTCTGTAAATCCACACTTTTCAACACATATAAGTATCTTTAACTCAGTTGCGTTACAGCAATCCATTTTTCACTACAGCCTCACAGGGCTAGTATTATGCTGTTGTCAATGATTTGCTACAAAGAGAAAGAAATGTAAATAACCAGACAAAAAGTGACATGTCAGTAGGATATTAGGGTAGATTTTGGTGTTCCTGGGAGGTAAATCATGTCATATGACAAAGAAGGACAAAGAAGAAACAAACCTCACAGTTTTTTCTGCTACCCAAAGTCTGACCTTGAGTTTTCCATTTTCTGCAGTGAGCTAGCAACTACAATTTAAATGTCTGTTTTCTTTTATTGCTGTCAGGGTACACACATTGCGGTCGTTACGGTCACAAAAATCATAGCTGCACATGAAAGTCTGCATAAACTCCTGGTAGACCCTATTGTGCAGTTGCAGATGGTGAAATTTACATTACATAAGCTTTGTGACAGGACACCTAGTCGAACAGACTGAGATATACTATTGAGTTAGAATTATAAGTGAACATCCTCTGCAAATTCTAATTCTGTCTAACCTACAAAGATGCTTTCTTCCCCCTGAACATAAAGATATTGGGAAATAAAATGAAAAATGGAAGGGATTTAGGGTACAGCACTAAATGGCACTGACAGAGAACCAAACATGCAGTATGATTTTTTTCTTAGGGTTCATCATTGGACTGATAAGTCAGGTTCATATGTAGCACTCATCACTTATTCTTGACAAAATATTTCATCTAAAATAACCACATGAAAACATTTGCATATTACCTTGAATCTTGATTTAGTTCTCTTGACAACTTACAGCAAATATAAAGCAGTGTCAGATATTTTTTGTTAAAACCCTGCAGTTCAGCTGCTGCTGTGATAGACGCCTGAGTGTCATACAAATTGAGTTCTTCCACAGCTGCCTCCTTTCCTTCGTTCCATCCTCCTCTCAATTGTCACTGTCAAGATTTGATCGTATCATGCTTACACAGTGTGTTGTGTTCAAATCCCTGTATGATTTTTAAAATCACACTGTGAATGATGTTCATGAATGAAGGTTATGTGGAGCAAGAGATGAATAGACGGATTGAGATCTCGACTACAGTAATTCAGGTGCTGCTCCATTTTTTTGAGGCAAAAAAAGAGCTGATCCAAAAACTAAGCTCTTGATTTACCAGATTATTTACATTCTATCATTCACCTATGGTTATGCAATGTAGATCAGCTGACCCTAATAATTATCTTTTGAAAAATTTGTTAACCATTTCAGCAATTATGCTATTGAGAGCTGTGGCTTACCGGGCACAGTGGTAAACTACATTGTGGTTGTCCTTCAACTCAAATGCCAGCAATATTATCCACAAGTTAAAGAGCCTTTGGGAAAAGCACTGAACCCAAACATTGTCGCTGACATTCTAATCAGTGCATAATTGCAGGATAGAAGTTTTGACTATATAGAGTTTAATGCATATTGTTACAGAAGTGGGGAGTGAGAAGTGTGTTTGTGAGACCTTTTTTTCTGATACAGTGTAAGGACCATTTTCCTAACATATATTACATTGTAAGGACCGACTGCTCCTAATGGGCTCCATAAGGAGAAATAGAAGAAGTGCTGTTTGGGCTAGAGGTTAGGTTTAGGACTAAGGTATGAATTGAGTTTAGGTTAGGCATGTAATGGTGATGGTCAGGTTTAGAGAATGGATCAGGGATAGGCTGTCGAAATGAATGAAAAATGAATGGCAGTCTATGCAATGTCATTGTGGAGATAGACAGACATTCTATGTGTGTAAAATAGTGGATGAGCAACTTCTTTAGAAGTTCTTTACAAAAGTGCATGTTTGTTTGCATATTTTTTTCCCAGATGAATAAAAAATTTCATTAAAATAGTTTTTGTTTTGTTTTGTTTATTTCCACACATGCCTAATGTTAAAATTTGTTTGATTAATTGAAAAAAACAAAGCACAAACAGAAGAAATCTCTGAGGGGAGAAATACATTTTCAGAGCAATTATGCAAATCCCACTATCAAAAATTTTAATATCCAATTATTTTTCACTGACTTTACATGATTGCTGGATTAAAGTCATGCATTTGAGTGATATTGTAAAACATTCTGTAAAATAAATGTTGATATTGAACATGACATTTATGCATATGTACATTTATATATTTTGGTAGTCTATTGGGATAGCAACATGGGGTTAGCAGACGTTAGCCATGTTGCTAAACTTTGCAAATTTCTGCCTGGAAAACCATTGTTGGAATTTCTGTTCTGGCCTTTCAGTATGGAGCTTGTATGTCTTTTTTTTTTCTCTATGCATGCAAGGGTTTACTCTGGGAAATCAAATTTACTTACATAGTCCACAAACATGTCTACTAGGTTAATTGGAGAATCTAAATTGCTCTGGGTGCAGGCGTGTGTGTGTGTGTGTGTCTCAATGATTGTTTGTCTCTTCATTGAAGGCTGGTTAGCTTTTCAGGGTGTATGCCGCCTCTTGTCCAGTGGCAACTTGAGATAATCACCAACCCCCTAATGTCCATCTACCTACCTAATACTATCAGGTAGATAGATGAACCTACCTGGTCCATCTACCTACCTGATGGACCAGGAATTGAATGACTTTATGGAGATATTTATGTTAAGAAATGAAATCTAAAAGAATTAGAAATACAGCAAAAATAAAATGGCATGTTCAAACTCTAAAAAGCTTACACAATCTGTTCTTACTCTATTACTGTGACACTATTATTATTATTATTATTATTATTATTATTATTATTATTATTATTATTATTGTTGTTATTATTATAATTATTATAATAATAATAATTATTATTATTATTATTGTTATTATTATAGTTATTATTATTACTATTATTGTTGTTATTATTAATAATAAATTATTATGGTGTAGTTTTTCATAATAGTATTGATGTGAAAATAGTATTCAATAAAATCTATGCAGTTTATGATGTAGGTTTTTTGAATTACTAAAAATAAAATTCTCCAATATCCATTTGTGGATTGTATTTAAAGATATCTGGAATGGTTTAGAGTGTGCTTCTTTAAAAAAAAAAAAAACAGATTTAGGGTGTTTGACATGGGTTCTGTAAAAATATCAAAGGCATGAAAACTTCAAAAATGAGTGAGAACGACTCAGTTGCCCTGTCGACAGAACCCTCAGTAGGTTTTATATGATGATCACAAATTAATGATCTGATGTTTGTTTGAAGTTGTTTTGATAAACTCCTGGTGGCAGTTCTGTAAAGCATTCCCAACCAATGACTCTTCCCTGGATCATTACACACTTTGTTTTCCTCAGTGATGATCTTACATCCTTTCCTACTGCAGTTTGTCTCTGTGGTGGGCTGATGACTAAAAGATTCAGACAGAGATTCCATCTTCTTTTCCACCCTCTCAACTATTTTCTCATTTCTCTCCTAAACTCTGTTTAGTTGAGAGAGAATCATCAGCGTTATTAGTTTAAAATCTTGATAGATGCTATATTCAAGGCACCTTTCAAGAAATGCTTTCTAGACTGTTTGTTAAGATTTTATCTTAATCTGAGTAAGAAAAGCTCTTTGCGTTTTTTTTTCTAAATATGCTGGTTTCAAAAATGCATATTGGTTGAATGAAAGATGACTACTGTAAAACAATAAAAATGTCAAAAGAAGCTTAATGCTGGAAATAGATCATCTTTATAAGTAGGTGCGAACTGCTTGCTTGAAATGTCCTCCAAATCCAAATTTATTTTTCCTATTAAGTGAAGCATGATTGACTTGTCTTCATATGCCCTGATCTGTTTGGAGAGCTCTGTGAAATACTTTTTTGTCCGCTTCAGTCAACTGTTTTCCAAAGTTGGTTATTGTGGTATGTACTATTTTGAGCTACTACTGTACAACAAAGTACATGCATTCATCTAGAGTATTTATTTTTTTATTTAAAGAACATTATACATACAGTAGTATCCATTTTTTAAAGGATTATTTCATTTATTTTCTGGAATAGTTTATGAGATATGGATCGTGACTGAAAGAATGAGATTCTCAATAGAAGCAGCTGAAATAAATTTTTTTCCTTTGAATGGAAGGGCTCATGTTTGGAGATAGGATGGGGAGTTAGTTCATCTGGTGGAATCCCAGAGTGGAGCAGCTACTCCTTCACATCAGAAGCAGCCAGATGAGGTTGTTTGTGCATCTGATCGGGATCCCTCATGGAGGACAGCCCATGTAATACCCAGGCTGCGCTGGAGGGAAAATATATTATGCCTGGTTTGGGGAAACCTTATAAAACCAAGAAATACCACTGGTCAGTCTGGAGGATCCTAACTGCGACCCTTTCTTGCATAGGAAGAGAAAGATAGATGAATGTATGAATGGATATTTAGTACTCCTGAATTAGCTGGAAAATGTTTAGCATAGTGACTTTTTTTTTTTGGTTTGTTTTTGCATGATGCTTGTATAACTTCCCACAATTTTCTCTCTGTTATCCCCTTCTATCTGAATTAAACCTTAAATCCCAGTTTTTCTTATCAAGAGCAATGATCCAGATCTAATCGTGGCAAATTTATTACACACCATATGTGTGAAACAGTGAAGAAATGAGCACTGGAACAAAACACTCTGATGATAATCAGCTCTCTGTTGGAGACAGTGCATAATTTGAATAGTCAGAACACCTGTGAAGACAAGTCAAGCTCTTTTAGCTTTGCTTTTCGCTTTTACTCTCAGTGGCAGTCAAATATTCTTGAGGAAAGAATAAGTGAAAATGTAGCTTGCCATTTTTAGCACAGAAAGGACAGAAAAAGAACTGTGAGACAATGCAATGTCAGCCTAATTATCGAGGAGAATTCTAAGAATAAAAAGATATCTTCACTTATAAAGATGCATTGTTGAAAACAAGGCTATCTGGGAGCTGAGCACCAGCACATAAGGCAGCGCTGCATCATCAGACACTTCAAAACTAAATTAATACAAGAACAGATGATGATTACAGAAGATGATGATTAAAGCTAATTTCTAGTACATTTTCTGCAGTACAATAGGAGAAACCAAGAATCATTAAAGATTGGATTTGTTTGAATGACATTCTCCCCTTATTGAGTATTTTTCTCAAAAAGAGAGAAAAATACTCTCTTTCCCATTTGTTGAAAGAAATAGAAGTTAGTTGCTCATATCGTCAAAGATAGCTTTTAAAAAATCTGGAATATGTCTATTCAGCTCAATATCTAATATTAGTCCTCTATATTATAAAACATCAGAACACAAATAGCTTTTGAAGTGATCTGCTCAGTATTTAAGATCACACAATAGAGCTGGTACAACATGATTCAGATTATACAAAAGCTGTGAAATAGCCCTTTACTCAACCTAATTAAAGTATCCTAAGTGTAGTTGGTCACTTCCAATTATACAGTCTTAAAAAACATGGTACAAAGTGCGCTATAGACTTCTGGGAAATCAATCTGTCTGCCCGACTGTCCATTCGTCCAATAAATGTTAGTAATCATAAAACAATGTTAGTGTAATTGTATGTGTAATTTAAACAACTTATTCTGACACTGAAAATGTTATAAAAAAATATTTAAATATTTCAGACAATGGATGCTTTTTGATGCATAAATATCGATTCCTAGAGTGATGTTTATGTGATTTTTTGTTTCATGAAAGTGAGAATAACTTTAAGAAATATGATTTAGAGCAATAACTTTTAAGTACATGGAAAACTTCTTTCAGAAGTTAGTAGTTTCACTTTTCAGATATTCAACTCAACCATGGGGTTTGTTTTCAATCGCTTTTCCTTTTCTTAGTCATTTGAACACATCAGGGGAAGATTACATAAAAAAGAACAAAGCACTGTCTTTGCTTCCCCTACTTAGATACTAAACTGAGCATAGCCTTCACAGTAGTGCTCTGATGCAAGTTTCAACTGCATCAGCGGGCTATTCAGTGTGTTGATTCCCTGATTTGCTATGTTGGGCACTGAGAAGAGCCCTCAGGCAGCTTGTGCTCAGTGATGGATCTGAGACAGCTGTGCTATGACAAACAGAACGAAAGGCACAACTCCTATGCTCTGATCATAGCCCCTGTAGCTTTGGCATCCCCTCTATGACTCTTCTTTTACCTGGCACTGCACTGGCTTTCTCAGAGGGGGGCTTGACAGTAAGAGATGCGTGTGGAGGTTGGGGTCTTCTTCACAGATATGCGTGAAACAAATAAATCTGCTTATGTTTCAGTCACTCGGTATCTCACTGAAAATAGTGGATGATGATATAAACTTTCCACGAAATGCAGTACCTTCTATGCATTTGCGTATGTGTCCAATGCAGTCCGTGAGGTTGTAGTAGAATGTATAAAAATCTATGTATGTGTGAGTCGAAGTTGGGACACCATTCATAAATGTCCATCATAGTGACACAGTGTGCTGATCACAGCTAAACTCTCCCTTTTTATCCATACGCTGCTCCTCTCTTTAGCTGGCCCCAGCGGATGGACACAAACACTAATGGCTGCTCGTTAAAGAGAAACACCGACATGAAAAGGCCTTAATGAGCTGTTTTCTATTTGTAGTTTTCTTTGGGGGGAGGCATTGTTATTGGTGAGGAATTGATTGGCAGCAGTCCCACACCCATGGGGGGTGTCATATTCTGGGAAATAGCTAAGTTTTTTCTGCTGCTTTGTTTGGATGTTTGCTGTTGGACGATGTGGGGGTGTGCATGTTTTTCATGAGTGACATTGAGTGTTTTTCTCTGGAGTTTAGAGAGGAAAGAGTCAAAACAGATTTGTTTCTTTAGTGAAAACATTTCCAACAATCTGCAATTTTCACAGTAAAACTGCTATTTTTTTCAAGTTTTAGGAAATGCACTCATAAGCTATAAAAGCTGTATTCCTTACAGGCTGTTTTTCAAGTTTTTGTTTCTAAAGAACAATGTTGCAGTAAAGCTCTCTACCTTTCTTGTGTTTGACTACCAGAATGACATACTTAAAATGTAAAGAGCAAAGGAAAGAAAACAAAATGCCCACATATTGATATGTACAGTTGAGTGATTCTACTAAAATAAGGTTAGAGTATAACATAGAGGTTAAATAGTTTTTTGCACTATACCCAGGACACTTTTATAAAGTTATACAAGGCCATTTTTTGTGGAGATGATGTTTGATTTGGTCTTGAAGTTGACATTTCAAGGTGTCTTCATCTTGTGTGATTAGTTTTAGTAAATGTAAACAGCAGCCTCAGTGTGTAGTCCTTATATTCATACTTTTCTCATATCTGAGACCTTGAGAAGACTGCCAGCGTTTCCTAATTCTGCATGTTCTGTAACAGACAGAAATAAAAAGATCACACGGATGCCGTAATATATTTTTCAATAAAGAAAAATGTTTAAAAGGAGAAGCTTAAATGAACAGCCGACATGCCTCTGAAAATAAAGGTATATTTTTAATTACTCTAGTATAACACATTGATACCAAGTTTTTAGTTTTAGTTTTTAGCCCTCAGTAGCAACTTTTTTGACTTTGTGAAACTCTTAAAATCACCTTCCTGAGGCTTTTATTCATCACTTTTCTCAAACCAACTCTCTTTACCAACTCTTTAAATGTAGGATAATCCGCTATCCACGTAGCGGTGTCAAAATTAGTACCACTAAGAGGAAATATTTTTATCCGCACAGAAACAATATAAAATGCTGTACACACAGCTGTCCACTTACCTTTTGAATGCTGCGATGTCAACGAGAGTTGAGCATGTACAACTGACTGGAACCATGACTAATCAAATAAAATAAAGAAATCATTGCTGTGCAGGTTTATATGTAGCTATAACAAATACAAATATGATTTTACTGGTATGACTCATAAAAACTTGACTTGAGAGAGAATTACTATATAGCTAAAAAATACTAGGCTGCAAACTACAGAAGTAAGTTTGACTGATGCTGGTTCCAAAATGATGAAGAAGAAGTGAAGGGAAGATGAGATATGGCACTAGAAAGAGAACATGAGTTTCAGTTATGAGATAAATGAAACTCGTGTTCTTAGATCATTAACCTCTGAGAAAGTTCCTTGGTCCAATGCAAAACAGTCCCTAAATACAAAAAGCAGAGAAAAGAATCAAGATTCTGGAGTAAAATTCTAAGTTTGAGGAATATAGAACCCCAAATGCAGCACACGGACAGCTGTGAGCTGTCTGTTGTGTGAGCTTTTTGGACATGAGAAATGTGCCTCTGAATAGGTTGTGTGGGTATGGTTATGCATTTGTTAAAATATTGTGTCTGTGAATATATAAATATGTTTAACAAGTCACAACATTTCAAATGTATTTGTCATAACTGGTGTTTCTTATAGTATGACATCACCTTTTTTATTTGGCTCAATTTTTTTTAACAAAGTAAAATAAACAAGGTTGAAAAATGAATATTAAAATATTTTATCAGATTATTTATGAACATTGTAAATTGTATATTAGTATTCTTGACTTTATCTATCTTAGATTGCAATGATTAGGCATAAATTAGGTGGTGATTGCTCAGTTTTTGTATTATCTTTGTTTTTTGCTAGTCCTTATCTGACTAATGATGTAGAACAGCTTATTTACATGAATTGTTTTTCCTTATGAATGCGTGGCTGTATCCAGCTCATGGAATACTGTAGGTTTTAGTGTTAGATTTTGTTAAACATTTACTACTCTGTTCAGTCTAGTGCCCTTGAATGTCCACTTTAATGGTGTCAAGAAGCTAATGAAGCCCAAGAGCCAAATGTTCCATAAGAATTTATAAAAAGACAAGATTTCACAGGAGAATAAATGCTAGATTTGACGTTATTTGGCAGAAAAAGGTGAAATCTAATGCGAAGAATTGTAAAGCATTCAAAAGCAAGACATGTAGTAAAGCATCAGCATTTTGGATCTACAAAGTAGCTGCATAAAATTTTTTCTTAAGTATTCTTTAAAGGTTTGCTTACAAAAGCATCTAATGGTTGTATTTTGGCTTGTTGGGGGCATCCATCTATTTTCTACAGTTAGGATTGTCCATAGTTGTACTGAATTAGAGAAGAAGTTTCTTTCAGATATTTTATCCAATGCATGAGATGGACAATTATGAAATACAACAAACAATAAAGCTCCCCTCTGAAGGCCATCAAAGAGCATATATTGATGATCATGGTCAGCACTTTTGAAGGCTGGCCTTGTTTCAACACTAGCCATAAAAAACATTCTTGCAGCTGTTAAATAAAGTAACGTATTGATTAATGTAATGTATTGTTTGCAAGATGCAATAAGAGATAGGTGCTAGTTAGTAATTCTTTTTACTCTGAGACTGAGACTACAGAGGTTTGCTTATTGAAAAAGAAATTGCTTATTGTTAAAAAAAATAGATTAAATCAAGACAGAATCTCAGAACATTGCTAACAGGATGTCTGTATATTGAGATATGATGTTCCTGATGTGATGACCTGGCCATGAATTGTTTACATCCTAGACATTTGCCTCGTATGCAGTCATTGTGATGATCTTTGCTCAATGACATTCAATTTTCCACATGAAATTACATTTTGAAGTCAAATACAAGCTGTGTTCTGTTTGTATTCATGTATAAAGTCCAAACAGATTTATACCAACAAGTTTCTTGTACTTGATGGAAATATTAATATTTTGGAGTTGTCTAGACAAAATCCTGACTTGATTCTGATAGAGAGGGAGCAAAAATATTACTGCAATGGTAATATTAATTATTAAGAAGGGTATTGAGAAGGGTATAAAATTTTGACATGCCATTTTTTATAGTGTAAAATATCCACAACTACTCATATTTGACCGATGCTCCTTTTATGCTGTTAAATAATTTTTAGATATCAAAAATTAAACTTAATGGTTCAACAAAAATCATTTCTGAACTAAATGTGACAGGGTTATGAACAATTCTGAGCTCAATTTGTGTGTGGCTCTACAACAAGGCTTCTATTTATATTCTATTTCTATTTAAATTCCACCTATTGAAAATTTGCAAAGAGAGAACACTTGGAAAGATGTAATATGTTATTTTTACGTCTTTGATCAAAAGCTAGGTTATCTTGCCAGAACCAATTCAAAGGTCGTGGATATTTCTTCTGCTAGGCTGAAAGAACCATGTTTGTTACCGGCTGTATTTGAATAGTGCTAATCTACGCATCAAGAAGCAGCATTCAGTCTGCACTTGGATGATAAATGCAGTTGGCATACACCAGGGCCAGGCTGAATTTCAATAAACCACATATGAAGCCAGCTCAGTCCAACAGAGGCCCCCAAAAGCAGCAAGACTCCATCCATGATTGTAGCCTTTTCTGACCACAGTGCCTCAAAAGCTGATGCAAGATGAGAAAGATAGAGCTATTATTTAAAATTGCTTCAAAACACTTTTTTTTCCCACCATGGTGCAATCCAGTTCCCTGAGTGGCACCTTGAAACTACATTGGATTGTTCATATAAAGTCGTTGCACATGAGATTCACTTAGAAGTCCTCACCTTGCTAGACAGGCTCTTGACTGCAGGATTCAATGTGATCAGCTTTCACCTGCTTATTTCAAAAGTAAAACAATATACCCGACTCCTTCCCAGATAAGCACAAAATACTCTTTACTGTGTTTTTTTTTTTTTCAAAAAAAAAGCCTGTAACCGTTATAGCTTTGTGATTTTAATAAAGAAAAGTGTTTTGTGCAAGCCTCCATGTGACATTTGCCTATTTCTTGTAACCTGCTCTCAAATCAGCCTCCATGCTACATTCATAAAATTTGTGTTATGTATCCTTCACTCACACAGTGCATGCGTTTGTGTGATATTGCAGGGAATTTGGCCGTTGGAAGGTGAACAGCTTGGCCCTGGAGAGACAAGAAAACAATGGCTTTTCGTTGCCGCTGGACCCAGAGTTCCTGCAGACCATTAGGCAGCTGGGCAGGAGGCCCAGTCTCAGGGCCATCACTGACAACCTCATCAGGAAATACGGAACCCACTTCCTGCTTTCCGCAATGCTGGGAGGTAAATAAAACAAGACGGGTAGCGTTTTTCTTTGCTGTTACTGACCTGCCTTAACTAACAGGGACAAACAGAGCGGAGATGGGGATTTTATATGACTGAGACGTGGAAGAACACCTCCTTTTTATACAGTTTTTAAAGAAATACAGTTTGATGATTTTATACATTTCACCATTGCTTAAACTTGAGAAACTGACATAAACATGAAAACAAATAAAGCACAATACACATTCGATGGAAATTGCCAATTGAATTGGATAAAAAAGGTGAATAAATTACATTCATAGCAATTGATAGCATTGTCAGTTCCATTTCCTCTTCAACTTTAAGATAAATGATTTTACATATAAAAAAATCTTTTTAAAATTATTTTAATTTCAAAATGCTACAATGGATAAACTGGAACAGCTTTCATTGTGCTCGTAAAAAGAAGAGATAGCTCCTCCAGCGTGAAATTGTTTGGACTCATATTTTGTTATTAAACATGCAAAACAAATGTCTTTGATGTATGTATTGAAATAAACTGCCACTGGATCCTTTCCAGAACAATAGATCTAAGTTAGCCAGAGTACTGCAATGTTCAGCACAGCGTCTGAGGCTATCGTGTGCATTGTCTCCTCCCTTTCGCTCCTCTGCTGACTCCTTTCATCCTTTTGTATTTGTGTGGAAACTCTCAAATGATGAATACCAGCAGTATTAAAAAGTAAATTGCAATGTTGCCCATTATTTGCTGGGAAATAAGGGAGATAAACAAATTCTGCAGCGTGACAAACAGCTCACCGCATTACCTCTGTCCTGTTTTACGGATCCCCTGTAGAAGTTTAATATTTCAAAGTGACTTGTCAAAAAACATGGTGCGTATTCTTGTAACTAAAAAGATGTTAACTCTATTTTCATTAAATATGTACAATACTAAACCTAATTCATAATACACAAGTCACATTCCTTTGTTATTGCCAGTTATGTACCTATGTGCTGCAGGGTTTCTAGTTCAATGTGAATTCAGCTTCCTATTCTGTAAAGATAAATTATTGGGGCTGGGACTTTTAATGCTTGAAATTTTGATTAATTGTTGAAAAAAATGTGACTAAAAAACTGCATGGTTTAATAGCATTTTGGTATGTAAACCCATATACCATGTGTACTGGTGTAATTGCACTCATCCTCCTTCATCTCTTTAGCTGGTGGTGGGGAGAGAGTAGAGGCCAGTCCTCTACAATCACCATGTCACATGATTAAAGTGGACTGTACGTAAAGTTGAAATGTGCTTGTGAGAGTAATTTTCACAGATGATTTTACTCTAGAGTCCACCAAATATGTGGTGAAATGACACATCCTGACAAGGTGAAAAAAACAGAAAAAAAACACTGGAACATACAGTATGTCTGTGTTGATAACTAGGATCAACTTAGACTACTTTACTGAAATTAACTGAATTAAAATGAATAAATTGGAACTGAACTGGATTATAAGAAATCAGCAACTAAACACAAACAAATGAAATGAAAAATTAGAATTACAAACATTTAAGTGCAACAGATATGCAGAAGAAATCTACAAAGGGACAAATGTGTTTTTTTTGTTGATTTTTTTATGGTACCCCATAAGATGACTACAATTTTTTTTTATTCTAATACAAAATTTTTCTATGTCATCTTTCAATTTGTCTTTCAGATATTATGATGTGTTTACTACAAATGGAAATTATGTTTTATTTACTTTGCTCTTAAATGGCACTTTGGGAGGACATACTTTTAGAAACTGTGTCTCCACAATCCGTCAGAGATGGTACATAATGATTATGTACATTATGTACAGCCTGTACATAATGATTATGTACAGGCTCTGAACACCAAATTGCTTCCTAATTTTCAGGCTCCAGTCCCAAAGGAAAGATTCTGGGATTTTGTCTTTTCTCAATATAAATTGTGGAAACTCTTACGTTTAACATTATTTGATATTTGTGAACACTCCTTTGTGTCACTATGGCACAGCAGCTAGTATGTCACATCATCCCAGCATTTTCTGACACCCAGAGAATAAAGTAGATCAGTAGATCAAGTGTTTCAAATCCTGCATATCCATCCAAAACTGCAAGCTCTCAGCTTGCTTTGCTGCTTGTGTTGCTTCATTTTCTGGCAAAGAACCACCACTTGTAGATCAGTGGAACAACATGAAGCTGCTGGCTTGAGTGTACAGTTGTGTTTTTGCTTCATAAAGAGGATAATCTAGTTCCTACAAAACAAAAATTAATAAATAAATCAGCACTACAAAACTTCAAGTTCTCTTTGAAGAGCAAAGAAAAGTTTCATAATGAGCAATAAACAAAATTTTTCAAAAGAACTTTATAATACATATTTCAAGATACAAAAAAGTTATGTTTAAATACATATGAGCACCAAAATTACAACTGATAATTTCATAAAATAAATAAGTCAGTCAAATTTTGAAATAGGAAGTTTGTCCTCTGATTGAATATAGGCAAATCAGACAAACACACAAAAAAAATCCTTTTTCCAATTCCTCTAAAAACAGTAAAAATAAGAAGTCCCACAATTTGGGCTTTTGAACTGCATCAACCAAGATGCATTTAATGTTCTTTCTTGTTCATTAAAAATAAAGTAAATAGCCGCCATTTCTCCTACTCTGCATAAAAAGGAAAATATATTGTTATTTCTTCATTTTAAATTGTATCCACAATTTCTACCTCTGTCAAAGAACCTGCAGAACATTACAATATTATGTTTTATAAAATCAGAAACGGTCACAGTTAGCATCTTCAGGTCAAACCCTATGGAAAGCTTAAACTGCTATCGGCCATGCAAATTCTACACTACACAAGAGATTGTTCTACAATGAAATGTGTGAAATAAGGAGAAATACAAAAACCACACTGCAAACTCATGAGTAAAATCATATTTTATTGAATGCATACATGTTATTATACATACATATATTATTTTAAGTGAGAGGAACTGTTTTGCTGCAGACATGTTAACAATCAACTATCACCAATAATCTGGTGTCTCTGCAAACAAAAACCACTTTTCCCATAAAACCTAATCCCATTAGAACAGATTTTTTTCTATCGATCTTCCACTCCTTACACAATCTATCAATGCACTGTCCTCTGAGAGCTTTTGCTCATTTTTATTGAAATATGTGTTCCACGAAGTGTCTTGGTTTATGCATTTTAGCAGCACTTATTAAATTGACATTTTGAAATAAAATTAACACGTTTGGATTTTAAGGTGTTCTCACACCTTTATGTTTCTATTTCTGTATGATGGCCCGCTAGATGTGCTCAGGTTAGTTCATCTACATTAAAAATATTATGTGTTCAGAGGGTTATGACTCATAAAGAATGAAGCTAGTGTATGTGTCACTGATTGTGTCTGCGCCTGTAGGGGAAGAGTCCTTAATGATTTTTGTGGACAAGAGAAAGTTGAGTCGGACGTCTGAAGCGAGTGAATCCAACGGCACAGCTGTGACGCTGGAAGCTCTGCACCAGCTGGCTGCCTCCTACTTCATTGACAGAGAGAGCACCTTGCACAAGCTGCACCACATCCAGATTGCTTCCACTGCCATCAAGGTAAAAGCCTTCTTCCCACTGGGTTTCTGCTGAAGACAGTAACACAATTAGTTTATACCAGCTTTAAATTACACCCATTGTTGGATCTTTTTTTTTTTTTTACTTGTGATTAGTCTTTGAATGAAACCAGCTTCACAAGTAGCCTTTGTATTATTTGTACATACTTGTGTGTTTCTTTATACATTCCAGCTGGTCAGAATCAGCTGCTTAATAAGAAGCACTGAAAATCATGACCAGTGTGAGGGCATGAGGTACTTTGTCACTAACCCTACGATCAGCACATGTAGCTTTTTTTTAATTTCATAAATGTACTTTTTTTTCTAGACATTTGAGAGCAATACTATTACTGTCTTTTTGTATTTAGCTAAAACACGTCTTGTGTAGACTCGACTCATTGAACAGTTATATTTTAAACGATATTACCCACTAACTTTAGTAGACTGACATTACTCTTATCATCCAATTTATCAAATATACAACAGATTCTCCATGTCACATTTCGAGTTATGCGTATCACTAGACTGGTCTATAGTCATGCTTCTAATTGTGTTCCATCTCTTGAGGAAGAATCAAAACCATAAGGTGTTTGTGATTAATAAATCACAAACACCTTATGACATACAAATAGCAAATGATAGGGAAACTTTGACCTGCTCCAAACATTTTAGTATGATTGTAAAAAAACGTACCTAATCAGAATTTGTGAGACACATTGAAATTCTACGTCGTACACACAGACTAATAAACTAGAGTTACTTTTGTTGTGCTTTTGATTAATTAACCATTAAAAGTGTGCACACTTTAAGATCTCATCTAATGTTCTTTGAAATTGTAGACCACACCTTTAATGAGGCAATCAATTCATTACTGAATAGATTTGCCAAGAAAATTGTGTACATCTGCAGTTGTCATTTTTTTGTTTTTATCCTTGATACAAAATATACAATGTCAAATATTGAATTACAATGTGAGGACAACTTTCATTAAAGGGAAAAAAAAATGATGAAACACTCCATAACAGCAATGGGCTCCTCAGGGGTTTCCAACTGTTCCAGGCAATGGCCTCCCAAAATGGCAATAGGTTGTGACTGGTGACCCCTTTTGCAAACCTACAGACAATTCTACAAAATTTGCAAAGAAACATAGTTTTACATTTTTTTCTCAATTTTATTTTCAATTCAATAATTGTTACATTTATTTAGCATAATGCTGTCTCATACCTTCTGATTTTCCTTGGCAATGAGTTCTGTGGTGGGAAATTTTATCAGGTAATTTATTATGACTTTAATAAAATGATTATTAATATATAACCAGATTAAATTTTCCACTACAACATATTGTCTTGTCTTTTGATAAGAAAATATGTAATATTTTTTCTATTAATCCCATCAAATTTGATTTAGTTTCCATAGTTCCTGCTTTTTGCAACATTGTCCTCCAAAGCAAGGCTGCTGGACAGCTCCTTCTGCCTTTTTCTTGTCTTTTTCCAATCCATGCTTGGTATGCTAGCGTGAGGAGCAAAGCGAATTGATAAATTTGATAGCAAATAACATTTTCCTGAATTTCCCCTCTGTGGGACAATAAAGGCTATTTCCATCTTTAATCTCCAATCTTCAATATTTTTTTTTTCTTCCTTCCAACTTTCTGAGGTCTCTCTAGCGCCCCCTGGTAGCCCCAACTTTGAAAATCACTGGGATCAAGACAATTCATCTGTCACCTGGCAGTCAGACCACTTTATGCTGCAAAAGCAACAACCCATTTTAATTAATCTGTGATTTGGACAATGTAACACTGGTCTTAAACAGCAACATGTCATAGTGCTCGGACAAGAGAAAGCGTTACTTTTTTACTCATGCACTAGTTTCATTGGTACAAATCCTGGGTGATAAAGTCATAAGAGCTTGAACACCATTTCTGTCACAGTACAACAGCACAGCACCTGTGCCAACATCACTTGCATACATTTTGCTCCTCAAATGGATGGTCCATTCTGGGGGCTGTCATAACAGGAAATAGAACCTTAATGCTTTCAAAAACCTGTTGACAGGAAGTTGACCAAACATATTTAATCATTGTTTCTAAAAGGCTGAACAGGAGAGGTACCAAGAGTTTGTACAGAAACTAAAGTAGTATCCCACCAGACTTGTTACAAAGTTGTCACTGGTAGCAAATGCTATCAGTGACAACACATCCTAGCCAAAAATTAGGTGCCCTGGGTAAGTGACAGTTGTCTTAGCTCACTCACTTGGCCAACTTACACTTGGTCAAGTTAATCAAGTGTGTATCTCTAGATGTTTACAGTTTATTGTGTAACTTTCCTGTATTCTTTCAATAAATGAGATTTACTCACAATTTAAGCAGACCCTTCCTGGTGAACACAGTCTTAGACGCCACATAGAGAAGAAGAGATCATATGTGGTAATCTCTACTAAGCAACATCATTTTCAAGCATGTATCTTATTTCACTTTCCACTACTTTCTGTTTTGCTGCAGAAGCTGTGCTTTTTGTTACAGTAGCTTTCCTAGTCTCCTTACAAGCATCACATTACCTAACCTTTGTCATATTTTAATGTGAGACTTTAGGATATAAGCATCCTCAGTGAGCAAGCTTCTTTTTCATGTGTGCTTTCATAAGCTCACATATGGCACAGCCTGCTTTGCATATAAAGATATGTTGATGATATAAATATCACTATATCTTTTACTACTTAATAACTTTGAGATGAGTACATTCATCACTGTGTCAGTTGTTATCCAACCACATAAACAGAATAAGCTCGGTTTGTCTTTCTCACCAGCATTTTTAGGGATTCTGAGGAAATGTTTCTCGCACAGGGCTTTATTGCGCTTACACTTGCTTGCGGTAAACAACAGATTAACGTCACAAAATGAAGATAATAAGAATAACTCTCTGCCACACCAATCTGAAGCACTGCTGGCTTCCTCTGCCTATTTCCTTTCCCTGACTGTATCTGCTGAAGCAGTGACAGTTTGAGACTGGATGCTCAACAGAAATATTCTCTGACCTCACTGAATAATCTATATTTATACTCTAAGACTTTCTCCATAAATATTCACTTATTTACTGGATTTAATTGGTGGTGAATGCAATAGTTGTGCGTGTTGTTAGATTTTTATGTCTGTGAAGCACTAAGAATGAATGAAAAAAAAATGTTATTGTGAAAATACCATCAGTAAAGATTTTATGAGATGTTGGTGAAGAGGAGACATTCTCTAGTAAACAGAGCTGTTAAATAAAGAGCTCAGATCAGTTTTACCTTCAGAATGGCATTCAGACAGAAATAAAAAATATAAAAACAGTATTTGTTATATGTAGAACATTCTGGTTCTTTAATCATGGGAGTTTCAGTTGCTGTGACATACAGCCTAGCACTTAGTCATTTTGAACTATATACAGAGTTTTAGCATATTTAGTCAGTAATGTCACATTGTACCTGTAACCTGTCTTTTTCCGGTTTATTTACCGATGTTCAATTCTGTTTGGTCATGTAACTTGCATTTAATTTTGGCCAAATTGTCAATTAAACTCTGCTTCACAGACACCTGTCTTTAGAAAGCACTGTCTGAAATATTGACAGAAAAGTTGCAAATTAAAACTACATTTTTATATGACAACACCTTTTTAGTGTACAATGAGATCGGTGTCCTTTTTAAAAAAAACAATTATGTTTAAATAGAATTTGTGAAGTTTCTGGTTGTGAGATTTTCCCACCCAGGTATGGGGCTGGTTAATTGTGCCAAGGAGAGTGGTTCTTTGCTTTTGTATGTCATTTTAAAAATAATTTTCTCCTAAAACAAAAATGGGAGAACTTAATATTTCTCCCATTAACATTTGCTCATAAATATGCTCATTTAAACATGTCTGTCCTCAACTCTTAGATTATCTTCCTGATGTTGGTAACCATGATCATAATCTAAGCTTTTGGTCAGCTTCACATTAGCATTGTGGCATTTACATTATTGAACTTTAATATATGAATGTCATTATTCATGCTTATAGCTTTTTAGGTTCAGTGCTGTTGCAGTCCAACTACTGTTAGTCTGTATTTTTATTGCATTAATTTGTGTATTTCCTTCAATACAAGCAGCTTTATGTTGCAATACAAACACAATTTATGTTTGATATTTAAAAATAGTTGCTAAGAAAATGCCATCAGCAAAAAACAATACACTTTAATATTTATACCATGTTGTCTGATTATTCAAACTACAATTAAATGTTCATTGTTGTCCATTTGAGGTCAGTACTTGGCTATGGCTTGGGTGTACCTTTCTAATCTTCCAGCTGAAAGACCAGATTCTGGATCGGAGTCTACATTAATGTAATAAAGACAGCATAAATGGCACTACCAACCCAAAGCCATTTTGGGTGAAACCTACATGCTGGAACGTAAACGCTTTTAACATTATGGTAGCACTTCTGATTCTGCAACGCCCACATGCTATTTGAAAGCACACAGTGGGATGGCAATATGGTACCTCAGTGTGAGGAATAAGTAAAAGGGCACTTTCGTCTTACAACAAAGTTGAATTCCAAAAATCAGAGGGTTACGTCCTCTGAATTGGTGTGAAGCCTAAGTTACCATGGTGATCTGCTCAGGCTGAAAGACCTGCATTTGAGACACTGAAAACTCAAGCTTTGGGCTTAACATACTGTGCTAACCCATTTATCTTACTCTGTAGTTGCCCCTTTGTTTCATTCTACTTAATACTCTCACATTTCACTTATAACCTGAAAGGTAGGCGAGCAGGTCAGATCTTAATGCGTTTTATGCCAGAGTTCACATATATGATTTTAAAGCCTGTTTTTGAATCGCGTATCCACGGTATCAACATTTGTATAGGTCCTACATGGCTTGCAGATTAAATAAATATGTTAATAAACATAACGATAAATAACAACAAACAATGAATAAAATATGAAAAATAAACATGATCAGTCTAACAAAGGAGTGCATATTCTTCTAAATGCTACTTCATAGTGTCACCAGTAAGATTTGAAAAAAATATTTCCTTATGATCGATTGATTAGTCTCTCAATAAAATATATAATGATAAATAAATGTTCATCCATTTTAGACTTCAGCTCTAAAAGAGAGATTAGAACAAACTAAAATGGAAAGAAAGTTTATGTTCAGTTCTAACATAACACTGAAATATGTAGCATATGCACCTCTTAACGTTATTCAGTATTCTATCATCGTTCTATCATCCATAATTTTCTATTACACATAACAGTACATTGTTGGAACATGATGTTGTGAGTGGGTGGAAACATACATTAGGATCTCTTAGCTTTCTGTTTGAAAAGTAGACACATAATTCTATTCTCCTCTTTCAGACCCAGCTACAAGGGGCTTGAAAAACTAGATTGTCTCCCCTTTTTTTTTTTAACTGCAACCCATTTTTCATTGATGTATCCTTTGTGACGCTCCACTATAGAGTCCATCAGAGATAAAATTGTACTTTCTCTAAAGTGACTTGGGAGGGGAGGGTGAGCTGATTTGGCTGCCACCCCTGAACCAGAGTGCTGCTAAAAACCCCCTGATTAAGATAAACAGAGAAAAAAGCCCTTAGCGGTGCATTTGTTTTACGCATCTTCAGGTGACTGATGTGAGATATTCACAGCATCAGCTGCCACTGTTATTCCAAATATGGCTCCCTTCCTTTACCCCAATAAAGTCAGATGCCAAAACAAAGCAGCCTTTAAGGAGAATGTGGGTTCTCTGGTTGTATGAGATAACATATTTAAATAGCATGAATGCCTGACCTCAAACCCTTCAGGACTCAACACAGCAGTGGAAGAAAATAATCAAAAAAATGAAAAAAAAAAAAGAGATAGGAGGGCTAAAAAATGGGACTGCTTTAACACAGTGTGATGAATCAGTCCTTCCATTTCAGTAATTTCCTTTGAGAGCCACCGTCATTTGTCAAACATTGTGTGGTATGAGTTAGGGTGTTATATGCAACTGAACAGAAGAGATGAGACAAGGACATGAAAAGACTTTATCCACAGGGCTTTTTTTTGTTGAGGTTTTACAGAACCTGCATTTTCACAGGAACATTTTTGCTCACCTTCATAATAGATCGTTAAGAGTCTAGGCTCTTGTGCACTGAAGATAAAATTTGAAGACAAAATTATTGGCAACGAAGAGGTGTGAAAGGGAATGTCTATTCTAATTTGCAGTGCCATTCTTGAGTGTTCAGTCAGTCATGTGGTGTCACACCTCATTTGCCAGTCAAAGTAAAACTCAAGTAGAAGAAATTAGAGGCCTGCTGAAGCACACTTTCAGGGACAAACATGTATGCCAAAAAAGGGAACATCTTAAGCATGCCTGTTATCTAAAAGATAAAGTATTTAAAAATCTTTACAGATGTATTTTGTTTTCCATTTTACAGGATGGTAGACAAATGTTTTTTGTCCCTGAATCTTCTGCCTGTTTACATTTCAGCAAGATTTACAATTTAGAAAATGTTTTAGATGCGGCTCCGCACCCCAACAATTACATGGTTGAAATAGCTGCTTGAAATCTTGTAGCATTAATCCGAATTTTAACATTCAACGTCACAAATTAAATGCCTCCTGCTATTTACCTCTGAAGAAGTGAAGCACAAAAAGCAACAACAAAAATATACACTGTTATATTTACTCCCATTGCACCTTTTCAAGTCACTGGTACTTCCTGAAAAAATGAGGATTTCTTCTCCTTTGCGATTATAAGACCACATACAAAATTAAATTCCAATATGTGCTGGCATTTTTTTCTTTTCTTTATCTATTTATAAGGCAACCACCAACTTCTATTTTCTTTCTCTTGCTTTTTTCTTCCTTCTCCTTTTCTCCTTCGTGTCGAGCATAAGCCATGGCAACAAAATAGGTTTACAACTTGAAAAATTCTAAAAGAAGGAATAAGCTGACAAAACATATCACCAATGGAAATGTGGATTTACCCATCTCCCAATTCTGCTGTGATTAAGCGAACGACAATCCTTGAAGGTGCAGCAAATGAGGCACTTTTGAGATGAGGGATGATTACCATGGAATATTAATGCTGTCTTGTTCTTTCTTTTCCTCCAGTAGGCATAAAAAGCAGCTATTTGAAATCCATTGTTGCTTAAACATCCAACAACAACAGGCGCTCCCTGTAACATTTTATGTCGTACTGTGGAATTATTTATATGAGGAATTTGGAGTGGTGCTGAATCTTCATCAGTAAAATCTTCTCGTCTAATGGGTCCTATAATAATATTGAGGTCCTTCCATTGTTAAATAATAAATGTCCCTGTGAACCATCGATATCAGTCAAATGTGTTAACGGCCAAGTGATGTGTTACCTTGGCAAGGCACAAGATTAAGCTATCATTTGTTCATTTTGACTGGTGAGAAAAGAACTTTTTCTGTGGTTTAAGATTTTTGCATTTGTTATTTATACCCAATTGGCTACATCATTTTGTTGTATTGAGTTTATTTTATTTGACTTGTTAGCCTTTCACTTTACATTTCAGCTCAAGCTCAGTGAATCTAATGATTTCATTAACTTACTAAATTCTAACATTTGAAATCAAAGCTACATTTTACTCTAAATATTAAACAACTAGCAGATAAAGTAAAAATGCCTGAACTCAGGGGAGAAATGTAGGCGTTCATTTCAGTGTGTCTGTAACCTTTCTGATGGGAGAACTGTGCCCAAATGCAGGTCTATTTGCATCAGCAGGAGAAATGAAGTAGAAAAAAAACAGCTGTGTAATGTTCATTTTTTAAATTTGTGCGGGGGAAAAAATCAAGTACAACACATCAAGGACTGTAGTATGTTGGTGCCTAACTGGGAAATACAAAAAAAACTGAGGAAAGTGTCACACTCCAGCTCCGTATGCATTCCACTTAATTTAATCAATGTTTCAGCCCTCAGGCCTTCTTCATCTTGATTCAGAGCTTGATCAGTGTGATTAAACACAACTAGCAGAGGGAGGCCTGAGGGCTACATCAGAAGAAAAGTGCAGGTTAATACACTTTACTGTATCGAGCTTTGCAGGCATTTTCTGTTTCCAAGGCAATGGCCCTTTCAAAGGTTCCAAAATATATGGTTTTAAAAGTCATCCCTGTGTTTTTAAAAAAAAAAGTTAAAAAAGTTAAGTTTGTTTATGGCTATACATCAGTTTAAGACAAGTGATTTTAAAAATGAGTTGCATTCAAGTCATACTTGAACGCCGAAGTTGAGAGAAATATAAATATAATCAGTGGATCTCAACACTTTTTTTTTCTGTTAAATTTTCATAAAAACAAAAGCAACTGGGAACTCCATCACTAAATTAGCACAGGGCAAAGATTAAAATTGTTGCTTTTATTGGTGAAATACTCCTCGTCACAGAAGTGTTTTTAATTTCATAGTCATTATCTGTGTGTGTTGCAGAGATAAATCTAACTTGTAAAAATTACTAAATTAATGTTCTCAGATCCTGATTGCAACTGTAATTATTGGATTATTGGAAAGCAGAAGTTCAGCATGGGAGACATTACCTGAAAAGGCATATTCCTAGTTTAATAGCACATTGACATGGACATTATTGCTGACAGGGGTGGAGTAAAGTTGAAAAAAAAAACAAAAACATAAATTGCTTTGTAAAAAGGATAAATGGTATTGACCTTTCACATCTTGTCCCAACAACATCCATATTTGTTGTTGATGTCTTGGCACATAATTGTAAAGCAGAAGGAAATATATCAATGGTTTTTACTAGTTTTTCAAGATAAAAGCTAAAAACTGTGACATCATTCTTGGTCAGTACTTTAAAGAACCATCTTTCACTTCAATACATCTGCAAGTTTATGTTCCTACCAGATTTTTGCAACTGGAAAATGAAATTGTTGCAGTGTTTGTTTTCAGAAATTCAGTTTTTTTCTAGATCACCTTCTCCCATGTCTACTTCATATATTTGCTGTTATACCAAAATCTCCCCATTTTTTTATGAAATACTAATTACAAATTAAATTATCTCTGACACTGTTGGATATAAATGCAAATCACTGTTCAGGTATGTATTGATCAGCATGTTATAACTCTGTATAAGCTTTCCTTCACTTTATAAATATGCACTACTTTGTCTTGGTCTCTCGAGTAACATTCATATAAAGTACATCAATGCTTGTGACAAGATGTGCAAAATCTTAAGGGGTATGGATTGTTTAGTAGACAGCAATACAGAGATGTTTTGTTATTGCTCAACAAAAAAAAGCACCAGAAAAACAACAAAAAAACACCTGCTCTCCATTCCTCTTGCAAAAGCTATGCAGGTAAATATTTGTTAATTCTGCTTTAGGTCCACTGAGGGAATCTTAATCTTCATAACATTAGTGCTAAGACAGAGGAAACATGCATTTAGTAAAACAGGCTGGAATGTTTAAAGTAATAATTTCTGACAGCATATTTAAACAGTAAACATACAGCACATCACACGGCAAACTCCGAGGACAAACTGAAATTCATTGACATACTAATCAAGTCACTTTCATTTTATGGGCATCACAACTGCTTATTCTAGGAAAGCCTTTAAGTGCAATTAAATGTTCCATTAAATGCAGCTGTTGGTTATTCCATCTCAGTCAGCACAATTATTTTGTACTCAGTTATGGCACATTAATAATTCCTCCACCATCCGATCAATGTCATTTGTTTATCATGTTGTCAAGATAACTTCAGCATTTGTCTCTTAAAAAAAACAGCTGCTCAACGAGGAATTAAAAAGTTCTAGATGATACAAGGAGGATTACATTTTTTATTCTTAATTCTAGGGTCGCTTTCAAATTAAGAAGGCTGACTGCACACGTGCTCTGCTCCGCTGGGTTCTTTTTGCAGATGGTCTCATTGCTATGCATAGAGGAGACATCTTTAGATTTGCATTTGGTCAATCTTCTCCTTTAAGTTGGACATCTGTCTGGAGTAGAATTTAATCTGCCAGTGCCCATGGAGGCTGCTTGAATTTTAATTAATTGTGTTAACGCACTAATACTAAAAAAGAAAAATGGAAGTCAATTTCTCTCCCTGCAGGACTCTTTCTCTAGGCTGTTCTGTTAAAATGAAAAAGGAGAAGTACAATTAAAGATGCAGAGAAAAAAAAACTTTCTGTGTACAGTAGCTGTACAACAAAAACATATATACAAAGCTGCCAGCTTGCATTATTTCTCATGCCTTTGTGCTGTCTGTATTTTCAGCATTGACCTTGTAGCTCTCAAAAGCAGATGACAAGTAAAAGGTAACTTTTCTGCATGCAGTGGCAAAAGTCTTCTTTTTCCTTCTGGCTGGTTGTGACTCGATGCTTGTTGCCATTAAACGAGCAAGGTGTTGTTGTTACTTCTTATTGACCTTTGAGAAAATATTAAAAACAGACTCTGTTATGGTTGGCAATAATTTGCTGGAGACAGCGAGGATGATGGATTTACCTGCAGGGTGGCAGTTTATCTTAGCCATGCAGCTTGGGTGTATGGATCCTCTACATCAAATTTTTCTGTCAAGAATGATTGAGCTTAGTTTGTGAAAAATCTAAATGTGAGTTCAGGGCAAAGGAAATATATTAGTGTTTAAATAAATGTGTGCTTGTGTTTGTGTCAACAAATCTCTTTTTCCTTATTTTGTCCTTGGATTTGCTGTTGCATCTTTTAAGACTTGAAAAAGATATTAAGTGATCTGCTTTGTGCCAGTGTAAAAAGAAAACGATTTTTACTTAAGCTGTCTTACTTCAAGGTTTTGGTTTTTACTAGTACAAATAACAGATTTAGTTTTGTAGTCTTATCAGTTTTTAAGCTTCTTTAGAAAGTACATTTCTGGCATATATCCCATGACACTGTTCGTGGGGTCATATTCTTCTCTACAAGAGTTTCAGGGATGCTTAGCTCCCATACCTTTGTTCTCTTTAATGCATATCTATATATGTTTAATGTTATGAATTCTATGGAGATATTAACTAAAGACAGCTTGATCTGAGCAGCTATGAATGCTGTCTTTTCCAACAAGAAAACATACACTAAAAATTATCCGTAAATATTGTGTAGACTAGTGTTGCATATAACATGATCTAAACAAGCACTAAAAACTAACTCAATAAAGCATATATGCTGGGTCTGTTGCTTATCCAGTGTGTCCAATGTTTTATGCATGTCCACTAATTCGACTTATTCATGTGGCAGCAGCTGACCTTACTTCATCCAGGTTAATGGAGACCTCTGACTTATGATTACTAATTTAGTACAAACGTTCAAATTATTATTATGGGTAATTTAGAAACTGACCAGCTCTTGTTCAAATTTCTAACTTGCATGCACTGAATATACAAGAATAAGTAAATTCTTGTACACAATGTTGACAGAATAAAGTTTTCTCCTAGACAAATCCTGTATGAACTTTCTGGCTACAAATTAGGTAGATTTTGTTCATATCTGATGGAACATTAGATATTCTATTTATGTCAATGTATCAAGACAGAATCAAACTGTTTTTAAAAAGAAGGCACAGGAATTGACAAAAATAACAAAGATAAATACAACTTTGTTATGCTGAACTGCATTTAACTTGAGTTAGATAATCGACCCTTACATCTTTGAAGTCTGTGTCTATAAGCAGAATAAATAACTACAACCCAAAGACATTATTGCAGTATTATACTATGTATCTGCTCAACTCAGTTACATTTACACGCAAGATATTTGGTGCATAATCACTCAAATTTACAAAAAACCTCATAGGTTTTGACTGTACTATAAAATAGGACTATGTGCCTACATAATACATAATAGTGCCTCTTTAAAGCCAAAATCTTGTCCAGTTTTTATTTTTTTCCTAAATTTCAGAATATGTCACAACATGCAAAATTGTGACTACAGAGATTTTATTTGAAGTTATTTGAAAATAAGCAGTTCCTCATAAATTAACTTGCTCATTCCTAGAAATAAACAGTTTCAGCTTGAGTGGAACTGACCATCAGTTATCTACCACAACAGTGTCATAGTGTTAATTTTACCTATCATTTTCTCTCAGTAAAGTTGGAGATAATTACAAAACATTTAAGTAAAATACAATATAAAGAGTGTATGCAAGTTCAGAGGAGCAACAGTTGCTAGACTAAAAACAATATCAAATCTTGTCATTTTGTCACTTATTTCATGTTTTAAAAATGTTACATTTTCATTAGACATACTTCAGAAATTCCACATCTGTTACCAAAACTGCCATGATTCCTTCGTCTTGTACTTCAGTGCTCCTTGTGTTTAACGTTTCTTATCACTTTGGGTCCTGAAACAGATGAGCTACAAAGCTTTGACTACAAATCACAGGTGGTGGGAATTTCCGGAGCACTTATTTTATTGGTTCTTCAGCTCAAAGAGATGATTACACAGAGTGCTTCTCAGAAGAATGCTTGTCAGATTGATCTGCACAATGTTAGCACAAACTTCTTATAAGTGTTGTGTAGCGCCACAAATTTCTACCACAGTTCATAAATACAAACTAGAAAACAGGGCAAAATCATAGTGCGATGTATACGTTTTCCCTCCTCTCATACTCCTACACATTCAAGTCTTTTCTGAGTCAATTAACATGACTCCAAACAAAATGGCCTTACCACTTCCAGATGGAGCTTCCAACACTCCTACTCATGAGAGAACACTCTTGTTAAACATGTCTTGTGAAATGAGTTAAATATCAATAATTGAATGAGATAAGGATTTGCTCCATGTACAAACAGTTGTTTGACAACGTGTCGGTAATGAAGAAAAACAACAGTGATGGTCATAAAGCGGCCGTGACACTAAATTAGAGCCAAAAGAACATTCTATGACACCAAGTTTGACATCTTACGTTGTAGCAGTGCATATTATACAAGTACTATCTCTGAGTGAGTGAAACTTGCACTAAATGTGTTCATTTCCTTTTAATCTAAAATTTAACTCAACAGCAAACAGATGGAGGAACTTTTCTTCACTCACATAGTCACATTTCTTTTCTTCTTCTTCTGTTTCCCTTTTTTGTGGGAAATGTTTGTGGCAAAAATGTACCTCTCTTCTCTCGCAGCAATCAGATCATAACAAATAATCTTTAATTGTTCTGTTTACAAGTGTTCCACAGACAAACCAGACATTACAGGAAGTTACTATTTATCCACTTACCAACACTCGCTTATGCACTAACATCTAAAATTTAAAATGAAAAAATTCAGATGAAAAACTGGCACTGTGACAGATCAGATTATCAATGTACATACTTCTTATCTTGAAATCACTATTTAATTCTTTTTAATGTTTCTCCACGCTTTTAAAGATACTTTTATGAATCGTTTGTTGCTGTCATAAATTTAAAACTGACTTTTAAAACAGTGCAGGATTTTGTTTTAGGAGTTATCTGTAGTATTTATTTGTCTTTTTCTGTTGCAAGCTGAATTTAAAAAAAATCATGGCCTGTTTTTCTGTGTGCGACTTGCAAAACCTTTTTTTTTTTGGTGTTTCACTAACAGTCTTCTTCAATCCTTATGGACATTCAGAGTAAAAAAGCAATTAAAAGTATGCGCGCATTAGTGAGTGACTGCAGATCCCCCTGTCTACATTTTTGGGCTTCCAACAAACAACACACAACTACAGTATGTGTGGGAAAGACTTTGAGATAGCAGAGAGCACAGAAATATGTTGTAGTCATCCAAAATGTCTAGTTGGTGAAGCAGGAGAACATTCTCTTTTTGGAAAATGTTGTTGACACATCGTTAACTGGAGTCATAAGCTAAATAACGGAAGAAAGCAGTACATCATTTTTGTCCCCTGTCCCATAAAGGTATTTTAGGCATACCATGTGGAGAAACTGGTTGCCAACATGTGACAGGCAGATTTGTTGTACAAAAAGGATATATTAAGACGGTATCTTAAATGCTTAATTGACTTTAATAACATTGATCTAGCTTCTTGATGCAGTTACTCAGTGTGATGCTCACCATTGCTCATGCAAGACTCAATTGGTCACCTTCTCAGCACAATCAGCGCAGCCTCAGCAAATGCAGCCGGCCCAGATGTGGTTACCAGTGAAATCATGCAGGTTTCCAGGACGGGTCGTGCACAGGACAGTGGAGTAGACTAAATTCGTTCTCCCTGTCCATCCAAGCCAGATTCATTTAAAATGATCAGATCCTGCATGGCGTAGCGCAGCTCTTCTCCATTTTTTGAACTCACTTCAGGCAGTACAAGCCGCGCCAAGCCGTATACTGCGTGCAAGCGATTTGATAGCAGACTGCATTTGTTGATTGGCTCATGATTTACATCACTGCAAATTCTAAACTACATTTCAACCACCTCAGTAGACAGGCCAAGATGCTGTCTGCTATCAGGCTGCTGCTCGTGTGAAGGAGTGTAATTATAAGTTTAATCTTGAGGAGCACGAGGATCATAGGCGTCAACTTTTAGAGCAGAATGACGGTGATTTAGCAGCCCTGCCAGCAGCACAGCTTTCTGAAGAACGACCATACAATGAAGAAGCTAGAAACTGTGCAGCTCTGGTCAGCTATAATTTGGTGTTTGGTGCTGGCAGATGAGAAACTCCAAAACTACATAATATTAGTTTGGCATGAGATGCATTTTTTTGTTGTTGTTTAGAATTTTCTTTCAAATAAAGTCATTGCTTGGATATTGGTTCTTTTGACTGCATTACCTAAATCCAAAAGGTTGCACATGTTTAAAAAATAAAAATAAAGTGCTAAATTATAGATACATGTATTGTCAAATAAAAATAAAGTCTAAGTTCAGCTAATCTGAACTGATTTCATTATGTTTGGGTCAGTAATGAATTGCTATAAGACAAAATTAAATATATTGCTTTAGCTGAGTAATTTAAAACCAGATCCTCCAGTTTCTCCTGATTCAACTATAGCTTCTGGTAACCCATAGCCTGCCCACATTCCTACCTACAGTATATTCACACCCACAATAGTAAGGAACACCCTCCAACATTGGGGTGAACTGAACCAGATATTAACCAGTTAGAATGAGACTTAGTAATGGAGAAGCAGCTTAAATGTGCTGTTGTTTCTTTGTGGTTCTCAGAAAAAGTGCATTTTACATTAAGGCCACCTTGAATTCAAGGTGTCTTGTTAGTGGGTTTCTACACCTTTTTGCCAGTAAAAAAATGTTGATCCCAGTAAATACTTAAAGCACAGCAGGACTAATATGACTAAGAATAAAATCAGTTTAAATTTAGAAAATTCAAATACTGGTTGTAAGACCAGATAATATCCTTTGTATTATTGGGGCCTGCCATGCAAAGCAATGGCAGGAACCTATTGCTATTCTCCCAAGAAAGTGTCTCTTTACGTATTATTCTTTATTTTTCTTCCGTAACCGTTAATGCGGCTCATACCGCTGGGTGCACACCTACAAATGAGGTATCAAAACGTGCAGAAAATTCACGCCATTGTTGCTATTACTTTTGGTGGGATTTGGGGTTAACGTGGCGACATAATTCGCAAAAAACTACGAAAAAAACCCCATTATAAGTCAATGGGAAAAATCCTGGAAATACCCTATTTTTGAGGATTTTCTGTGTCGTCACAAATTCACCTAGAAATGCCATTCAAATTCCATTTTGTAGATACGTCTGTGATCTCTTCGAAAGTGAAGACGGCTCGTCGATACCAGTTACAGTTTGTCCACAATTTGCCTCTAAGCGACCCAAAGTTTCTCATTTTTCCTAAAATTAGAGTGTCTCTCTGTCTGAGTGCCACTCTGCTAGAGTGAGAAATGGAGAGATTTTTTGACCCCAAAATAATTTTGAAATCGCCATCACGCCCACAAATATCGCACGATTGGTATCAAAATCGGTCCTCACATTGATACGCCTGTCTGCTCCGGTAAAATGTTTTCGAAATTTATCTAGACCGTACGGTTTTCTGTCACGGTGCTTCAGAGCAAAGTCATGCGACAGGATTTTCTGAGGCTCTCAGGCTGTCTCACTGACATTTCACACCTTGGTGTGAAACTTATTTAACATAGCAACGGAACTCAAGAGACTATTGGCTGCTGATTTGGACTACAGATACGCATCATTGTAGTTCTAACTATAGTGGAACCCTCAGTTGAAACAGATCAGGACTGAACTGGCCTTTAGAACTAATTGCTGCTATGGGCTGTATATAACTGATTTAACCCAATGACTGTTACACATGGGATTAGTTTGGCCCTTTGAAATGAAGCTTAATAATAATTTCAAAATAAAAGCCTTGAATATTTTTAAATCAGATATTTGCTCTGTTGAGCAATATATAACTGATTTAACCCAATGACTATTAAACATGGGATTAGTTTGGCCCTTTCAAATGAAGTTTAACAAACATTTCAAATTAAAAGCATTTAATATTTTTACATCAACTACTTGCGTTTTCAGCATTTTATAACTGATTTAACCCAATGACTATTACACATGGGATTAGTTTGGCCCTTTGAAATGAAGTTTAACAAACATTCCAAAATAAAAGCCTTGAATATTTTTTCATCAACTACTTGCGTTTTCAGCATTATATAACTGATTTAACCCAATGACTGTTATACATGGGATTAGTTTGGACCTTTGAAATGAAGTTTAACAAAAATTCCAAAATAAAAGCCTTCAATATTTTTTCATCAACTACTTGCGTTTTCAGCATTATATAACTGATTTAACCCAATGACTGTTACACATGGGATTAGTTTGGCCCTTTGAAATGAAGTTTAACAAAAATTCCAAAATAAAAGCCTTGAATATTTTTTCATCAACTACTTGCGTTTTCAGCATTATATAACTGATTTAACCCAATGACTGTTATACATGGGATTAGTTTGGCCCTTTGAAATGAAGTTTAACAAAAATTCCAAAATAAAAGCCTTGAATATTTTTACATCATGTAATTGCTCTTTTTGGCTTTATTTGACTTTTTCATCCAAAGCACTGTTACACATGGTATTAGTTTGTCCCTTTGAAATGAAGCATACTGAAAATTTCAAAATAAAAGCCTTGCATATTTTTACATGACGTAATTGCTCTTTTTGGCTTTATTTGACTTTTTCATCCAAAGCACTCTTACACGTGGTATTAGTTCAGAACTTTAAAATGAAGCATACTGAAAATTTCAAAATAAAAGCCTTGAATATTTTTACATCAGCTACTTGCGTTTTGAGCATTATATAACTATTTTAACCCAAGGACTATTACGCATGGGATTAGTTTGGCCCTTTGAAATGAAGTTTAACAAAACTTCCAAAATAAAAGCCTTGACAACATTTTAAATCGTACCGAATGGTGCGCGTCCGCCTCGCTTAACGTTCTTGCGGTTCTCCGCGTGCCACTGATTACGTTGCAGCGTTCTTTAGCGTCGACGCCGATTTGTGGCGTGACGACGCCGGGCCCGAGCCCGACGGGCGCGCCTCGGCAGGCCCCGGCTAAATTTCTTCCGAAATTTTCTAGTTCATCTTTGCAATTGTAATGTTTAAAGAAAATTACTAAGGTGATTGTGGCTCTAAACAGCTGGTTATTAAATACAGGTTGGTAGACATAAATGTGCCCTCAGACTTCACCATTTACCACAATTTTATTTGGATACAGTAGATTTTTCCCAGCATATCTTTGGCAAACAATAATTTTTCCATTTTCTAGATAACAAAGTGTTATTTAGAGAGTATATTTAAAGGTGTTTGCCGTTATTTTAAATGAACACTTGGCCGTGCCCTAAACAGTCTCTTGGCTCCACCCATTTTTCTACATTTGTTAGGGGAGGATTCTGCTTAAGTATCTTACCCTGTCCTAACACATGAACTACATGAAAGTAGGGAACATTAGAAGCCACACCCATGCTTCATAGATGCAAAAAAGACTTGCAGACTGGAGCGGGTGCACATCTAATACAAGAGAGAGGGAGAGAATTTCAATTAACCTGAGTACAACCATAACGTCAGCCACTTGCCGCTGGGCAGGACCAGATGCTCTGTCCTTCATGCTTGTTTTCCAGCTCCTTCTTCAAGCATGCCAGTGGACGCTCACAGACTTGTCCAATTTTTGAAAATCTTGCACCCGATTCTGTGCTATGTACTTTGCCTTGTTGCTATTCAATTTACCTTGGCCATACCATTGTTATGGCTATGACATTAAACTTAGAATAATTTGTTGGTGTTCCTTTCTTTTCTTCTTTCTTTTGTTCTACCTTTCTTGCTTTATTTGCCTTCCACATTGACCTAATTTTTATTTAATCCATGCAAAAAAAGGAAGTAAATTTAATCTAAGTATAACTATTATTATCTGAATTAATTGAACACATTTCAGATTGGTTTGTCTAATTATTGTGTTGTCAGTCCTTGTATCAACTTTCCGCCCAAATAGTCCAGTAACAATATTGCAAATGTGCTTGCCTCTTGCATGCAGTGGATTTTAGCACATTCAAAGTGACAGTGTGTATTGTAGTGTTATATATACTGTATATATATATATATATATATATATATGAGAGAGAGACAAATTTTAGAGATGACTCAAATTATCTCATCATGATACACACCAGAAATATTTGCCTCAACATAATTTCAAGCTTAGTAAATCATAAAGTCACTATTCAAAAACAACTTCCTCCAGCGAAAGTTTAAATAGCTTGTAATATAGTTTCATTTTCTGAAGAGACAATTGTGTTGTTTGTATTGAAATCAGATTCTCCATTCCCTTTCATAATTGTTTTCATGTTTATTTGTCTTTGTTTGCCATTAGTGAATTTCTTTCTCAGTATGAATTATCATCTGGCTCTGCTTTGCTTCTTTTAGGTGACCGAAACAAGGACGGGCCCACTTGGATGCAGTAACTATGACAACCTCGACTCTGTCAGCTCTGTTTTGGTTCAGAGCCCTGAAAACAAGATTCATTTGCAAGGTTGGCTATCCATAATTGAACTCCCCCCAATTTCTGAAGGAATTGTCACAGTGTCTGTTCCCTGGCAAGTTTATAACTACAGCGTGAGAGTGTCAGAACAAATTTAGCTTCAATCACTCTTTCTTTTTTCTCCCAGTGCATGCTTGCATAGTTTTGAGGTAAATCCCAACTAGCAAAAATCTGGAACCGAAGTAGAATCACTGTGGAGTAAAAAGAAAATTGAGTGAATCTTCACATAAATGTTTTTGTTGCCAAGCATGTGCATTGTAAATAAGAAAGTCACAATCAGTCTTAAATCAATTATTCTACAGATGTTGCATATGGAAGTGATCTATACTTATACTGCAGTGCTTAAAGGATATTTGTGCAGTTCTCATTTTAGTCATCTATATGTTTGTCCTGTTTCTTTTATTGCCTCAGGCCTCCAGGCCATACTGCCAGAATATCTGAGAGCCATGTTTGTGCAGGCTGCTCTAAGTTATATTGGCTGTAATGAAGAGGGCCAGTTTGTGTGCCGGGACAACGACTGCTGGTGCCAGTGTGCTGTCGACTATCCGCAATGTAATTGCCCTGAGGTTGATCTGAGGGCTATGGAAGGCAGTTTACTGCAAATCAGAGATTCATGGAACATGGCCAACCAAGACTTTGAGGCATCAGGTCAGTGTTATTCTCCTGTCTCTCCCTGATTGATGGTGTTACTTTCTCTGGGTAAAAGAATGCACTCCATTGTCAAAAGAGGTGAAAAGAATACAAATGATTTGTTGATAGGAGAAATTAGTAGTGATGTATTTACTTTGGCTCTTCTCTTGATGAAAATATAAATTAGAGATATATCTGGTGTTGTGCAGCAACATGTTGGTTTGGCTACAAATTATTATTGATGAGGACCTAAGACAATTATTAATGTTTGTCATTTTTATCAAAATTACTAAATTAAGGCACTGCCTAATTATACTGAAGTAATAGTCAAACAACTCTGTTGCTGTCATTTACTGTTTAAGGTTATCTTTTGAGATGCAGAATAACAAAATTTCTCCAAAATAAAATATTTTAATAACAAAATACTTCAAGATTCAGTTAAAACACTTTTGTCAAGAAACTCTAACTATGCTAGTAAGATTCAGTTTAACTACTGAGTACAAAATCAAAAAAAAGAAAAACTATTAAACTACTATAGGGGAAAATTGAGGCTGCTGCCAACTCATCTAAGTCCCACATTTAAGTACCACTAATACATATATTCATGTGTGTGAGTGTAGGTGGTGTGCTCTGGAGGTGGTGTGCTCTGACCGACCGCGGCACGAACACAGTGAGTTGTGTAGTAACCACAGCAGGACTAATGGTGGATAACTTCTTAGGCAAGAGAAGTTTATCTGGATAGCAAATTTCAAGTAAACAAGTAAACTGAAGGTGATTTAAATTATGAAAACATAAAACAACAAGAAAGGAACAGACATTCAATTTTCTCAAATGACTTCATCAAAATCATCAACACAAAATATTTCCATAAAGACTAAATTAATTGATGTTCTAGTCATCAGTAATCAACTCTTAGCAGATTATTTTAGCTTTCATTTAAAATGAACTAATCATTTCCGCATTTTCCTGGAAGTTTATTTCAGATTAGCGGAACATAACACTTACTGCTGATTCTCCCTGTTTGATTCTGATTCTGGGGATGCAGAGCAGACTTGAACCAGAAGAATAGAGTGGTCTGGAAGGTTGACACAATGACACCTGGTCTATAATGTATTTTGGTGCTAAGCTTTTCAGTGATTTTTAAATCAACTAAAGTATTTTAAAATATATTCTTTGAGCTATAGGGAACCAGTCTAAGCAATTTAGAATGGAGATGATATGCTCTATTTTCCCAATTTCAGTAAGGATGTGAGCATTAGCAGCTGGGATAACGGAGACAGAATTGCCTGTATCTATGATCAGATTCTTTCTGCATGAGCTGAAACAGCCAGTTTCAGACTCCTAGTCTTATTTTCAGTTGGGTTACAGTCATTGATTATAGAGACAGCAGGCCATATTTTACTTTGGATCTAAGAATTATTTTTTTAAGATATTGTTTTGTTCTCAGCCAGAAAGATCAAGACTTTTCACACACCTGTTCTCCATGACGCAGTCTGTGGAGAGCTTAAGGCAAAGTCTGCACTGCTCATGCTGTTATACCTCTATGACATCACAGAGATTACAGCTGTGGGGAACTCCTCCTTCCAGCAAACTGTCATGAAAACGGGTTAATACTATGCTTGCTCAAATTCAGAGTTTTTACCAGTCTTTTAGTTCATGTTTCCATGTGGCTTGTGTGTATCTCAAACTGGTTTTACAGTCAGCCTTACTTCACTTGCAAATCTTTTTTTTCCCCATCGTATCATTAGGTGCTGTTAAATCATAGCTCTTGTGCAGAACCATAACCTTAGATGTGAAACAGCACCAAAATTGACTTTCAGACATTTATTTATTCAGGAATTATATTAGACTATAACATGTCAAGGATGGATTTCATGTGCACGTTCCCATACTATGTTCTGCCATAAGCATGCATTTGTATGTGTGGTTTTGGATTGGCTGAAAAACTCCATAAACATGAAACTTGGTATTAGGACACATTTTACATTAGATATTAGAACTAATATAAAGCTGAAAGATCATGTTTTAAATTCAGAGCATCCTAAAACATACAACCCAGGGTTACCAAAACAATTTGTATTTACTGATTGCCAGAATAATGAATGAGATAAATGTATTTATTTATTTAAAGGTTGGCCAGAAAACTGTAATCGGTGCAACACTATCCAAAACATAAGGCAGTCATCTTTCTACTTCCCAGTTGGGACGGCAATCTCAAGTGTGTCTTTTTCATTCAAATGTAACAGCCTTCATTACAGCCCAACACTACAATTTTAGTTTCATCAGGCCAGAACACATATCTTCAAAAGTTTAGGCTTAATCCCAGAGTGCAAACCGTAATTAGTGTTTTCATGTAGCTTTTTTACTAATAGCTTCTTTCTCACCAGTTTCCCTGTGGATAATGACTTTCTTAAACTAGCTTCAGCCTCCTCATGATGACTTTGCTGCTGTTAATTTGCAAATTTCACACCAATATACATTTTATCTCTGAGGCACACAGCCACTCTGCTTGCAATGGTATGATGGCTAGACATGGTCATTGTGTTTATTCTTTGTATGAACCAGAAATGTGGTAGCTTCAGACATCATACCTAATTAGCTATTACATACTGTATTTACCTATATGGTAAATATGATCAATTTTCAAAATAATGTAAATCAACTTTTAGCACATTTTTTAATGATAAACTAAATGTTAAATGATCATAAGATAACTGCTGATAAATATCTAAAGACTTAAATACAATTATCCAACATTTTTATGGTAATTAAGCACTAAAGACAAACATTACAAGTGTGGAATCCTAACTTGCAGGATGCAGGGTAGAAGGGGCACTAAACCTTTTGTATTAATTTGGAAAATGTTTTTAGTTAAAGACTTGAAACTTGATCCTGAATTGGGATAAACGACTTGACTTTGTCTTGGTATTAGGACACATTTTACATTAGACCCTAACCCTAAGGGTCTAATGTAGGGTTGCCCCTTGAAGACTTGAAACTCTGAAAAAGATGATTTGTAAATATCTCTCTTGTAGGTAGCATTCAAAGCACATCAACCTAATTCTTGACATTTATACACGTATCTGATGGTGGCATTTTTGCCTCTGTGTTTGTAGTTAGATTGTTTGGTCCAGAAAACAAAAGTGCATGTGAATTGATGTGACTGGATCAACAGTGAATCAGTCAAATGAAGACCCTCCAGTAGCCTGAGGAGAATTTGTCATGCCCCAGAAAGGAACCACAGTTGCTATAATCCGTTATAGCACATGATGTAACCTCTAATATGATACTTCACGGCTCAGTTATTGCCATTTTGTCTGTTAGCCTTATTTAATGTTTCTTGATAAACATGACAAAAAAGAGTACATCAACATATTTTAGATGATCATTTTTAATTCAATTTCCATTTATGATCTGACAAACTGTCTCGTGTAAACGATTTGGAGGTTACGTCAAACTTTGCCTCCATTCTGTGCATTCTTTATTTTTGTACCTCTCTCAACTTGTCTGCTTCTCTGTGTAATTTTTCAAAACTTAGCTGCATTCACAAGCACTTTGCTGTTTGAGACATTTCCAGCTTTGCCTTGAGCCATTTTCAGTACACCTTGCTGGTTGAGACCATTACCACTGGCTACATGTTTCTTTACTGAGAGCGACTCGATTAGCACATTCTTGGCAATAATTTAAGCAGCAAGGTGCACCGATAGCACACTTTCAGTGCGGTATTTATTAAAGAAAAATAAGTTTCTATGAACCCCCTGTGGACCTACTTGCACATTTGATCATATGGAGAACATCTTACTGCCTTACCAGAAAGATTAATAATCATAACTCTGATTGTTAAATTAGGTTTCTGTTGTCAGCTGATGGTAGATATGATTTGCTTTGATCTCACGCTGAGAGTAACATGGTTTATTGAAGAGATTCTATATTTTTCAGCTAGATCAGTTTCTCAATTCATAATGGACAGCAGGATTTTTGTTTTCTGGTGCTCATACACAGAACACTATTGTCTAGGAGAACAAAACTAAAACACAACCCAGACACACAACAACCTCTATACTAGAATGTACCTATACATCCTAACCAAGTCACACCTTAGGTGAGAATGTTGGCTCTAAAAAATGAACCCAATTCTCTGTACACAATCCATCAATCATAAACTGTTTGAGACGATTAGAACATCTAGCATTTTTTAGTTAAGCTGGCTCATAATTTTGTCATGAAAATTAGACTAAAATCTGATAAGGTTATTTTTATTATGCCTAATTATTATGGTAAATTGACAGAATTTATAAAGCACCTTTCCAGTCATAATGACCACTCAAATCACTTTGCACTACAGATACATTCACTCTCACAAACACAAATACATCTGTGTTTGTGTGTTTAAGTGCCTTGCATGGAAGTACAGCAACCTTCCGATTGCAAGACGACTACCAGAGTGGCCTCTATTATAAAAGTGCCATTACATTTTTCAATCAGTGGCTGATAAGATAATAATGGTGTATAGATAGCAAATTTCCAGCGATGAGATTTTATTTCAATGAGAGTTTATGTCTTCTAGCTTCTTTTCGCAATTCTGCAGTTTTCTGAACTTACAAGATTTTAATCATCCTAAAGCTCGCAAAAGTTCACTTCAATGTTTTAAGTCAATATGTTAGCATGTAACATTATGCATTGTTTTTTATCCTTTCAGCCTTTGCTTGCAGTTATTTGTTCCTCATTTCTTTTAATAGCTTCTGTTAGATCTATTTGCCTCACCTCGGCACACTTGCAAATATCCACTGAGCTTTTTTTATTGCATGTCATGACAAATGGTGTTCCAATAACTCAAACAATGAAAGATGATGAAGGGTGGATGTTGTTTGGCATCCAAAAGCATGATATATTTCATCCCTCTATTGCTCACAGTATCATTGTTGTTGAAAAATTAAATAGACCACAGAACCCTGCTGCTAATGTTGATATGTTCAGTGCACAAGTGTAGAGAATTTGAAGAGAAAGACAAAGCCATTTTTTCTTGTAGTGTAACACCCCAGGTTTTACATATCACTAGACAAATACAGCTAAATCTGCCTAAAATATGGAATCTATATGGCATTATTGAATGATTCAGCGAGTTTGAAATATGCATATTAGAACATGTCGCATTTAAATTCCATACTTCCATATTTTAAAAAAGGATTTTATGTGATAGAACAACAGAAACCAGTGCAAAACTGAGACAAGTAAGGAAAATGATTACCAGTTTTCTTTTACACATAAAAATCTGGAAAGACTAATGCATTTGTAATTGCCCTTTTTTCTGTTATCCCTAAATAAATGTTATCCCTACATAAGCTCTACTGCAACAAGTCATTCAAATTCACCTAAGGATTAAAGTCGTGAAGAACGTGAAGAAAGCAGGGTTGGCTTGAACATTGCAAGCTTCTTTTTGCACAAAATCAGACCCACAAATGCAAGGACCTTCCACTTATAGAGACAGACTGAGAAAGATGAAACAAATGTAACTTAAGTGGCCATGGGAATGATTAAAGGGGTGCAGAGATCCACAGTTCAGGTTAAAAAAAATCAATTAACTTAATTATTATGATTCTAAAGAATTCATAAAGCTAGAGATTGATTTGAGTTGATTATATCAGAACATATTTATGTTTTACTGAAAGTCCAAACTTACAGCCAACTGTGAATCTGTTCTTTTAACAAAAACATTTCTGTTCAGAGTCTCTTTCAACAAAATTACAGAGTTTAAATTATTTAGCAAAAAAAATGAGAAGGTGATTGAAATCCACCGCAAAAATACCTACAACTACAATGATTGCAGTGACAGGCAATTCTGCATTATTCACTCAGGTTACAATTTCCAGATATTTATAAAAGCTCTGTGAAATCTATTTCTTTTTTGCTTCCACTCCACTACTTTGTGTCAATTTGTCAAAAATAAATTCCAATAAAATTATAATTTAACTTTGAACCTGCACATATCCAAAAGTATTAATACTTCTTGGACTTTCACACTTTGTCATTGTTCATGTGTACCCAAATGCTCATTTACACAGAAATATTTCCTTACAATCTTGTTTAATCAATACATGAATTTCACAGGACAACAATACACACCTTGCACAATCACTTGGGAAACTATTGACACCTAATTGGTTTTATAATCAGCTGCCTCATCAACACGATAACGTTAAGTAATTACAAACAGTAGCGCGGTCATTTTCTAATCAGCCTTGCACATGTTTGATTTTCAGTACATCCAATCATGATGATGATGACGGTGATGTTGTTATTGAATGCCTCGAAATCTAATCTGCTTTCTATTCAGAATGCATCCAGTAAACAGTTGCTCTGAATTGCTGACAGATATTATCCTCTGAGCTCCATGTCCACCCTGTTTTTCTCTCTGACTGATTTGCATCCAGAGCATTGAAAGACCTGTAGGCTGTTCATTAATGAAAGGGGGAAAATCCTACCACAATCTGTATTTAGCCCTGCCTTTTCCCATTAGCATACACGTCAACCAATATTCTTTTCATTTAGCCCTGCAGCACTTGAAATCCCACGACCCTTAAAAAGAAATGTTCTCATTTGCCATGTCTAAACTAGCCAAATATAATTAGAGCAACTGGAAAAGAAGTTAACTCTGCCTGAATGTGACAGGAAGAGATTGAGACTTTCATTTTCCACATCTTTCTGCTTTCCAGAAGAGTTTCAAAACTTTGTTCGAAGGCTTCCCACATTCTACGCCCTGAACGCGTCTGCCATCCAGTATTTCTGGAAGACGGAGCCGTCCATTCACCAACGCTACAAACAGCTAGAGCTCAGCACACAGCAGCTTGCAAGCAAAGCACGGCGCATCATCAACAAGATCTTCACCCTCAGCAAGAGATGTCAAACTCAGCCAAAAATTATTATGCTACGGGAAAGGTGAGAAACTGAGAAGTTTTTCGGATGACCTTTTTTTTTTACGTGGAAGTGGATGTATGTGTTTGTGGAACACTCATTTAATCTTTCCATTCACCTATTTGTGTAGTGCTTTTTTATCAGACGAACGAGGCATCACATAGTTCAGACACACAAAATAAATGAATTCTTTGACATTAAGCTGAGCTCCTGCTGAACTAAGCTGCAGTCACACATGATCTCGTGGCTGCATTCCCGTCCATATCTTCTTTACTTTCACAAAATCAGAACTATCCTTCTGTGAAATTAAAGTTTGCTGTATTTTAAAGAATGTTACAGAGTGTAAGGGATTTGACTATATAGCAATGAGAGCATAGGATTGTTTTGTTCATCTTTAGATCATCCAACATTTGTTTTCTGTTAACATCATTTTATTTTGAAATATAAAGTTAGCAAAAAAAGTTTGTTTACATGCATGGAATTGTTGAATTAGTGATTATTTTTATTATATTTAGAAGAAAATCTTGACTTTCACTTTATTTTGGTAAATTAACAACATTAGATAAAGGAGAAAAATACTACTTCACAAATCTATAATTGATCAAAAAAGGAATAATTAATTAAATGAAGGATTATTAGGAGAAAATCTAAATACATCTATTTTGAAATTAGATTTATTTTATTCTTCTTTATGCAAGAAAAACATTGCTTTTGTAAAAACAACTCATCAAGACTGCAGATTTTTCATCTTAATTGTTAAAAGAATGTATGTTTTCTTTGACGCTGGTGGAGTTTTTAATGTTTTGCTTAGACAGAGATCTTCAATCCATATTTATGTGGTAAAGTTGCAGCTTCAGGCATAATAGCCAGTGAAATATAGAGCTGATGCACACTTTGCAGTTTTATGAGAATAAATTGTTCTTTTACTTTTCTAAATTAGTTTTTTTCCCCTCTTACATTCAAGAGTTTTGCTTCATTAACTCTTTGCACCCCAAGCAGTGTTTTGGTATTTGCTCTGTCACACATTTTGTTCCTCGACACAAACAATGTTTTGTTGTTGCTGGATAGAAGAGAGATGATTCATGTTTTCAGATGAACTTGTTAGTGGAAATGGAAAATATGACTACTATGTAAGCCATTTCTGATGTCAAACATAATAGGTAAAAATTTCTGAAATGATAAAAATTTCTCATTTATTTTCTATTTGTTAAGAATGTCAACTTTTACATCATGTTACTATAAGAAATCACCTGGCCTCTAATAAAAAGTGTGTGTAATTATTACAATTTTTAAAGAAAGCATTATTTGAAAAAATAAATAAATAAATAAATTGTCTTAAACCTTGTTGAAGTCCTACCTTAATAGACATTACAGAAGAACTAGAAATTCTGAATTCTTAGTTGTAGTTGGCTGAGGTGAAATATAAATTTATAGCGCTCAATATTGCTTTACTAGATGGAATAAAAAGTAAGTTGGAGTTGTAGTAAGCAGGATGTAACAGTGCAGTTTTTTTTCCTTAAGTTTAAGCAAGTCTCCCTTTAGGACAATAGTCTGGGTGTTGGGAGGTTTGAACTACAATCCTCAGTAATTGTCTCGTCGCAAGATCTTTAAAGATAACATAGCATTTATTTCCCATTGGCTACTCATCTTCAGAATGTCCCCTGTTAGGTTATCTTTGTAACACAAAACATTTTTGTTCATACAATTTCCTTAGTAAACTGTCTTTAAACATAAGTAAAACTAAACTTGTGCTATTTTGAAACTACAATTAAAAACAAGGATGTAAAGGTTCAAATAGATAGGATTTTAATTGAAAAAGTTAACAAAATTAAAGTTTTTTAGGTGGTAATAGACAATCAGTTAAACTTGAAAAATAATATTAAGCATTTAAAATCTAAACTGTCAAGAAATATTTCAATCCTCAATAAAGCAAAACATTTTCTGGATCATAATACACTCCATACTGCTTACTCTGCATTAAACTTACAAAACTCAACTTACTGTTTAGATGGTTAATGTAACAACTACATTACTTCACTGCTGCTGTTGATCATATTATATATAAGAAAAGAGTGCTACGCATTATTCACAAGGTTAGATATCCGCATCACACCAACTCACTTTTCTTGCAGGCCACATCACTTAGGTTTACAGGTTTGTTTAAATTTCACACAGTACAAGACATGTTTTGTGCAGGACACAACACATGACCAGATAATATACGGAAAATATTTAAGGTTTGAGAAGGAGGATATAACTTTATGAGTAACTTAAATTTTAAAACACTACAGCACATACCATACAGAGAACCTTTTGTGTATTCATATATGAATTTCAGCTGTGGGATAGTTTAAAAGTGAAGCTATAGCAGTGCGAAAACTTAAAATAACTTAAAGCAAAGTATAAAGAAATGGTCTTTGATCAATGTACACTGGGAATGAAGACAGGCATTGATAGGTTTATATAAAATGTATGGATGGCCATAAATTGATTTTTCTTTGTTTGGATTTAAGAGTTTTACTGAATTTGCAATATAATTCAGTGGTTATTTACTGTTATTTTTACTGTCTGGGATTTTGTTTGAGTAAAGAAGAGATATGAATCGAAACTGACTGACCAAAAAAAACTTAAAAGGAAAAGGGAGTGGAATTATATAAGCGTTTACTCGACCCACTCCTTTTTGGACACAGAACTGATGAATACAGGCAGAGGGGCCAAAATATTTATTTATGCTTATTTGTTTTCTCTAGCTATATTTATTTTGTTGATTCCTCTTTGTTGTCTTGCTTTCTGATTGTTTTGTTTCTTGAAATTGGTCTGAAACTAAATAAACAAATGGAAAAATTGATCTCAAAATATTATCAATAGACCAACATTAACAGTTCACAATAGCACATTTTTATATCTTTAAAACCCCTACTGAAACTGGAAGCGTGAACTGAGTGGACTTTAATATTATCACAGCTTGTTTGTAATGTTAGCTTTGCTTCCTAGCTTGTACTGGCAAAGATGTGCGACATGTCTAACATTCAACTTCTCTTAAGTAATCGTGGAGAAATAGCGATTTTCACTTTACACTTTGAGGTCAAGTTATCGCTGTTGTATGATTAGAACAAATAAAAAATGTGCTTAAAACATTGTTTTATCTTATTATAAAACACATTATTGGGAGACCTAAGCAGGGATACTGACTCGACACCATCTGTGATTTCTTGTAGGTCCAAAGTATGTGACTTGTAAAACAGGGCAGAATATTATTGTTATTGTTGCTCTGTTATAATGTTGGGAGCATTACACACTGATCAAACTTTTTAGGACAGCAATCTCTGGTAATGTGTAGCAAATGACTGTTTCACAATACATTTTCTTAAATTGATGGATTCTCTTCCAGGAAGAAAAATAAGAACTTTAGTTTAATTCCCTTTGGAATGTGTCCTGGTGTTCAGATGCAAATTGACAGCACACTGTGGTAGGGATCAGAGTGATAATGGTACTCAAAGTACTGACCTCCATGTGGCTGTAAAATAGCCTGTGCTGTCTTTGGCATTTCAGGGTATTAAAACTGCATGAGGACAGTGATAGAAATTTTAAGTGGTTTGACGTTTTTTTAGTTTACAGTTAAACTGGAATCAGGCTGATGGTTACGTTGAACTAAAGCCTCTGATTACATTGAAGATTATGTGATGAGATGAAGAAAGAGAGTAATTCTTATGCAATTTCTATGAAATCCGCTTTGATATTTTTAAATAATCACTTTAATTGGGGTTTCTAATGCATTTCATCCAATCCCTTATCTATGTAAGGGTAATTCTCTTGATTCTACCCAACCCTACCAGTTTTTATTAAAATAGTAAGGTTAATACTTGAATTTTTAAAACCATCCTATTTAAATCCTGTATATATTCTTAAAAAACACATTCATGGCTCTGTGCTATTTTTTTAGTACTGAGGCATCAGGGTCCTTTTCATACGAGGACAAAGCAGGAAAAAAGTATCGTAGGCACAAAAGCTATATGCACTGCTTTCTGCTGTGTTGTTTGTGTGGAGGTGTCAGAACAGTCATAATGAAGCTCTGCAGAAGAAGAAGTGTGCGCTTTTTTGTCAAATGAATGTTGCTTTTAATGGAACAAGCTATATTGCATCTTCAGGGGAAAATCTTTTTTTCCCCCACAGGTGTAAAATGAATCGCAGGCAGAAAAAAGTTGATGTGTGACATTGATCCAAGTGAAATAAACTAATAGGCATAGATCAGATTGCAGAATGAAAACACAGATTCTTTTTGGCCCATATTGCATGCCCATATTCCATGACTTTGCTTGTCCTGCTGATCCAACGCAGTAGTAAGACAGCTTCCTCTCTCTTGCTGTACACAGTTTACACTCTGAAGCCCGGATATGTGCAACATGAGTTTCTGAAAGCGTGGTATTTTTACATTCAGTTCTTACTGACCTATTAAAAACTCTTTCGTAAAAAAAACAAAACACACATGTGTGCTTAATACAAAGCATATTTAATACCTGTTTAAACATTTTTTAAAGGTAATTTAAATCTGACAAACAAGACTTAAACAGATGTAGATTTTAATTTACTGAATATGATTGTTGTTTATGCAACTTTTACTAACTCTTACTTCTAATTACTCGTAGTATAAAATATTTGGACTAAGCCAGTAAGATATAACCTACACAGAAACTGCAAGGGATCAAAAGAGATTTCTTGAACATTAGTCTTACTTTGCTGGTATAACACACATTACAAATAGAGGCAGAACTGAAGAAATATGTAGATCCTCAGCCATAAAAGTCGCCTCCCCCTCTATGACATTGTTAGATCAAGGAATGATGTTAGAACTTGCATGGGTTTTGATCTCAAGATTGAAGCATGCAGCCCTGACTTATGTCATCACTTTGCTGGCTTCAGTGATGATCCATATTTTATATTACGATGGGCACCATAAATCAGACTTAATTAGATGGATTTATGCATACACTCAGAAGTGAAGGATATGTCCTTAAAAATAGGTTTATGTTTTACAGGATGGAAGATCTCTTTATAAGGGCAATCCCTTATTAGATGGGATATACTGTATATCTCATTATTGTGATTTCTGGGAGTGTAAAACTGGCCCCACGTAGTTTGTATTCTAAAATATTTGATTCGACTTAATATGCGCTGTCCACTATAGGCAAAACACAAGTATGTATCCAAAACAAGAAAGTGGGTTATGTTTGTGCTTGAACTTGGTTTCTGCTTAAAAATAATAAGCTCTGTTACCCATGTATTCACCTACTGCTCTGGTTCTGTTGCAGGCCATTTGGGTATTGGCTCAGCTACATCCTGTCCATCATGTACTGCAGTGAAAACAACCACCTGGGTTCCTACATGGAGGAGACCCGGAGCTGCTCCTGCCCGTACGAGCATCCCCCCTGCCAGAGTGTGATCCCATGCACAGTAGGGGAGGGCTCCTCGTGCGCATCCTGCTCCTATGAAAATCGCTCCCGCTGTGCCACATGTAATCAGGGCTACATGCTGAGCCAGGGCGTGTGCCGCAACGAAGTGCCAGACTCCACTGACCATTACATCGGCTTTGAGACTGACCTGCAGGACATGGAGTTGCGCTACCTGCTGCAGAAAAGAGACAACAGAATCAGCATTCACGGGATCTTCGTCAGCAATGATGTCAGGCTGAATAACTGGTTTGACCCATCATGGAGAAAGAGGATGTTGCTGACTCTAAAAAGTAATAAATACAAATCAAACCATGTCCACATGCTCCTGGGCATGTCTCTGCAGATTTGCCTTACCAAGAACAGCACACTTGACCCCATGCTCTCTGTCTACATCAATCCTTTTGGGGGGAGTCACTCAGAGAGTTGGATCATGCCCATTGACCAGAACAACTACCCAGACTGGGAAAGGACTAAATTAGATCTTCCCTATGACTGTTACAACTGGACTTTGACTTTAGGCAATAAATGGAAAACATTTTTTGAGACTGTTCACTTCTACCTACGGAGCCGCATCAGAGGGCCTTCAGGCAATGGAAATGGAAGTGTATATTTTGAACCACTGGAATACCTGGAACCGGGCCAAAATCTGGGCTACATGAAGATCAACAGCATCCAGGTCTATGGCTACAGCATGCACTTTGACCCAGAAGCAATCCAGGACTTAATTTTACAGCTGGACTACCCGTATACTCAGGGATCGCAGGACTCGGCCCTGCTGCAGCTGCTGGAGATCCGGGATCGGGTCAACAGGCTTTCCCCGCCTGGAGCTCAGCCTCTGGATCTATTTTCTTGTCTGTTGCGGCACCGGCTCAAATTGTCCACAACAGATGTTACCAGAATCCAGGCAGCATTGCAGACTTTCAGTGCCAAGCAGCCAAACTCCATTGAATATGAAACAACCAAATTATGTAGCTAGTAAGTTGGCCGGTGGCCAGATGCACAGATGGAGCAGTTATCACACAGGCCTATCAATAGCGAGGAGCAATTCTAAAGCAGTGCAATGGACATTTTGGTGGACTTTGTAATTGACATGACTCTCAACTCCACATCTGAGATTCTCATATCAACGTTTCCTATAAATTTGTATAACATCTTAGAAGTGAATAGGTTTTCACCATACATGCCTCATTACTCTTTATGAAAAGGTTTTGCCATTCATGTTATGAATTCAAAGCTTCGTTGTCATATTTTACCAATGTGCTAAAATTTGTAGATTGTAGAAACCTGATTCACTTGCACACATAAAACAGAAACATTATGCTGTCAAAGAATAATCCGACCAGTCTTATTATTTTACAAAAATAATCTCAATACCAGCGTGGTTTAATTTGGCATTGATTTGTTATTTATTTTGGTGTTTCTCTGATCACAAAAATAGTAGTTTTCATTTTATTATGCGTCAATGGGGCATGTCTTTTTACTTGTTTGTTTTTTTTTTACTTTCCAAACAAGCATCGTCACTTTTTTTCTAGTCTACAACACATTTTTGTAAGAACATGCTAAATAGATGCTGTATCATGCAGATTTCTTGAAAGATACAATATAACAGGTTCACAATGTGTTACTTGTGCTTTTATTTTTACAATGCTGTTGTTTGTGAAGCAAATGATATGACAACACTGTCTATAAAATGTACAGTAAAATTTGTTAATACACTAAATAAATTACATTTTTATGTGTGGTCTATATCAATTTTGCGTGTTTTAAAAACTGGCTTTTGCTCTTTTTATTGTTAAAAAGAGTGGAGATAAGAAGCATGTACATAAAATCAGGCCAAGTTTTTGCAAAAACAATAAATTTGACATTGACTTCACTTTGCCATGTACAGACATTTCAAATATGCAACTCACACGGTACTGAATGTCCTAACTTGAGGTTTTTAAATAGTGTTTTTAGAGGTCGGAAAGATTATAGAACAATTGACTTTTAGTCTTAAAACCAAAAAGTAAATTGTTTGTTATAAAATCATTCCAACCTTTGCTGAGGAGCTGGAGGCGGTGGCTGGGGAGAGGGAAATGTACACGTCTGCTGAAACTGTTGCCCCTGTGACCTGGTTCCAGATAAGCAGATGACAAGTAAGAGTACAACTGATTTTTAATATGCAGAATAGAGTGCAAAAGTTTGAACTCATTAAATTCCTAAAACCCACACAGAAGAAAAATATATTTTCACTCAAATATAAACATATTTGCGAGAAATATGTTTCACTCAAATATGAGTGAAGCATATTCACTCGTAACAATTGAGTGAATGCTAACACTTGTATTGTAGCCCTGAACAAGATCATGTCATATTTCTGGATGTATGTGACCACTTTTCTTGGCAGAATTACTAAAGCTGATTTAGATTTTCTATAACAATAAACTTATTTACCCAATTCTTGTTTTTTTTTAAATAAACAAAGCTTTAAATCTAAACCTTTAAAAACCTAAAACATAATGTGATTTTATGAGTGTATGTAAGATTTTTATCAGCAATATAAAGTCCCACACAAAGTATATTTTTAAGAGATGATTCATAAGTTCACTCTGTACATTTATCAAAAAGTTTCAATGCCTCTCTCTTTATATCAACTCTTCAAGTACATCACACAAAAATAAACATGAGTAAATGTGAAACAGAAAAATAAAATATTAAGAAAGAGTTAATAAAAACTAACAGAAAAGGGGAAATGGCAGAAGGAATTGCATTTAGAGACTGTACAACTCCTTATAATTGTTAAGTGAAATGTCTAATGAATGTATTTCAGATAGCTTATGTTTTTTGTGAAGGAGAAAAATATAATAACAAATTAGATAATAGCAAACTGCAGCTAATACGTAGTACCAGACATTGAAGCAGTAAATTTGGTGCTCTGTTGTAACAAAACATTGCTGGGTTTTAGATGTCTAAGCTTCAAATTTTTGTTGATGGCTGCTTGGGGGCAGCGGGGAAGACACAAGAATCAAAGCCTTTTATCTCAGGTGTGTCTCACAGTGGTTTGTACTCTGTTGTAATTTGTAGAGGTTTATGTCTTATTCCAAGCCATGAAATAAAAGCATTACCTTTTGTCTCCAGGTGTTTTGTGCTACAAGTATTATGCTCTTCACAAAACCATTTGCAGGGACCTCTCTGATGTTTAAACATTTCATAGTAGAAAAGCAGTCAATGTGGAAAGGCTGGTTCAGAAACTGAGTTTGCCCAGAGAATTACAGATTATAGGCTCTGAAGGCAGTGAAGCTTCACTCTAAAAGTTTTCTGAAAAATATTAATGGCTTCTTTATGTTAAAATGGTGGAGGGATAATAATAAAATTGCAAAAGGACTAAAAGAAATTTTAAAACAATGTTTTAGCAAGTGTCATAACTAACATTACTGCAACCTCAAAAGCCATTTGAGATTGACTATTGTGTTATGACCAATCTACGAAATGCAGTCGCAGTGAAGCATTGTAAGATTTAGTCCTCTAATGGAATCTTCAATCTTTTCAGGAAAACAAACTAATTTGGCAGTGAAATCAGATGGTTTCTTTTCCGTCCTCATATCCGAATTAATCCCCTGTAACACAGTGACACTGCAATTACACTGTAGCACCAGGGGGTTTCCCCCTTCCAACATCTAATGGAATACAACATATGCTTCACCATGCCTTACAATGTCTAGTATTGTGCTGTTGTTTATTTATTTTTCTATGCTGACTTAGTGAAAATTAGTCAAGCATTATAGCTATAAAAAGTAACATCTGGGTGAGTTGTTTTGCTCCATTTGAAAGACTAGGGAAAGTAACTTCCTTTTTGTCAAAAGAAAGAAATGATCATGTTGATCTACACTGTGGACCAAAATGAAAACAGGGAAATAAGCATGAAGTGATTTTTTTTCTAGTTTAGCTCACTAACCTCCATACTATCTTAACCCAAACTTACACATAACCCTGGCAGATTCTGGTTTTAAATTGTGTCATTAGTCTAAGAATCTTACTTCTTTCAAAAGATAATAAAGCAATGTAGAAGCTGTATTAGTTTAAAAATATATTTTTCATTAAATGAAGCCTAGGCGCAAATTCAAACTGGAAGACTCCTTTATCCCCACCGGGACCCGTTAATTGAAGGGACCTGCCCACAATCGTCGACCTATCAACGCCGGACCAAGCCACGTCACGTCCAATCATCGACCAAGTCCCAGCTGATAAGGACCTTCATTCATGGCGTCCTTCGCTCTCCAGCCGAGCTCAACCCACCACCACCCCTTCTCCTCCATTCGCCCGGTCCTGAGGCCCGCACCCTCCTTCAACCTCCACCACCAGTGCCGGGCCCTGGGGATGACGTTCCTAACAGCATCGGGGATGCTCATCTGAAGCCTATCGCTAACGCTGCGATAACCGTTATCCCCAGCCAGGGCCCGAGCGCCAAAACTTTAAATTCTGTTTGTCAATAAACTCTTCTAATTGTCTTCTCATCTCCGTCTGAGTCTCTCCAGATTGAAATGATATTTCAATAATTATTTACACACTTCAGAATATCTGAGGATAAATCTTGGAATTCGAGTAAACAAAATCCTTCTTATAGTTGAACACAAATGTTGTGTATGTTTCCACTGGAGTTTTTACCCTTCATTTTTGGTAATAGGTTCCAAATTTGTGGTTGGAAGGGCTCCCCGTCAACACCCTAACTTATATTTAATGTACGGTAATCAAAGCATATAGACATGGCAAAGTTGTCAAACTTCAAAGCAAGCAACAGAAGGGGAAGAAAGTCAGTTTAAAAGACTAAAATGACATTTTTACCCTTAACTACTTCTATGGTGTACAGAGAATGGTCCTAAAAAACGTTATAAGCATCTAATGAGCACATAGGTACCTGATCATACCTCAGTATTGTTGCTGATCCTGTCCACCACATTTATGGCCACTGTATAATCATACTGTCATGACTAAGATACAGCAACTTGTCTCAAAGCTCAAATAATCTTAAGCATTTAACAATAATGATGTCCAATTTTAAAGCTCATAATTCTAATAAGCTGCATAAAAAATATATAAGTATTATCCAACTATATTGTGCTTAATTACAATCATTCCATTGGTTCGTGACGGTCTTAAAAATGTTTTGATTATTTTATACCTTCACAGGACAAATGTACCGACATCCATCCCAACAAGTGGAGCAACTGACTGAACAGTCAGATCCTGAACTAAATAATTTTTCTACAATAATACAATACAAATATGGTACACAGAATACATGCTTATTTTGAAATGCATTAGTAGTATTATAAGTATATCTCCACCAGTTAGGCTTGCCTTTCCTCCCCATTGTTCTGTTGTTTTACCCTAACGTAGCTTAAGATGGAGAACAAATAGTATGGCTCTTTTGAATATGTACTTCATAGGTCAGCACACAAGCTGCAATCAAATAAAATACTCAAAGTGACCTCTGAAGTTGCAGCTCTTACTTCAGCAGAAGGAAAGCATTTTTCATAATGCTGAAAATGTGGCACTAAAACATAATGTTAGAGGATAAAAGGGAAAGAGCACCGTCTGCGTGGAATATAGTGGGTGAAGGTGACAATATAATTATTATCTCAATGCCAGATTCGCAGAGAAAAGAATCCCCCTGAAAGTTGCAGTAGGCGGTGAGACATGATATCCCAGGCTGGCAGAGGCTGCTTGTGACTTTTAGAGAAACCCAAATGAAAAAGTGCAAGTTGTTCAGTTTACATTAACATTTTATATTAACTTTCAGAGGCATCAAGGAGATTTTGAGGTCATTAACATTCATGTGACATACCTACACTGAATTTGAGATGAATGTTTTGAGAACAAATGTTTAGTGGTATAAATTATTTTTATGCACAGTATGCTTCCTTGCCAGAGGGCGTAAGTGAATCTAATTTAGCAGCAATAAAACTAAATTAATGGACTACAAGCATTGGAGCACATAAAGAACTAATTCCATCTGAAAGTAGCTTTAACAGAAAGAATATGTAATTGCAAAAGAGGTCTATAAAAATAGTGATTTGGTCGGCCAAATGCAAATGTGTTCTTACATCTCTGCTCTGCTAACTTGTTCAGCCACGACACAAAAACATATAAGGAGAAGCACGTTCTCTCAAATGGTCAAATTTTATACAGTAGTCAAGAGAATACCCAAGTAGAGAGATGAAAATTTCCAAAGATGTAACTTATAAATGAGTTTTAGCCTGTTTAATTAATGTAAAAAAAATCAGATGGATTTGGTAAATTTAGATCAATATTATGCGTAAGAATTTTAAACAATCTCTTGTATAGATCATAAAGGACCTTGTGAGATCTTTGACAAAAATAAGTTGGATGACTTCGAAGACCCATCTATGACCGAGTGAGGACTGCAGCATTATGTGTTTCACTGAGGATCCAATACCTGACTCCATTGTCTCTCTGCTGGTCTTTCTGACCATACAAGCAAAGATTTCAAGAGCAAAAGCAAAGGGGGTAGACCCCCCCCAAAAAAAAGGGGAGTTCACTAGCAGTGCTTGTGAACAACAGAGGGTGTTTTGGCAACCTCTTACATACCACCATCAGCAGTCATCAACACCACATGTATTGTAATCATCTCAGTTTTTGCTAAGGCCTGTAATACTGACTACTACAGAAGATCCTTCCTGCCACAGCCATTGGCATCTACAACCACTTTGAATAAACTTGTGTAATATGAGCTACAGAAACATTTAATTTTCCTTTAGGATTAATTAAGTAATTTTGAATTTAATTAAATTTAAATCAGCAATTAACCTAAGCTCAAGACATAGTGTTTACATATCACAATAGGTTGTGGACTCCTTTCTGAGATAACAATGTGTTATGTGGAAGGAGAGTCAAGTCTTATTAACTTATATCATTCTTGCCTTTAAAGTATGCTTTCATTTTGACACCCATAACAGAAAGAAACAAAAACACTGCCTCTAACCACAGCAGTGATGCCTTGTCTTGAGGAGCCTTGCCTATGCAGCTCTACAATTGTGTCATGTTTAAAGACAAAGTATTTCAACCTTTGTTATCAAAGGGTCATGGCCATGTCTATGTCTGACAGATGATGACTTTTTTAAGGCTAATGAGCTTAAACTGTTAAGTAGCTCATAAACATTTAACAGTTTAAGAACAGAGTTAAAATTTAATTTACTTTTTGCTTACTCTAAAATGTTTGTCTCTCTGTACCGTTTCCCATTTGGAAGTGGCAAAGAACTTCCTTTTCGTGTTTAACATTGTGGTGCACCACCAAGTTACAGAAGCACTCATGGCCTAAGTCACGCGTGGGGGGGGGGTTGGAACCCCAGCCCAGAGTGCGGGAGTCAAGAACAGAAGAGAGAATAGAGAGAAATTGACAAAAAGTTCTGTCTTTGTTTCTTACCGTCTTCAATGTAGAGCCTTTAAACCCACAAAATCTAAATATTTTTCTATATAAACTCTCGTGCTTATTCCCCAGATATTAATTTCTATCTACTTATTTGTTCTCAGTTACCCAGGACATGTCAAAACTAAAAAAGGCTTAAAAATAAAGCAACTTAACTGTCATGAGGTGAAGTGGTAGGCGGTGAGGGAAACGCAGCAGACCCAAGGTTGAAGTGAAAATGATGAGTTTAATGGTGAGAATTATCCAAAAAATGACATGGTCCAAAACGTAATCCTAAACAGTCCAACTACCAGGCAGCACAGCTGAGCGGAGGCAAGGGCTCAACACCGGTAACAACTGGTGAACGAATGGACGGAGAGACTCACTAGAAAGATGTGTGACAACACTGAATACACAGCTGAGACAAGGACCCGACGAGGAACAAAGAACACAGGTGAGGTTAAATACACAGAGGGTAATCACGGAAACAAGACACACCTGAGAACAATTAAGGGGAGACAGGACGACAGGGAGACTCAGAGACACAGAAACTCAATATAAACACACAGGAAACTCAAATCTTGACAGTAACAAGTTATAATTTAAATAGCAAATGACTTGTATTGGGAGCCATTTCAATAAATCAATGTTTATGAGGAATTTTATTAAGAAGAGTTACTCATTAAAGCTTTCGTATTTCAAACCTTAAATTTTTGTAAATGTGCAGCATAGATTAGATCAGTCAGATTGAACAAAACTTGTATCTAAGCAAAATTTGAATTTTAGTTTTACTTCTCTGCAGGCTGCTTACTGAGAATAAAACATGTTTGATATGCATTATTAGTCATTTTTGGTCCTGCAACTTGAGTGTGGTTTAAAAACCTTTTAAACTACATTTTACATTACATTTCAATGGAACCTCGCTGACCCCCCCAAAATTGCTCTTAAGAAATTTTCCTGTTTATGGTCCCCCCCAATAATGAGATGGAATTTATGCTTGTTAGAATAATTTTATTATCATTGTTACATTAGTAGTGTTACTAGGGTCATCTATTGCTTAAGTGTGAACATGTGTTCACATGAGGACAGAGATGACCTCATTTTAACCCTTAAAACATGTTCTTTGAAGATGGTCTTCTGAGAGTTTTCCCTAGTCGTAAACCTGTGTTTGTTTATACTCTGTGCCCCTACGTACCAATTCCTTAGTCGTAAAATCTACCTTTGTTATGTGTTAGTTCGTGAGTGACTGCTGATCTTATCAGCACCAGCCCCCTTTCTTTTGTCTTGTGTTAATAAAAGGCAAGTTCTACTGCAGAGTTTCAGAACACATGGTGAGCTGTTCAGAGGAGCAGTTTGCTGTGTCTTCTCCTTTTGCAAAAGCTTGGTTGAAAACTCAAACCTTGTCTGTGGTTCTTTCTTTGTATTTTAGGTACACAAAAATACCTATCAATGTCCTTGGAAGCACTGATCATGGCAGCACAGGAGCAGGCCTTATGCACCAGAGCAAAAGAAGCCCAGAGCTACCAGGCAAGATCCCAGGTGCACGTTGTGCAAAGAGGTTCCAGGAACTGATTAGCTTGCATTCCCTAATAAGAGAATAGCATATTTGTTGTAAAGCTTCTCCAAGGTTTTTCTTTTTTTAAGCATCGCTTTGGTGTCTGAATGAAGTACAGACTTGTTTTGTAGAACTAGTGACCCTTATTGACAGTAATCAGAAAGGAAATGGGGAGAAAGAGAGTGGTGTAAGGCATGCTGCAAAGCTCTTAAAGAATCAACACCAAAACAGCTGCATCGAGGACTTTACCCTGTGGATATGAGGTGGCCATTCGACTGCTACACCAAGCAACACACCCAGAGTCCATTTCTAATTTTGACAAGTATATATGCATATTTGAGTGAGTCTGTTCATATATATCAATGTTTCCACATTTTTATGGGCTCTAGCTATGCATTAAAAACCTCGATAAGTATTATTGATTTTGAAAAGCAATTTCAAATCAATTGCATTCAAAATTGATTTAAATGCAATTTTGAATGCTATTTTGAATTGCTATTGAATGCAATTGCATTCAATTGCATTTGAATGCAAACTTTCCCAACTGTCATTGGGAATGTTACCCAATGAAACTTTCTCCCAATGAAAGTCGAATATTGTTCTGTCCTTTTTAAAGAGTGCCTCAATAGTTTACCTGTCAGCTTTCTATGGGGGAATTTTCTTTCATTCTATAAACTAGTGACTGCTGGCCTTTTAAGAAGAATGTCATGTTTAACTGAGAGGCAAGAACAACTGTGACATGATATGTTATAATGGATGTGTTTGCACTGATCGTTAGTGCAGTTTGCTTAGTGAATGCATAATAATAATAATAATAATAATAATAATAATATATGAAACTAAATGAAGCTTACACCACATATAGTACATATCAGTGAGTGACGAAACCAGCCTTATGTTGTGTGTACTATTACTGATCTCACTGTTAACTCAAACAGTAAACCATGAGATAATAAAAATGGTGTTTCAAATGTCAGCATGAGGCTAAGTTGTAGTATATGGAGCACTACAAGTAAGCCTTTCTGCCTGCCTTCCAATATTGACTTCATAAATCCTTTTTACACAGACTTAACTATACTACATACAAATATTACAACAAATACATGGGTAACATGTTTAATCTTTGCTCAAAATGTGTTTCTTTTTTTATGTTGTTCATGTAAGATGACCTTGAGAGTCTTGCTTGTAAATAAAATGTATTATTATTATTACTACTACTATTATTATTACTATTATTAATAAATGTAAGTTATCAATTGCATGCCTTTGATTGAATGTTGTATATTAAATAAAAGCATTAAAAGTCTGTGACCTATGCACATAATTGTACTTAAACTTTCGACAATACCTGTATGTAAGCCAAGGTATGTCTGTGAAAAACAACAAATTCCAATGAAGTCTTGAGCTAAAGACTAAAGATCTAGGGATATTATGAGACTTCAAAAAAATGAAAAATGGGTCATATAAGAAAGGTCATTTTGCTGATTGCTTAATTATAAAAAATATCTCTTTTTTTGCCAGCTTCATTTGATTTCCTAATGTTTTCTCTTTTTTTAATATTTTGAAGTAAATCTGAACACAGACATTGTGGGATTTATACATTTCTTTAAGTTGCTTGCAAATCCTTTCTAATCCAAAGCTTGTCGCTTTCTTTTTCTGCCTTCTTATTCAATGCCAGCATTGTGGTGGTGAAATTCTAGGCCTTCAGAGACTCAGTGCCAACCCAAAACACACCCACTTTTGACTAAACCAAATCGCTTTACTGTTTATGAAAATACCGCTTGTGATGTGTTCACAGTTTCTGTCTTCGTATTCAGACACATTGAGAGGAAAACAACAAATGCTGCTGTTCTGAAATTGCAATGTATTTAACAAAAATGACAACAGATATCATGAAAGGCATATTTCACATCAAACTTTAAAGAGATTTGGAATCTTCAATGTGAAAATTGAGTTATTTTTGTTGCAAGGTTAAAAAAATATGTCAGCTGCAGCAAAACACTCTTAAGCCATATAGTCCTTAATTCTACTCAAAGTCTCTTTTTGATCCCTTACTTAAGAGAACAGCCTGTGAGGTTTGAAAGAACAAAATTACGGTCACAAAATGATGCTAACCTATTTTTTTAGACATCTTTCTGAACATCACAGTTTGCCCTTTTGCCCAGCCCAGTTAAGCATGCCAGGAAAAAAAGAACTTTTTGTCCATTTTTATTCCAATTGCTTACGATAGCATGAGTGCAGTGGTTTCCTCTGGGGCCTAGAAATGCTCATTTGAAAAATCGCCCAGACGTGCATGGAGGTTGCCAACCTCAATTTTGATGCAGTAGCTCATTTCATGTGTCTTCCTCACGAGTCACAGCCTGGCCCCACCAGAGGCCTGGTTACAGCAGACTGCCAATTATAAGGGCCTCCTGCTACACCTGCCTGCTGCTGCCCTGTGGATGAGTCTGCAGCCCTACTCTGGGCCAAATGGCCATCTAAGGTGATGTCCTGTGGAAGTTCAACTTTGAGCTGATGGAAATGCTGAAAGGGATTTCAGGGTTTTTTAATTTTCTAGATAAAATATGGAATTTTTTTCTTTTTTTTGAGAATCATCAAGTAATATTTCAAATTAAATTTAAATTTTAAATTAATTTAATACTGTGCGTATGCTTGGAAAGCACCATTTGGCTTTTGTAAATATAAAATAATATTATCTCCAATTAAAAATTTACATTTTTGGAATGTTATTTGGCACCATTGGCCAAATTTAAAGCTGAATGCATTGTCACCATATAAATAGCAAGAAAAAAGATTGCATATTATGGTTAAAGAATTGTTTAACTGAAGTGGTGGTTTTGGTTTATGTTTGATCATCTTCTTGTGGTTTATCTACGTTCTGTAGGTATTGCTTTATTTAGTTCTTTTCTGTTAACCGTTGTTACTAAGGTTTTGACATATTTGTTCATTCCTTTGTCTCTTAGTTTAATCTTGTGTTCTGTTTCTTGTATATTTGAATGTATTTTTCTTTGAATATTGTCAGGCTTTTTCTATTTGGTTCCCAGATCCTTTGAATCTTAATTCAGCTCATTCTGTTAATTAGTTTCCTCCCTCAGTTTCTCTGCCTTCTCCTTACCACAGCTGTACTAAATTATCTCTCATTAGTTCATCTGGTTCTTCTATGACTTTTTACCTGTGGGACTCTCCAGAACCTAGCTGATGGATCAAGCTGCAGAAGAGGGAATTTAGGAAAGGACCCTGTCATTTCCCCTGCTGTTGGACAAAATGTAGCTGGAGGCAGCTTTCAGTGGATTTGAGTTTGTGTTGGATGCTTTTTTAGTTGGCCCAAGGAGCTTCCAGTGGTTGCATTGAGGATTGTGCTTTCATTATCATCCCAATCCCCAAGAAATGTACCATCATAGAGTTAAATGACTACAAGTCTGTCATCCTGATATCTGTGGCCATAAATTCGCATTATCTTTATGGATACTTCTGCTTGGACTTACAATTTTTTAACAGGACGACTGGTGCAGCTGGTGGTTACTGATACCTGTCTTTGCTCTCAAGTATCACAAAATCGGTCTTGCAAGCAGCTGGAATAAAAGTACACGTGTGTTTAACCAAAATGTGCTTTAAGTTACTTATACATGATGTCGATCATGTATAAGTATAATGATCATGATCCAGATTTACCCTCAGTGCTAGGGCAGAACAAAAAAAGAAAATCTCCCCCTTTTTCTGGCTTGTAGTGACTGTAGTTCACACTCTCTGAATTACAGCATGGATTATAATCTACAGTATTTTCTTTAAAAATGTCCTGTTTCTTTCAAAAATGTTTAATTACTCCAAAGAGTAAATCACTTAAGCTCTTTTGGATTCCCTAAATCTTAAGATTTTTTGGGAAAAAAATAGGTGTCTCTAAGCAAGGGCACTTGTTTGTCCTCTGAAAAAGAAGCAAAGCTAACTTTATGTAGATAATCCTTAATCAGTCCTTCACCACTGTAAAACACATTGTCTATTGTAATCAGATCATCAATAACATATGTTAGAGCTAGGTCCTTGGGAACCCAGCAAAACTGGAGAAGTTGTGTTTATTTCAAGCGTAGCTGATCTAAATCGTACAGTTCTAATAGTTTCAAAAGCTTATAAATTGTTCAAACCTATGATTTTGCACCAAGATAAAAATTGCATAAAGAACCGATATATTCCCAAAACATATTAAAGAGTGTATCATTTCTTGAACCATAGGATGATGCTTGAAATATTTATGGATTAATGTCCCTGTAAATCTACTGTATGGATTTTTCTGTCTATATTTTAATAATTTTTACATGCAGTAAATACCAGCAGCCTAAAGAATGCTGTTAAAAAAATTTCTTAGACTGCTCATGACTTCTACAGAGTCTGTCAACATCTCCAAACAATATGAATTCATGCTGTTTGTCATATAACCCTAGACCTTTCCTCGAGGGTGTTTTGCCATTTATGACAGGATTTCTTCTCTCCATCTAAAGCTCCATTTCTCTTGCACTTTCTATTTCTTTAATATATGTCCTGACTTGCGGGCACTTTCTCATTATTCCTATCTTGATATCTGCAACTGTTAATGAGTGGAGGGACTGGAAGTGCAGGTTTTGAGCATTTGGATTAATGTGGGTGCTGCACCAGGGAAGTTTGGGAATAATGCACACTCTCACAGTTCATTACAGTGGATATATGACATTTTAAGGCTGTGAGACGCCAGGCTAATGATGTTCCCTGGTAAACACTGGAGACTGCCAGCCACTGCACCTGAGAACGTTCCTCTAATAGCAGCAATGTCAGTATGGTGACAGGTCCACTTCCTCTTCAATGACTGTACCTGTGCGATTTTTTTTCTTTTTGGTACAGCATCTTGCATTAAAATTCACTTTGCCTCACAAGATTTGCAGTCAGTTGCTTTAAAATGTTACCATTTAGTTATCAGCATGATAGGGAGGTGAAAACATTGGACACTATGTTCCAAGTTAGAGGACAGATATTTACTTCATTTGTAAGTTGTCTTGACCAGTGTGCAAATGTTGAAGCCATTAGATCTATTAAGAATGATTAATTACATTGACTTTTATGAATTTGTTCATTTAAACCAATGATACAAATCATCTGACAATGCTATTTTAGTTTTTACTAAATTAAAGAACGTAGTAAGTGAATTGAATGAGGTTTCTATGTTTTACTATGTAGTGGCAAAGTGTGCTCGGACTGTAAACAGTTGCACTATGTCATCTTGCAGTGTGACATTGTAAATATGTCACATATGTAAATCTATAGACATTTTTTAAACATTTTTTAAAAGAGCACTACTCAATGAGTGGCATGCTCAGTTCATCATGCAGATCAATTATTAAACAGGGCTGAACAAAATCAACTTTTGTATTACCAAAATCACAAAGGAATATTTATCCTTTCAACAAGAAAAATAATTACATACGACATCTTTCACAGCGTCAACGTATTTAAAAGCTGTCACAGCATCCAAAAAGATTTATGTCACATTGCTTACCAATATACCGTATGTCAGTACCTTATCCTTAATTTGACTCTTGATTTAAACGTAGAAACCTAAATAATTTAATGTACATACACTCACTCTTTTCTCTAACCGTTACGTCATCTCCAGTGTACCAGCAAGCAGTGAACCGGGATCTGGTTATACATCCATCCAGTGATGGGCATGTGGGTCTTTGAAGGAAATTGAATATTCACAATCAGTTTAAAAAGGCAGCTTAAATTACACATTTTTTAAAATAGAACTTTTTTTCTCAAAACAAGCCATTTTATCCCTAACAGCTTTATATCAATCGTTTTTGTGGGTGAAGTTAAAGAAAGTTTAATAATCTGCATTAAGAAAAAACCCATATTATGTTCTTAGAAAGAAAATGCGTATATTTTGGGAAAAAATATATATATATATATATATATGTATATGTATATATATAAGATAAGATAAGGTTTATTTGTCATTGTCATCAACAGATTACAACGAGATTGAGATTTGCTCGACTCGAGTTAAGATGCAGGTTATGTGTATATACATAATATACAAAGATAAAGATATATATATATATATATATATATATATATATATATATGTATATATATAGAAATATATATACAGTTTTATAAGTGTCATATGCATTAACAATATTTTAGTAATACTGGTAGCATAGAAACAAGATCAAAGAAAAATGTAACAACAAGTAGAGGAAAACTCTTGTTTTTTTGTTTGGATTGCTTTGGCAGAACCAAAAATCCTCTTCTGAACCATTAAATATAACAATTTCAGGAATGCACTAATGGCAAGCAACACACAACTATAAACATCAACCAAGGAGCAACAAGCAAGAAGTAACCAAGAAAAAGGGAGTGCAACGTGACTATCCTCATCCTCTCTCCCATCTGCTGCCATGAGATGCAAAGGAAACAGAGAGCTATGAGAATGCGCTCTGTGTGTTTGAACATCCACCTATTCCTTGTGTTTTATTTGCCGATTAAATAAATATAATTTTAAATTAAACTGAATAACATGCAGAGCACTGTCACCAAGAAAAGTTATAAAAACACATTGAAAGCACAGCTCTCACAAACTAAAACTCAAGTCTAATCATTTATGGTAAAGAGCTTATCAAAAGAATCAGATCATTTGTGAACTTCACATCACTACTTCCATCACTATCCATTAAATTTGCTCAGAAAATATAAACAGTGGAACAACTGTTAATAAATTACTTCATCAAACAGTTATCCTATTTATATTTTATATTGTATTGGTATTTTATACTGTATTTTATTTTATTCTGGAGTAACCTCACAACATTGGAACCTCAAAACACTGTCCTGAGCCGTATGCAATGAAATTTCGTTCTGTATACACCCTGTGCATGCAAAATGACAATAAAGTCAGTCTAAGTCTAAGTCTAAGTAATTTGTTGCTTAAAGTCCAGAATTGCATCAGAAAATGTCTTCAGTTAAGAAGCCAGCATTACTGTCTACTCTGAATTCATACTTTATAAGGTTTCAATCAAGCTTTGACCACACTGTACTTCTCACAAGAGCCCCCTGTGGCTCAGTAACCTTGTAATTTTAGAGATCATCAGAAGGCTACATTTTATGCAATAACTGAATTTCTCAAGCTAAAACGTCATCATTTACAACAATATTTGAAATGGAGAAAGTCACAGCTCTAACAAGCTCTTTACCTTGTTGTTTCATAATAAAAGTAAAAAAAAAAAACATTTTAAAAGGCAGACTTTGTCAAAACAGTCAAACACATTCCTGTTCTCATTCAGAGTAAATGAAATATGAGTAAATATTCTCAATTATTATGCCAAACTTCTTAGAAAACAACAATGACAGTTTTATTTGACAATGGAGGACATAAAGGTTGAGTTTTTGATGGACTCAAACTCATTGCCAACCCAAACACAATGAATCCACTTCTAATTAGCTCATAATTGTGGTATACATGCAAAGCTATCTGTCTTATAGCATTTTATTCTAATGTTTTTTTCACAACTAAAAAATATTTAGAAAATAACATTTTTAATCTAAACCATCTTCACAGCACAACTATGCTGTGGCATTAGAAGAGACATAGTAATATTAAAGCTGGAAGGATCTGCTCTCTCAAAAAATACAAACAGACAGACAGGATGGGAGCATGGCCAGAGAAACACACATGTGCAGTCTTCATGAGAGAGTCCTACCAGGGAGCCAGACACGTGCGGTCGTCATGGGACAAAAGTCGACCAATCACAATGTGCTAATACTCATACAGAAAATCTGTGAAAAATATTGTTCTCGGAAAGCATGTGATAATAATATTTGGTTATCCTAATTAACCCAAATCAGCAAAGTAAGATTTATTGCAGACAATGAGGAAAAAAATATCTTTCTGTTTTCATACAGTGTATTGAAGTATCCTGTTTCAGTGTTAATCTTCAGATTAAAGCAATTGCAAAGACTAGACAATGCCTCTGCACTAAAAGTTTGATGCATGCACATTCTGCAGCATAACACATAATTTGTTTAATGAGCTAAAAGTGACTGATCTTGATAGTACTCTTTTTTTAATGTGGTACCATTTCACTGTTTTCAGAATACAGTGTTTGCTTTTTTGTTTAAGGATTTGATGGGGAAGAAAGTTAGCAATTAAAACATATGACAATAAAACAACAATAAAAAAACAAAACATAATTTATCATCAGATGTTAACACTTTGATAGAAATGCTTGAACCTTTCTAGAAATTGGCACTCATATCTTGGGTACTCATAATGGCTGTGACATGAGGACAGAGTAGTAGATACAGGTCCTCTGACACATCTCAATGAAACTTTCAGTGCTTCTGTAAATGTGCATCAGAGGATCTATCCCTAAGTGGGATGCTTACAGATTTCTATAAGAGCAAAAATGTGATGAACAGCAAAACAAGATAAATTAGCTACAAATACTACAATCTATGACCAGATGAAATATATGTGTTGTTGTGCTTTACAAACCTGGAATGAATCCTGTAACACACATTCCTTCAGTACAAAGTTAAGTGTAGATCTTTTGGTTTGTTACATCTTGTGTGTTTTGTTCACATTTGAAAGTTGTCCAGACTGTGGATGACAATTTTAATAAAAACGTCTAAAAGACAATTATACTTGAATCATATAGCCTCAGTTGGATAAACAAAAAAGGACACAACATAGCCCAACTGAGTCAGATTTGAGATTCAAATTTAGTTCCAGTTCTTCCAAGTTGATTTAAGGCAAGCAGCACTGAAAGTAGACAAAAGCAATATTTCTTACTTTGTGCTGCAAAGCTAAACAAAAAAAATATTCTTATTATTATCAATTATACAGTTATTACAACTTGGGTATATTAAAATTGTGACCAATGAAAGATAAAGATCAAAGATTGTTACATTTTGTTTTAAAAATGAGCACACATTTATTAATCTTTGGTCAGGACACATTTTATATCAACAACAAAGGTCCTGTTTATCAGCAATAAAGGAAAAAGCTTTTTTTGAGGTCACTTATCATGGGTTTATACATCGCTGTTCAGTTGAAGAGGTGCTCTGCAGTCAAGGCAATTTGCAGCATTTTCTTTCAATTTGCTACCTTTTATTCATGAAACGGTACTTTCATTTTGTGCAATGAGCTATAAAGATAAGGCCCACAAAGGGGAGGTTTGAGAAAATGACCATGTGGCAAGAGTTATATAGTGTTCCAACAGAGGTGGAAAAGGCAAGTGTATGAAACAAAGAAGTGAATAGCTGTTGCTATAATATGAAGAGGATATATAATTTTTACCTGCATCTTTTTTAATATAAGCAGCACATCCTTTGTTGTTAAACTAACTTCAGTAAAAGTACTCTTTAATATCTTTTAAAATTGTATTTATCTAAGCTATATGTACTGAAAACCAACACAACATTTAGCCTTTTAACCCCAGTGTTGTAAAAAAGATCAAATGATCTGTATTCAAGTTATTTAGTGCACTGCAGACCAACTGATTCATGGGATTACTAGAGACAACAGAGGCTAACGCAGACTTAGTAATACTACTTAATCTGTGGGTGCCAGATCTTACACACAGCAACAGGGAACTGGGATAAACCTAAATCAAAAGTAAAAAAATTTTATTAATGAATTATCTGAAAACAAACAGACAATTGGGGACAACCTGACATTGAGGAAATGTAATAAAATTCACTTCAAAAGTTTTTTCTCACTTTAAAATTTTTTTCTTATGGCTGACAAAAAGAAAAAAGTTTCAAATGTCCTTCAATCAGGGTCATGAACACTTAACAACATTTAAATATACAGTACAGCCAACCAAACATACTTTTTTTTTCAAAATTATTTATTACCAAAAATCAATGGGTTGCACTAGCACATTAAAATGGGCACATTCATGAGTGACGATAACATTTCTGAGAACTTGAAGTGATTGCAGTTTTTCCTGGCATCATTAAACTGCTCTATTTGGAAGTGAACACTCCGTAGAGAGAAAGTCTTAGGGCAAAATTGAGCTGCTGCATGTAAAAGAGACCTGACATTTCTCCTCAAAGTTAAATCCTTGATGTGTTTGAGTTGTGCAGGTAAGATTTGGTCTCTTATGCGCAAGCCTTCATTGTGTATACAATGACTGTCCAAGTTGGTTTCCAGGTTGGCATAAAAATTAACTTGATGCTTGGTGATTAAATGCTATATTTTAAAAATGTTATTTTATAAATAAAAGGCAATTAATGAACTTGAGCTAGCACATGCTGGGACTGTGAATTTAGATTGATAAATTCAGGTGATGAACTATAAACATATACGTCAAATATAAGCATTATTTTTGCTAAGCAAAAATATTAATGCTACTTAGTAATCTTTCTAATCTAGCTTAACTGTGCCAACTCTATTGAATGTATCAATTAAATTACATCTGCCTTGCCAACAGAGACCAACTTGTTCTGACAGAATCTAATATTGCTAAAATAATCATTTAAAAAATATCAATAGCGACTTTGTGTATGTTTGCTAAATGCATTAACATAGCTGAATTAAAATGGAGAAATCAGGTTGTTCGGATTTTCTCATATTTTTCTCATCCTATTTTTTTGTAAAGGCACCTACATTCTTTCTTTTTCTTTTCTTGTTTTTATCTCATCGTATGTACGATTGTTGACAGGGTTCTGTTCCAACTTCTCACCAGAACATTGAATTATGTCCTGCACCTTGAGTTGAACAACTGCAGAAAAGTCCAGGGAGAAAAATATTTAGACCGAGAATAAGAGAAAATAATAAGTAGCTTGTGTGGCGGTGTGTGTGCATGTGTGTTACTGCATGGAAAAGGCCAAGACATCCATGGCAAAGCCCATATTACAAGATTCCTCTTCCCAAAAATATATGCCCTGCTTGCTATATGTCCGTTCCTGTTGCTGCATACTAATTTTTAAAATCATAATGCAGTATCTTATGTACACCACTTCTGTGCAAAATTATGTTAATTTTGTATTGTAGTCAAAAGAACTGTTCTGGATTTTGATTAAGAAATCATCATTAATGATTCATTAAAGACATGGACGGTCTTTAATGAATTCATCATAAAAGACACGGAAGGTCTTTTATTTTTTCCACTATGAAATGGAAATTGTTTTACTTTTCCATCTTCTCTTTGTTTTATCCATGTATATAAACCATTCTGTATGGAAACTTAAGTTGAAGAGCTATGTTCAAATACTAATTAAAGTACTTATCTTCCATCTCCTGTAGTACAGTCATGTGAACATCCCTTAAAAAGCCGTTAAAAAAGTCTTTCTAGCTTTTGATACATGGCGAGGGGTGCTAAAGAACATCTTGTGTGTTTCTGCTTTGACAAAACAGCAACGTTTTGTCAAGACTGAAAGATAAGACCGAGTCTTAGATGTCCAACATGTTGAATGCGTCTTTGACACAAATTTCCTGCCAGTACTAAGTAATGCCAAAACCAAGATTTGAATGTCTGTTTTTCAGTTGAAATGCCTTGTTTGTCCTTAAGATTTTTGCATATATTAATTTAATGTTTTAATTTTAAAATCCCATTGATACGGCCTATGAATTTATAAACTGACAGTTTAGTCAGCCTTGTTGTTTAATAAATGCTTTACAGATATATGGGTTTCGGCATAATGCCATCTTTGGCACATAGTATGTTACTTCCCAAGCAGTTCACATGGCAGTAGATTGCTGACTGGTAAAAGATTTTTAGAATCTGCAATTTACTGAAAACATGAAACTATCTGAGTTTCCTCACAAATAGTATGCTCAAGCCCTTCTTGCACACAACATCTTTGTCAGGGCTTCAGTCCAGCCTGTTCTTAAGGTGAACTAACCACCTGCAACAATCAACCACCTCCACTTCCTGTCAAATTAATGTTGATGGGTGTGAGAAAGGATAGCAACATGGCACAGAAACATGAAAGAAGATCCCCTACATCTGTGAAATTGGCTATTATTGTTTGTGTCTGTTGCTTTTCATTCATACATTGTACTACATGGCAGAACTTGAAATGTTCAGACTACACGCTCATTACATGTGTAACACAAAAGGTCAACAGCACCACAGCAAAAAAAGAAAAGAAAGAAGCAGCATCTTACACATTACCAACAGAAATGTATTTATGAAAGGCAACAAAACAAAAGAACAGCATTTATTCAGAGGAGGTGCAATTTGAAGCGTACTGTATGCCAAACAGCAAGGACTCAGATGGCCAAACAGGCCAATCTACACTCACCACATGAGAACAGAGATTACTTCACACACAGATGAAGACGGACTGTGCTGTGTGGCACGAACATCATTACGGTACTGTCTTTGCATAACTAAAAGTAATTTATTGCTGTTTTAAGTTGTTGTATAGTAGCAACAATTCTTGAATCCGGGTTTGAAAAATATGGAAATAGCTAAATATAAAGGGTCAGATGCATAATTAGTCCTCTCCACTCTGTGCTTGTTCCAGATCTAAAAATGCCTCAAAGTGACATTTCAACAGAATCTTCTATTTTTACAAAACATGTTTGTAAAACTGGCATTGTATGATCCAGTCGATCTTTTTGCACTGTAGTGATTCCCTGGGCAAATTTATTTATCAAGCTGCTTTTTGGCTCGTTGACTATCTTAATGACTTGTTTATTAATTAATTTATTTGTTCTTAATTATGGAAGGTTTGGTCTTCAATACAACAACCGTGTTGAATTACACTGCAGCATGAAAGCCGTTCATGCTACAAACAGAAAAATACAATGCCAAATTTACTCGCTATAGATACTCAATGCAAAGAAAGATCTGTCAATATTTTCTAGCCTTGGATAGTCATCACACCTCAGCTAATCTTTCCACAAAAAGCACATCCCACTTAACATGTTGTAATCTGCATAATCCATTTCAGGTGATATATGCATACGGTGACCCTTTCTAAAATGAGGCTCTCGCATAAAACTTTTTGCCATTTAAAGTTGTGTCTGTCTTTTTTCATCGCTTAAGATATAAATTTTTTATTTGCTTTATCGCTGATTCAGGCAGTAAACACAAAATAGGCAATGAGGGATTTGGTAAGGTGCATTGATCACCTCAGAAACCCGACAACAACTTTTTTTATATATCAGGCAAAGTCTTTGTGCAAATGGAGGTCATATTTCAACTTTATCGAGTCCTCCGCCATCAGTGGAGCGATAACAGGGAGTCAGCATAAAAAAAAAAAAATTTTAAAAATGCCTTTAGGTTGAAAACCCAACCACTCCTTTGGGAATAAAATATGCCATCTGAACACAGAAAGTATTTATCAAGCCTTAAATTGATAATGTCAACAGCCAGCCTCAGCATAGCTTGCAGCACAATTTGACTACTCCACATTTGTAGATGCTTTCTTTTTTCAGAGAGGAAAAAAAAAATCATTGCTTGAGCAAGAGACAAATTATCTTTTAGTTTGAAATGGACCATTTCTTTAAATACCTGTTTTCCTAATGAGTGCTCCCCCACCGCCCACCTCCTACCTCCCCGCTCTTGCTCTCACTTGTCTTGCTATTAGTGCCCAGGGAGTTCACTGCGAGCTGCCCAAATGCCGGGCTGCCTGAGTGATTAACTAAGGCTTGGGGCTGACAGGGAAAGCTACAACTGATAGAAGCAAAGAAGGTGGGGTGGCAGTGGTGGGGTGGGGACGGCATAATGTGGGACTCTGTTTGGCTAGGCAGCAAGCACAGAGGGAAATAGTGGAAGGGTTAGAAAGGCAGCAGGGAGGAGGGGAAACTAGGGAGGACAGAGCTGATAAATGGTGGGCAGTGAATGCATGTGGAGAATGTGAGAATGACTAGTGAAGAGAGTGAAAAGAGAATTATAGGTAAAAAAAAATAGTAATGTAAATATAAGTGATAAAACTATAAGCTAAATGATTTTGTCATTTTGCTTTGTCTTTTCCTTTGGAAGCGGTATATAGTGTAATAGAAACAAAGGGGATGATGCAAGAGTAAGGTAAAGGATGATAGAGCATCATCAGAATGAGAAATGTAAAAAGCAAAGGAGGCTTAGGGAGGGAAAAACAGTGCAGAGGATCGCAAGTGGGAGTCCCCTGTGAGATAGCGGTTAAGTCTATGTAGTGATAGAGGCTCAAGCAAAACTAATGATGTGGTCCAATTGAGAATGGGCCATTTGAGACCAGTTTGTATCTAATGGATGGCACAGTTGGCTGTGCAGGTGTTTCACACAGCCTTTGGAAAAGTTCTCCCTGAAGCCCCAGAATGTACAGAATGTCTGGGCGTATCGGGTCCCTCTGAATCATACAATGATAGGCAGTGCTTTGTTTTCTACTTCCCAGCCATAAATGCTGTGAATCAAAGTGACAGTTATGGGCCGAGGTCCATGAGGAGCTGGTGGGAGGGCGCAGTTCTAGAGATTATTCTCCTGCGGTTGTGTTGAGCTCAGCGTGGAAACTGGCTCATTAGCACAATGTAGCCATTTATGACAACAGACAAGAAACAGATCTGCTTTCTCTTCTTTCTGTTGGCCCTGATACACCAATTTTGTTTCAATGAGCATGTTTCAAAACAATGACTCCCTGTGGGGTGCCTAATTGACTATTTACAATAAAAAAACAGCAATTAAAAACTTCCCGCTTGAAAGTTTGGCAGAAAGAACATAAATTTTAAATCTGCTTTCACCATTTTGTCTGGATTTTAGAGGAAAGTCATAGATTTGAATTATTTTTTTTTTCCCATTTACAATGCAAAAGCATTTACAGCATCTATGGTATGTATGAGCAGTCACGACTTCAGTTTGCTGTATAACTGAGCGTTCTCGTTAAATCTCTTTATACAAATAAGCCACTGAAAAAGCCTTTGGTCAAGAAAAGGATTAATATTACTGTGCTAGCACATTTTTCTGAATCATTATGCATTAGCTGAGAATAGAAAGCATATAACAGATTTTTTTCTGTCTAAAAAGCCTGGAGAAATCCAGCAATTTTGGTGGCAATAACTATTGAAAAATTCTGAGGGGACAGATAAGATTCAGGATTAGAGAAGCAGTGCACATTAATTTTCTTTCCCATATAAAATTGTGGTGGCAGCTTTTTTCCCCCTCCTAGAAAATGCTTGGCTCTGTATTTTGTCGCCTTATTAGTGTCTTCCTGTTCTGCCTCTGCTGTCGATACTTTCCATATATGACAATGTGACAGGCAGTGGAAAATCACTGGGCACCTTCAGGTGAAAAAGTGTCATTGAGGAGTGATGGGGAACTAGCCTGCAATACAATAAATCTGCTTTTTGAGAAATGTACACGCCCTTTTCTTCATAACACTTCAATACCTGTAGTTATTGCAATTTGTATTATTAATGTGTGGGTGGATATTAGAAATGGTACGCCCTTGTCAATTTTCTAAGAAGAGGGGAAACAGCTGCTTAAATTCATATTTCAAGTTAATCCAATAAGAAGAAGAAAAGTCCCATCTTTGAAGACTAATGTGGACTCCTCAAAGCATTCATCTTGTTTTCTCAAAAGCCAGGAACTAGTCTGCATTAACTCTCACCCAGACGTCCATACATTTTCTGTTTTGCTTTTCAAAGACAAAAAAATTAACTATTCTCCTTTTTTTCTTCCCTAAAGTGAGAAATGCCATGAAGGTATATAACATCAGAGGAAGCAAGTGAGAAAACTGTGCAAAGGGTGATGCAAAGACTTCAATAAAAATCGGCTACTTTCCATCTTTGCTAGTTGGCTGGCATTGTCCTTTGATGTCCTGCAGTGATATTAAATTGCAATTATAAAACATTAGTAGTCACTGACATAAAGAACAGCTACTGATTTTTAAAAAAAGTTCAGTAGAAAATATGTGGAAAACTAATCTCTCTGTATGGGGATATTCATTAAGGGCTATTTATTGCATATGCAGCAACATCCAAACAGTGCTAATGTTGAAAAATGCACAATTCGGTGTATTCATAGATGTGTTATCACATCTATGGATACACCGAAGAAGACTGACATATATGCCTTTGCACGGTGCAGCCAATTATTTCCTTCTCCAAGCGAGTACTGCTGTGCTGACTTTCAAATACTGACATCTTTGGCAACAGCGTTTGAAGATTTTTTTTCCCCCCTCCATCACCTTCACACTCTAAAAGGAGAAAAGCGTTTCTTCATCAAGTGCGAGTCTTTCGAATCAAGTCATTCTAATCATCCTTTACACATCCAGAGTTTTTACTACAAATAACTTAAAAACTGCACTTTTAGTTCCTTTCGTCCATCACTCCTGTTGTCAAACTCTAAAAATCACACGGTCAACAAGAAAAATAAGCTGCAGAGCTAAAAGCCAGGAGATGAAAATGAAAAAAAAAGAATCATACTCAATACATCGAGTTCTCTTTGGTTCATTAGCCACATGAGTTCATTGGAAATATAATAAAGCATTACACTCACATGTACATAAAGAGTACCCATGTCAACCTTTAGCATGTTTACTTGAAAAAGAAGGGTAAAAACAAGCAGATGTTTGTCACGACAGGGATTTTTTCCTCCTCACTTGTGTTCAAAGATCTGCTAAACCTGTTTAATTAGAAACAAGAAAGATAGCAGATTCTTGAAAAGCTGTAATAGCATGCTGGTGCTTCCTGTGTGCTCTTTAATTCTTTTCATGCTTGACAAAGACAGATCTGAAACCTCGCAGCTCCATAATCCTTTGTCTTGTGAACTCATTTTCTAAGTTGCTAATATTAACATAGTCACATTACCTTAATGAGAGGAGCAACAACTTGTCTCCAAGATGTGTGTCTTCCTACTACTATTTTATATTTTAGATCCCACTGTTCCAAATTTTTAAAACATTATAAAATTCCCAATTTCACCATAAAACTATAAGATTATAAGAACTTCTTTAAAAAGTAAGTAATTCATTGTATCATTGAAAATGTACATTACTTCTTTGTAATGTAGTATTTCATAAAACAAGAAATTCTTTTTCTACATACTGGTTGGTGGATTATAAATATAAAAGAGGACCCAAAGGACAGTATGATCATACATTAAGTAACTGTTTAATCTATGAGCTTCGTTCAGGGTTTGTGCGCATGCGTGTCAGTGAGAGACCATTCTAATATAGAATCATTCTTTTTGTTTGTTGGTATGTTTTTGAAAAGCCTGATACAAATTATTTAGGATTTCTCCTAAATGATTAGAAAGCTTTTAGTTCTTTATAGGACTAACAGTAAAACTGAGGCATATCCAAATCATTGCAAAAGTATTAATACTCCTTGAAATTTTGCATGTTTTGTGCCATTGTATTTCAACATGCATTATTAGCATTTTATGTTACAAAGTGGTACACAACTGGGATGTGGAAGGGAAATTATAACTGGGTTATCTGATTAAAAATACTTTTAAAAATCTCCTCTAGAGTCAGAATGGTCCCTTGGCATGATTTCTACTATCTATCATTGCAGTTCAGTAGTGCTATATTCCTTATAAATAAGCACACCCATAAAATTCAGACCAGTCACACAATAGTTTTGCATGGAAAGGGGGAAAAACGTTCACCAGAGTGGTTGTGACAAGACAAGGCAGACAACATAAGCCTCAGAACAAAATTATGTGATTTTCGTCATACAACTGCAACAATAAGAATTGATTTCAGGAGTTTGGATCGACCATGCAAAGCCCTTAAGTTTAGTTGGGTGGCCATGTACGTTTTGAGTTGTGCCATATCCTTTCCACTTTCAAAAGATGGACTAAGCAGTGCTCCGAAAGATTTCCAAAGCTTACAATATTACTTCTAACCAAATCCTGACTTAAAAGGCTCCACATCTTCATCCTTAACCTCTTCGCTGTGTTCATTGTATGTTGTTTATTCGCCAACATTCTCTAACAAAGTCCCAAGGTTTTTCCAAAACATTTTAATTTATACAAAAATTAAATCACATGCTGGTGGACTCTATCTACTTATCAGGTGAATTCCAAAGCGTTGGATTTTCTTTAATCTTCTTCTTAATTCAACTTAATTCAATTTACTGCACTATTTTCCATTTGTGAGCTCATATAGGTTTGTTTTAATTATCTTGTTCACAAAGTTGGACCTTCATTTCTTTGTGTACCGCTGTGACAATAAAGCTTGACAGTTCAATTGACCCTTAAGACTCATATTCATGCAACCTCTGTATTATGTGACCTTTAGTGATCCTTCAGCATTGGTGGTTTGAACTGGAAAGGTGAGCAAAATCAAAAAAGATGTCTGTACTGTCTAACACGGAAAAAGCCACAATCAGCTGAGATTAAATATTCAGGTATATCAGTATTGGTGGTGAGCGCCCCAATCCGGTAAACAGACACACACCAAGGACAAGGTTAATGGAGTTCTGGTGATTTTCATTTGGTGGTTATCAAAAATGTGAACTTGGAGCTCATCCTTGTGCCTCTGTAGTCAGTGACCCTCAGAAGCTGTTGTTGAAAAGAGCTTCCTGAGATTCTAAAAGAATTCCTTAGATTTTAATTTAATTAACTGTTTTAGTCTGGTTATTGAGTATTTTCTCTTCTAACAGATAAGTTATACAAGGCAAAACAACATGTTTTACTTCAAGGTAATGAGTTTTTATGGGAAAATGTAAACTGAAAATCAACAATTGGAAATTTTAATGTAGATAAAACTCCTCCATGGGCTGCCACCTTATCGTGGTGGAGGGGTTTGAGTGCCCCAATGATCCTAGGAGCTATGCTGTCTGGGGCTTCATGCCCCTGGTAGGGTCACCCAAGGCAGACAGGTCCTAGGTGAGGGACCAGACAAAGTGCAGCCCGAAGACCCCAATGATGAAGGAAAACCTTGGACTTGGTGTTCCCTCGCCCGGACGCGGGTCACCGGGGCCCCACTCTGGAGCCAGGCCTGGAGGGGGGGCACGATGGCGAGCGTCTGGTGGCCGGGCTTTTACCCATGGAGCCCGGCCGGGCTCAGCCCGAAGAGGAAACATGGGCCCCCCCTCCCATGGGCCCACCACCCGTGGGAGGGGCCAAAGGGGTCGGGTGCAATGTGTGATGGGTGGCGGCCAAGGGAGGGGACCCTGGCGGTCCGATCCTCGGTTGCAGAAACTGGCTCTTGGGACGTGGAATGTCACCTCTCTGGTGGGGAAGGAGCCGGTGCTAGTGCGTGAGGTCGAGAGGTTCCGGCTAGAAATAGTCGGTCTCGCCTCGACGCATGGCTCTGGTTCTGGAACCAGTCTCCTTGAGAGGGGCTGGACATACTTCCACTCTGGAGTTGCCCAGGGAGAGAGACGTCGGGCAGGAGTGGGCATACTTGTTGCTCCCCATCTCGGCGCCTGTACGTTGGGGTTTACCCCGGTGAACGAGAGGGTAGCATCCCTCCGCCTACGGGTGGGGGGACGGGTTCTGACTGTCGTTTGTGCTTACGGGCCGAACGACAGTTCAGATTACCCACCCTTTTTGGAGTCCTTAGAGGGGGTACTGGAGAGTGCTCCTCCTGGGGACTCCCTTGTTCTGCTGGGGGACTTCAACGCTCACGTGGGCAACGACAGTGAGACCTGGAGGGGCGTGGTTGGGAGGAACGGCCCACCCGACCTGAACTCGAGCGGTGTTCTGTTGCTGGACTTCTGTGCTCGCCATGGATTGTCCATAACGAACACCATGTTCAAGCATAAGGGTGTCCATATGTGCACTTGGCACCAGGACACCCTAGGCCGCAGTTCGATGATCGACTTTGTCATCGTTTCATCGGATCTGCGGCCGTATGTCTTGGACACTCGGGTGAAGAGAGGTGCGGAGCTGTCCACTGACCACTACCTGGTGGTGAGTTGGCTCCGGTGGTGGGGGCGAAAGCCGGTCAGACCTGGCAGGACCAAACGTGTTGTGAGGGTCTGCTGGGAACGTCTGGCGGAATCCCCTGTGAGACGGAGCTTTAACTCCCATCTCCGGCAAAACTTCGAACACGTCCCGGGGGAGGTGGGGGACATGGAGTCTGAGTGGACCGTGTTCCGTGCCTCCATTGTCGAGGCGGCCAATCGGAGCTGTGGCCGCAAGGTTGTCGGTGCCTGTCGCGGCGGCAACCCTCGAACCCGTTGGTGGACACCTTCGGTGAGGGATGCCGTCAGGCTGAAGAAGGAGTCCTATCGAGCCTTTTTGGCCTGTGGGACTCCGGAAGCAGCTGATGGGTACCGGCGGGCGAAGTGGCATGCGGCTCGGGCGGTTGCTGAGGCAAAAACTCGGGCGTGGGAGGAGTTTGGAGAGGCCATGGAGAAAGACTTCCGCACGGCTTCGAGGCGATTCTGGTCCACCATCCGGCGTCTCAGGGGGGGAAGCGGTGCAGCACCAACACTGTTTATAGTGGGGATGGTGTGCTGCTGACCTCTACTCGGGACGTTGTGGGCCGGTGGGCAGAGTACTTCGAAGACCTCCTCAATCCCACCAACATGCCTTCCACTGAGGAAGCGGAGCCTGGGGACTCTGGGTTGGGCTCTCCAATCTCTGGGGGCGAGGTCGCCGAGGTGGTTAAAAAGCTCCTCGGTGGCAAGGCCCCGGGGGTGGATGAGATCCGCCCGGAGTTCCTTAAGGCTCTGGATGTTGTAGGGTTGTGTTGGTTGACGCGACTCTGCAATATCGCATGGACATCGGGGGCAGTTCCCCTGGATTGGCAGACTGGGGTGGTGGTCCCCCTGTTCCAAAAGGGGGACCGGAGGGTGTGCTCCAATTATAGAGGGGTCACACTCTTAAGCCTCCCTGGCCAGGTCTATTCAGGGGTCCTGGAGAGGAGGGTCCGTCGGATAGTCGAACCTCGGATTCAGGAAGAGCAGTGTGGTTTTCGTCCTGGTCGTGGAACACTGGACCAGCTCTACACCCTCAGCAGGGTCCTGGAGGGTGCATGGGAGTTCGCCCAACCAGTCTACATGTGTTTTGTGGACTTGGAGAAGGCGTTCGACCGTGTCCCTCGGGGAGCCCTGTGGGGGGTTCTCCGGGAGTATGGGGTACCGGGCCCTTTGATACGGGCTGTCAGGTCCCTGTATGACCGGTGTCAGAGTCTGGTCCGCATTGCCGGCAGTAAGTCGGGCTCGTTTCCGGTGAGAGTTGGACTCCGCCAGGGCTGCCCTTTGTCACCGATTCTGTTCATCACTTTCATGGACAGAATTTCTAGGCGCAGCCAAGGTGTTGAGGGGATCCGATTTGGTGGCCTTAGGATCTCATCTCTGCTTTTCGCAGACGATGTGGTCCTTTTGGCTTCATCAGATCGTGATCTGCAGCGCTCGCTGGATCGGTTCGCAGCCGAGTGTGAAGCGGCCGGGATGAGGATCAGTGCCTCCAAATCCGAGGCCATGGTCTTGAGCCGGAAAAGGGTAGAGTGCCTTCTCCGGGTCAGGGGGCGTGTCCTGCCCCAAGTGGAGGAGTTTAAGTATCTCGGGATCTTGTTCACGAATGGGGGAAGAAGGGAGCGGGAGATCGACAGGCGGATTGGCGCAGCGTCTGCTGTCAAGCGGGCGCTGTACCGGTCCGTCGTGGTGAAGAGAGAGCTGAGCCAAAAAGCGAAGCTCTCCATTTACCGGTCGATCTACGTTCCCACCCTCATCTATGGTCATGAGCTTTGGGTCATGACCGAAAGAACGAGATCGCGGATACAAGCGGCCGAAATGGGTTTTCTCCGTAGGGTGGCTGGGCTCTCCCTTAGAGATAGGGTGAGAAGCTCAGTCATCCGGGAGGGACTCAGAGTAGAGCCGCTGCTCCTTCACATCGAGAGAAGCCAGTTGAGGTGGCTTGGGCATCTGGTCAGGATGCCTCCTGGACGCCTCCCTGGTGAGGTGTTCCGGGCACGTCCCACCGGGAGGAGGCCCCGGGGAAGACCCAGGACACGCTGGAGGGACTATGTCTCTCGGCTGGCCTGGGAACGCCTCGGGATTCCCCCGGAGGAGCTGGAAGAAGTGGCTGGGGAGAGGGAAGTCTGGGCCTCCCTTCTGAAGCTGCTACCCCCGCGACCCGACCTCGGATAAGCGGAAGAAGATGGATGGATGGATGGATGGATGGAATGTAGATAAACCTTTCCTCTAAATAAATTATTTTCTTTTCTACCAGATTAAAATTTACTTTAATTTTGCTCCCCTAACAATTTCAATGCCCGCCCACCTTTTATTCTGCTGCTACAGCACATGTCCTGGTCCCCTTGCCTATTCATGCAAATTTCTAATATTGCACTGTTCTCTTGTTAGGCAATCGCTCTTACCTCTGCTGAAGTGACCCATTGTCCACCACTGGGAATGAACTGAGGATCAGCACTGATTATTTTATGAGACACTACTGTCCACCCACCTTTTACTTAATTACTTTGAAGTAATGGCCTCCAACAACTTTAAATATTTCACCAACTGTTGGCGTTAGTGCCCCCTGAGTTATAAAGAAAGTCAACTATGAAAAGGGAAGAGCCCGAGAGACAGAGGGAAAGACCAAGTACTAAAAAGATTTCGGACTTTGTCTGTATTTCGTTTTCAATATTTAAAAGGATGTGCTGCTGTTGCCAGGATGCCCGAAAAAACCCTAAATAGGAGGATTAATCAACATTTGCACTTCACCATATTGAAGTCATTAGATTATTTGTGATGTGTTCATCTTCATCAAAACAATCTATTTCAAGCTATTTCTCTTCCTCCACTTGTGTCTAATATAGTCATTCCACTGTGTGTTTATTTTTGTTTTTAACACACATGACTCTGCATGTCTTGTGTTGCAGAGTGAAAGGCAGATGGGGTCAACCAGGGTTCAGAAATCTCAGGCAGAGCTTTCCAGTAATGAGCACAGGGACAAATCCATAGGAATACAGAGCTCAAAAACCGAAGAAAAAAGCTTGACAGTATTGTTCTTCAAAGAACTTGTGGAGATAGGCGTTCCTCTGTTTGAATTCCTCATTTTGGAATAATGTAATTGCAAGGTGAATAGAGTAACTATTTTTTATACTAGCATGTAATTATGTAATGGGAGTATTTTGTTATTAGTGAGATTTTTGAGAAGTATTATAGTGCCTTGAATTTCTGCAAAATGAAATTACATTTCTTACAGAATCAGAAGTACACAAACATGCTTCACTGTTGTTTTCTTTAACCTCACTTTGTCTTGAAATGCAGTAGTAATTCTATAGAAAAATGTGTGGCAAAAGCAGATATAGTATAGACTTTCCAGATTACTTCTGAAACATAGAAAAGTTGTTGTTGGTTAAGGATAATTTTACCCAATCTTTTGTGTCAGTTAACAGTGACAGTATGTTACACACATCACACATTGCTCTGTATTACTGTGGATTTGTCCTTGTGCTCATTATTGGAAACCTCTGCTTGAGATGTCTAAACTCTGCTCAACCCCAATTGATATTATGCTTTTGGTAACAACATTTCGCACTTTGTTTTATCCATTGTATTTGTATAGCTTTTCTCAATTCCCAGTCTTTAAACTAGTATATGAACCTTAAACCCACCAAAACATGTTGAACTATGATGGTTATTCTAACAGTACTATGGAAGATATTTAATATTCATTTTTCTGCAGAACATAAACCAGTTCCAATGTTGGAGTACTAAAAACCAATTGATTAACTCTGACTTGACTTCCTCACGTACTGTGTGCCTCTCAGAGGTCTGGCTTTTACTAAAAGCCCTACAGGCAAACAAAACTTGGGTTGAAATGTGGAAAAAAGTGGGAGAATAATATTGCCAAATAAAGTTGATAATTTCACATCAATTTGCAGAGTTATATCTGTGGGTAGCTGAATGCCACAGAGCTTAAATTTTAAACTTGAATCACTCATAAAACTCCAGACCTTTTACAGATGAGATTGGACTCACTGCAGCACCAGAGAAATCATTGACATTCCAATCCATGTGCCTTTGGAGTTCTGTTATTGTACAGTTTACTGAATATTCAAATTTCATAAGTTTCCAAATACGTAATTGATTTTGAGGCTTGATTTTGATCTCAATTACACCTGAGGTCTATGCTATTACTTTGCTTTTACGTAGCATGTTCATAATTATACTTATGAAGTTACCTAAAACAGTTTCTTTTCCACTATCTAAATAAAAGCTTTAAGGACACCATTGTGAGATAGAAACAAACACAAAGATGATAATACAGACTGGTAATCTGAAAATAACAACAAAGGAATCATTCCAGGTAAGAAAAGAACATGACAGATTCTAGTACATGTACCAGTATTTTTAAATTACTGACATCATCAGAGGGCTGGAGGGTATGAAAGACTTTTTTTTGGTCCACGGTTTGTACTTTTCCTTCTCCATTACACTCAGGACATATGGTATGAATAAAACATGGTGTCCATTTATTACCTCATGCAGAGCCAAAGTCCACTGCCCTGGACGTACCGGTACCTCTTGCTCAGGAATACAAATATCCCACTGTAGTGAATTTCCATTTAAGTTTTGTTTGGAAAATATTCTACTCAGATATTTAAACTCGTTGAGTCTGGGTGTGTTCAAGTTTGTTTTGCAATAGAATAAGGTATGTTCATTTTTTGTGCTCTGAAGTGAAAAAGCACGATATTTTTAAACATTAGGCCATGAAAAGGTAATTTGACGCCAGTGCTCTTGTAAACTCTATTGAATGTTTTAGATTAATCTAATATGTGCTAGAATAAAAAAAAAAAACTTGTTGCATAGTGACAATGCTGGAGTGGGTATCACAGTTTTCTCTCACAAATACTCACATTTATTGTGGTTTCTCCCATATTGAAAAAAAGTAAGTTAGCAAGTGAAGAAGCAAAGAACTGTTTGCATAAAATTGTATATTTATCAACTCTACTTAGGGATCAAGAACTACTTTATTATTTTCAAGTTCAATTTACTCTTATTTTAAGAGCCACAGCAACCCTACAGCAGAGACATTTGGTAAGTTGTTCTAAGAACAGAACATGTTACGCTACTTATGTGACATCTTTGCAAAATGTTCTCTAAGCTAAGTCAGTGACAAAAACAAACAAAAAAAAAAACAGAAAAGGTTCTGCGTAGCAAAATAGAGAATCCACCAATCAGTAACCAATAGATTAGTCTATTTGCAGGTATAAACACAGATTCTAATCATTTTCTTGAAAGTCTGCTATTTATAAAATCATCCTTGATGTCTGTCATGTTTTTAACTAAACGTTGTGGGGTTAGGTATTTGTTTTTTAATTACAATGGGAAATAATATGGGTTTTTTTTCCCCCTCATCAGGTTTTGGTTATGTATTCTATGATTTAACATGGAGCACTAATTGTAGCTTTAAAAAAGTCACATGAGGAGTGTGTTTTGTTTTGTCAGAGGTATTAAAACCAAATGTCTTTTAAATAACATTTTAAAACAAGAAAAAGTAGTGCATATGCATAAATTACACAGCCAGGGATATGTTTGAAGAAAAGGACACAGAATATACCACAAAATAAGTACTTTAAGCTGTTTAATGTATTTTTTTTGTACATGTCAAGCAAATATAATCTGTCTTTAGTCTATACATTGTCAACCACTGTATGTGTGACCCCTGGTTCCCTTCATTTCACAATAACATCTGTAATCCATTTAATAATAAAACTATCATCACCATCATCTTCAGGAGCTACAGTAAAGATACAGCCATCAACAGGGCACTACTCTGATCTATTCCAATAAACTGCTTAAGTTGGCAATGGGGATATGGAACTTCAGTTCATCTAATTTCTCTCGACTATATTAGATGAATGGTTTACTCTTTTATATGTGGGCCATACTAGATATTAAACATTTTGTTTTACATCTGAGCGTTACATGTTGTTAGGAAAGTAGGTGGTTTTAATGAAATGTAAAGGTCGGATGACCACTCATTAAAATGTAATACAACAGTTAAACTCGTTGAGGCAGTGAGGAATAGCTTTAATATTTTGAGAAATATTTACCTTAGAATTGAACTTAAGGAGAGAATATTTCAACTGTCGCTCTGTTTTTGGAACCATTGTCATTGTGGAAAACTTGCATTTTGTCCACAGAGCAACCTGCAACCTGAGTGCAGTGCTGTTGCAAACTGCAGCTGTTGTTGGGACACACAATAATTATAAACAATACATGTGTTTGAGGTCCGTGTCTAGACATGGAGAGTGCAAGGCAAAGACAGAGAGAGAGAAAGAGAAGCCAGCTGTGGCCGGGTGCAGCCTGCATAAAGATTCTGGTGGGACCAGAATGCATCTGGGCAGGCCGTAAAGTGGGGAGGCCAGTGGCCCCCCTGATCCTCCTATTCCGGTGCCACTACCTGCAGTAACAAAAGACACTCTACTCATCGCACTGAGCAACAATAATTCAAGTGTATCCAAAAATGTGATTAATTGCTGCATCTTCTCCTGAGTTTGTTGCAGGGGATCAGACATGACAAGAAAATGAAAGCTTTGACATAAATGTCAGAACTTGTTTGCTGCTGTTCTGCATGCGGAGATGAAAAAATATCCAGGAAAAAAAAATCTAAATTGTAAGTCATTTATTTTGTTGCTAATCTTAATGAAGAAATACATTCCATCAAAGTCATTCAAATAATTGCTGGCAAAATCAATCTCAGAGCAAAAAAAAAAAAAAAAGAAGTCACTCAAATGCTGCACATTCAGAATATAAATAAGTCCCCAATTAAGATAAGATTTTAGTATTTAATCAAGACATATCTTTACTGGGAAATTGGACTCCTCTTAAAATTACTACACAAGCATTATAAAAAAAATATATTTCGGCAATAGCAAGCAACATGGCAGTTTTAAAAGACAAGTAAGTTAAAACTGCAGTGGTGTGTAGGTCTGGGTTAATACCACTTCTACATAAATACAGTACTCACTCAACTATTTGATTTGCCAGGAGCTTTATGTCATGTTATAATGTTATTTCCTCATCAAAAACATACATGGAGTGTTGCTTTCATATTTCATTCAGGTTTGAGTCATTTTTGACTCTCCTGTGGCAGCCATTCAAGGTGTCTAAACGCTTGCTCCCACAAAACTCCTCTTTTGAGCTGAGATTTCTAGCTGAGCTTCTGCCTCACTGAGCACCCCTCCATTGCGCAGCTCCACCAGACTAGCGGCAGCAGCAATTAGCAAACACCTGGCAGAAAGTCATGTCCGCTAATCTTATCATATGAACTACTTCTAATTCCCACGCTCCTAAGAACGGTTATCATCCCCTCATCCACACAAAGAAATTCCTGCTTCACAAGACCTGGCATAGATTTTTCCCAAGTTTGAAAAAGTTTTGCCGCACTAAAAATGTTACAAGGGTGTAAGAAAATGGATGGATAGATGGACAACTGCATTTGCATCCAATAGATATGCTGGAGTTACATACTTATTATTCCCAATTCACAAGTTATTTTTGTGCTATTGGTGAGCCATTTCTCTTGATTAAAAAAGGCACCGCTATATTAAAAACATTCATACAAGTAAAATACTTTAGACTTAGCACTGTAAGAATAAATATGATGTGTCCTTGGTAATTGCTGTAGTGCTTCATGTTGATTAGAAAAGACATTTCAGAAATTGGGATGGCAAATTAATCATCAATGTTAAGAGTCTGGAAGTCAGAAAATGAGAATGTTCTGGATTTACTGAAATCCTTTCCAACCCCCCACTCCCCCATCATCATTGTGAAACAAACCAGGAGAAGAACTACTGGCGTTATGATCTAAGTTTAGAATCCAGACAGAAATTTTTGGAACATAGAACAAAAGAAGTATGTCTTTTCGAGGAAGAGTCAATCTGACAGGGTTGTAACAATGCTAAAACTTTAAACTAAACACCAATATTAAGAAAAATAGTTGATACTTGTTATCATTTTTAATACTGCAGTTACTTGTATTGAAGGCACAACAATTTTTTCTCTCTAAAAAGGAGCTACAAAATATGATAAGTTATAAAATGACAACATTTTCATAGCATTATGGTAAAATCAATAAGGTTTTAATTGCTTATTATTAACTGCTCATTGCTCATCTTTAATGTGTATCTGTGTTCTTCCACTTGCCTGCAACTGTGCTGCTTATTCAAATAAATTTTCCCAAAGGGGAACCAATAGGATTATAAGACCCTAATACTTTTAATTATACATTTTAAGCAAAATGATAGTCTACACAAGAATGGGGTCCATAAAAAACATTTTTTTGCAGTGTGAACTATTAATGGAGCTGTCTACTGAGTGACATTTTTCTACATTAATTCACATCCACATTAGAATGGTTGCTTAATGGTGACTTAGCAACTGGGAAACATCTCGACAGGAAACCACAGATTGGCTAAACATCGCAAAGGGGCTGTCCATAAGTAGCTAGAAATTAACCATATGCTGCTGCAGGGAAAGGAGGGGATAAATTATTGCATCACTGCTGTCTGAACAATTGTGCAAACCTGGGGAGATTAAAATGCGTACACATACCACTATCTTGGTAAGATCCTTTTTTTTTTTTAAACAAACATAAAACCGTTTTGGTGTTGTAACTATTACACAGGTACTTCAGCTTAGAAATTCCAGGTCATTTCCCTCCAAATCTAATAATATATGGGTGCAAATATTACTCTAACCACACCTTGCAGGTGCTACATTAGCTCTCTGTACCCTGAGTAGACGCTGAATCAAAAATTCAAGTTTTATCATGTTGTATACAGTTTTCAGATCCATCGTAGCTATAATCACAAGATATCAGAAAAGTCAAATAATGTACATTATATCTGTAGAGTATATATAAAGTATAAGTTCCAGTAGAGCTGGAAAAGTATTATTGTGATGTGAGTTATGGTCTATATTGGTTGGATAGAGGTATTTGACTGATAAAGAGAAAGTAAGCAGTAGATGAGGTTAAAAAACTTTGCGCAGATCAGAAGTTCTGAATTTCCTGCAAAGCATTGATTTGATTCATTTAGCCTTATTCCCATCCAGGAAAAAAAAAAACAAAACAGGTATGTAAAACAGCATACATAATGTGAATGAATGCAGCTGCATGCCTTGACTATAGCAATAGCAATAAATAAACCTGAACTGACTATCAATTTGTTAACTAAGGTCTGGCCAGCATTGAATCTCACAAAGTGTCATGTACATTGATAAAAGCCAATGAATTCCACCTGAAGCAAAGATGAGTAGGACACTTATGCGTAGAGCATGTATAACAACACAGTGAAGAGGATTTTCTTTTTTTCCTCATTTTGCATCTACTTCCTTACCCTTACACCCTCCCACCTCTTACCAAGAAACTTAACATTTTTAAAAGCAAAAAGGTCTGTAAGAATGTCTGAGATCTGCAAATAAATATACCAGCAGAGACCAGAGGAGAACTGCTGTTGCAGCTAAAATGACAGATCCATAATGGCTTTTGCATATTCTGTGATGTGAATTGAGTTGAAAGTTAACACGAAGGCTGTCACTGCTAGAATTTTATCATCTCACAAATGAATAAAACGACACAAAAAATGCCATAAGCATTTTGCCAAAGCTTCAAACTGAAATTTACTCAAGAAAATGAAAAGTAAATAACTAAAACTGTGCCTCTTGCTTAGAATATAGTACAAACCGATCGTGGGAAAACAATCCCACGTTTTCGGTGTGATTAGTGATCCATTTTTCCAGATTTTTAGGAAAAATTGCAATATTATTCCAAACAAATATAAGCAATCTATAGGACCACTATTCTATCCCAACAACAATGTATGACCACATTCATTTAATTATCATTTATATGATTTTTATTAAATTAAAAATAAAGTGCTTCATGCTTGTTGTTTGCTAAAACATTTAGAGACAGAGAAATGCCATAAATAAGTAACAAAAAATTGTGATTTTTCAGACCCAGACATGCTGGTCACCAGAGATGTTCAAATAATTGTCTACATTTTCTAAAAAAGAATCTGGGTCCTTCTAATTTATCTGAAATCCATCATGTTGAATTTTCTCATGGTACAGGATAAGTTTGCCCTTCATTTGTACTATTGTACATTCTTGTTAAAGGTTTCTCTGTTTTGGTGTTTGCTGTACTTTGCTGTTGATTAAGCTACACATTTTTTAACGTCACCACTTATATTAAAAGACGACTGAATATGTTCATATAGTGTCAGTGATAAAGAATAACAGAACTGCAGGAGAAAACATGTGGAAGAACAGTGATTTCCATTTAAAGTTTTACACTCCCAAGTTTCTTTCTAGGTTACAGCTTCTTCAGATGTAGGATGACACTAATACTGTCATCATTTGACTGGGTAAGCGTTCACTACATAAATGACATTCAGCAGAATATGCACTAGATTTGCATTATTAGTGTAAGAGTGTCTGGATGAGACACATGATGTGAGCAAATAAAAAACTTAAGTGAAACAAAAACTGCAACAAAAGGTTGCAATGGCATAAAATGAGTATTTTATGCCATTAAACCAAATTCTCAATCCTGTTCGGCTGCCATTGTGATTACTTGTGTGTGTGATTACTTGCTGCTGGTGTGCAAACTGTGATGTATAGCTCTGGTCACTTTTTGAAATGTCTGCATCCTGTAAGTAAAAGAGGAAGGAGAAGTGAGACATGTCAAAGTGATTTGTGTCTGTTAGAGAGACTCTGAGGGTAGAGACTCTGTTATAGAGTCTCTTTTAAGGAATGTGTAAGACACCTCCCATGAAGAAGGATCTATCTCCAGAGGATACTCATGCAAAAAAGCTGTCAGTATATGAGCTACAAAAAGCCTGCCTCGTACTATTCCTATGTTAATGTTCTGTATATTAGACAATGGCTGCACACAGAACAAAAGAAAATGCTGACAAAGGTAAAACACTGAAATGTATTTGTTGTGTGAATTTATGAGTGAGTGCAGCCATCCATTAGGTGTGTTCTTGAATGGCGTAATCCTGGAGCTCAGTGGATATATTCTTGATAAAATTGAATCGTTGAAATTATTTTTTGTCCAGTTTCTTTTTATGTTTGAGCACTCGATGCAAATTGCATGCCTTTTCCTTGCAGATATTGGGTTGCAGATATCTTCTTTACAAATTGTGCATATGGATAAGTTTCTGGGAGACTTAGCAAAGTTTTATTTAGCTGCAACTTAAATGTTATATGTTGTTGCTAATGATGAGTGCTATGTGAAGTGAGAAGAAAGAGAACAGCATGTGAAGCTGCACATGGGATTTGTACAGCAAATTAATGTAATACACAGAAAATATCCTTAAGGATATGTGATCCCCATGGGGATATCAGTCTGATGATCAAGAATGCATCAGGAGGCATGAAAAAGGGGTTCCAGTAAGGTCCTGCTTGTCTTTTTGGAAAATAGTTTTCCAAAATTGCCACAGCTTAACAGTTCAAACAAGATCTTGAAGATCAGAGAAAAAATATATTACTTGCTTTACCACATATTGCATACAAAATTAAATTGGGATCCTTGACAAGTTATGCTTGTGACATGACATTTACATAAGAATGTTCTTTTATACTTTCTCGTGGGATCACTCTCTTGTGTTCCTTGTGCAGCAGGCACAAAGTGTTCCAAAGGCTATTTAAAGAAGTAATGTTTTACAAAACAGTCCACAGTAGTTAAGGAAACTGTCATGATGGTCTGTGTCCTGAGACACAACTCTCTCTTTTCATTTATATAGACGCTGAAGTAAAAACATGCTGTATTTTAGAGTATTTTATTGTCAACTATGACATACTGTATATGTTCACGTTTTCAGAAAATTGCAAATAGGTTCCCTGCCAGTTGTGAAAATGTGAAAGGTTTTCAATAAGGCCTTTGCATTTGCTGAGGCTGCAGAACATATTCTATTGCAAATACAATTTCAAAGACAACAATAAATAAATTTTTAAGAAAAAATAATTTTCCTCTCTGTTTGTAACTATTGTACATATGTAACTACCTGATCGACCTCAAGGCGGTTCCTGATAAAAGTATGAAACTGGTCAAGCATATGAAGCATAATTCCAATAAATGTCTGTGTCTAAAATGATCCACAGGGACAATATGGGCAATGTGGCTTTCTGCCTATGGTGTCATGGCCTAAGGGCAAAGGGACATGCACAGCCACTGCAGGAAAATACTAGTGTACACCATTTGTTGCTTTTGATACAAGTTTGTAGCTGATTTGCTGTTCTTGATTCAATACAATTTCTATGTTCTATTTCTAAGATTTTTGTAAAAGAGCTTGGAATGCATTTGGCTATCTCCAGTTGATGAGTGATTAGTTGTGTGAGGTGGCAGTAAGTTGCAACAAAATTCTTACAATCTAAGATTTTAAGTAGTAAAATAAGTTTCTTTATTTTCCCAGACTGTGTTTTTGGATAGCATAAACTAACACTTGAGTAGTTAAAATTGTAAAACGTTCTTTGATCTGTTTTTAAAATTATTGTGATGTGGTCATGTGCATTTTCTGTGAAAACATATTAAATATTATCTATGAAGCCATATTCTTAAAAATGTAAGTAACCAAACTCCATAATTCATCACTCTACATGAGGTTTCTCAACTTGCCTTTTCAGAATGTATAAAAAAAAACCTTGGCTTTTACAGTAATGGTTACTGAGCTCTTTGCTACATGTAACATGCACATGCCAGATTATATTGGCATGATGGATTGTATACTTCAGGGAAAAAGCTTATAACTGCACCGACAGAATGATCAAATTATATGTAGGGTACTCCCATTTACCCAGTCAGCCGCAGTAATTACTGACCATTTTTCACGCTTTCAAGAAAAGGTCAAATCAACACTGAATTCTTGCACGAAATGGTCACAACTGCACCATGTAATTTAGTTTTCATTTTAAAGTATTGGTCCTGTTTTAATACATGGAACAGAACGGGCACCCACCATTTTGAGAATGGACATAAAATATCGCCATGTCTTCATTAACTGTAAAGTTCCAGTAGTCATATAGTTGTAGCAATTGAATGATTGCAACTGTTGATGTCACCCAACCATGGACTATTTTACAATATATGTATCTCTAACAATTCCTCAAAAACGACAGTGTATACGACGGTAAAATATAAAAATACTGCCATTTAAAAAAAATCTTTCCAAAAAATTATGAATTTCTTAGATGACAATGACCAGTTGACTCTCTACACTCTGCTTTTCTTGAACTTCTGCTTTAATCCAGTGTGGCTCTCAGAGATAATGAATTCTTTGTCTAGTATCTCTTTTCTGAACCGCCAATGCTTGTGTCAATATACTGAATGCTATTAAAACAGAAAATGTGTTTTATCCAAACACTCAGCATTCAAACTCTCAGATATAATAAGAATAAATATTTAAAATTGAAAGAACTGCATTAATCTCAAGATTTCTTTTTGTGTGTGTGTATTTTTTCTAAGTAACAGAAACAAAAGACTGCACCCTTTTCATCCACCGATACACAGCAGACTGATATCAACTTTTTTTTTTTAACATTTACATGCGGGTTAATAGGAATGAATTAATAAAGTATACAATTCAAAACATCAAATCATGAATGTTAGCTGTTGTGTCAGATTATAAGCTTCCATATGCAAATAGGCAAACTACAAGTAACAACCGTGTTTTTGAATTAAAGTTAGTTTATAACAGAAGTGAAAATGAATAAAGAATTAATAATATTTATTTAACTGGTTTCTGATCATTTTTTAAGCTCCAATTGCATTTCTATGTAAAAAATAAAGCTAAAGTCAACAGTCATGAGACATAATATACAAATATCATTAGAGCATCAGGAAAAGATTAGTTTGATATTGTGTCATATTCTATTTGATTTCATAAGAATCTGGAACATTAAGATAGATTATTTGTCATGTTGTGTCATTTAAATTAAATAAACCTTACAGGAATAAAAACTTGAGGCCCCACTAATCATGTACTAGAACTAACTGCAGCAGTACACAAGAAAAGTTCATTTCTGTCTAATAACAAACTCTGTACAACATGCTTGATTCAACTAGAAGTGATGAGTTTGGTGATGACAAATTCATGAACTGGCCAATAATGCAAAAGACTGAACCTGTGAAGTCTACAATGAATAAATCATTTGCAGAAGTTGTGCTGTAAGCTTGATTGGCTCCAGATGCTGGGTCTCGAGTAATGAGCGCTACATTGTTAAAAGCTGATGGATGTGATAATTAGCCCAGCAGCTTCAAACTGTGGCTATAGTTGATGCATCATCATGTCATTCAGTTGACTGGATACTGTTTTTCCAGGAATTGGGCCAAATATCACCTCAGATGTGTCAGATTATAAATTAACAACATCTCTCATCTTTTAAATCTGTTGACGTGACAATAGCCCATGAACTGCTCATCAGCAAATATTTTTACTCCATGAATTTGTCTTCACATGAAGTTCACCAATATGATAAGCTAAAGTATTTGCTAAAAACATAAAGATGGGTGTGCTGTGGTGGCGTAGGGGATAGCACAACCCACGTTTGGAGGCCTTGAGTCCTCGACACGGCCGTCATGGGTTCGATTCCCAGACCCGGTGATATTTGCCGCATGTCTTCCCCCTTCCCCTTTCCTGTCAGCCTACTTGTGAAGTTTACCGTTTTGATTCAGTTTTTTTCATGGGTAACTGATTCAGTGGATCTTATTGTTGTTGTTTTTTTTAATTAAAATGTGTTTTTTGTTCACCAAAAGCCAGCAGAAAAGAAATTAAGACTTCACAGAGTGTTTTTGAAAAGCATCCTTAAAAGCATCATTAAAGATATATCTGATGATCCCCAGCAGGGGCTCCATGCTGCCACCTTAGCACCCGTGCCATCCCCCCGCATCTCATGCCACACTACACAGCAACTGTGAAGGGAGTTTGGGGTCGGGGATCAAGAAGTACTCAAATGTGATGGGGGTAGGATAGGGCATGTTCCTCTCCCCACTGATCTGGTGGAATCTGTATGTCATATTATGTACCCCTGGATGGTGACCTATGGCTCTTAGGGATGTTCCACACTCCCTATGGGCTGCAGGGACTGAGCTGTCCAGCAGGATCCCCCTTAGTGCCAGGCAGCTCTGGTTGCTGGGGTAATGTTTTTGAAATAATGTAATTTAAGTCAAATTGAGATAGATTAGAACAGGGGTCTGCAAATCCAGTTCTCGAGTGCCACTGTCCTGCAGCTTTTGAATGTGGTCCTGCTCCAACACACCTGTACTGATTTACTGGTTAATAACAAGCTCTTTGCGAAACTTCCTGAAATACCAAGAAGGTAACTCAGCCTTTTGGCTCAAATGTGTTAAAGCAGGATGCATCCACAGATAGTGGCAATGGAGGACTGGAGTTGCAGATCCCAGCTTTTGAAGTTGCAAAATGTATTAGGGTTGTCTTAATGAAATTTCACCATTTTATTCTTGTGCATAATCATCTAATATTGCATCAACAATATCTTAAATTATTTCATATGTCTTATCAGTGTCATGATGATATATTTAGTGAAATTAAGCCATTTTTATGACACATTTTAGAAGTTCAAAAACTTCTAAGCAAATTATGGCTCAGTGCACAATATTTTACTATTTTCGTCAAGTGTATAATCTTTTAAAATTGCATGAACAATGTCTGTAATTAATTCATATTTCTTATCACTGCCATGTTGATGCATTTACTGTCGCTGAGTCTATTTTATGTGGTAGCAACCTTTCAAAGTAGGTTACAGTGAAAAATGAGTCAAAGTTTTATTCATAGGACCTTGTAAACTTGTTAGAAAATATCTGGCAAACAAAAGCTAAAGCAACACTATTAAAACAGAAAAATTGTGCTACTTTTGAAAAATAAAAAAAAATAAAAAAATTGACCTTTTATTTCTTGATAAGAACAGCAAAGCAAATTCTTCTTAGATGCACTAGAATATATAACCAGTACGCAAGAAGAAATCTGGACAAGCTAAGCTGTTTACAAATCTTAAGGTTGGAGGACTAGTTTGTAAGAAACAAATGAAAATTCACTCCGCCAAATGCTGAACTACCAGACCCGCTCCACAAACAACCCCTCCAGCTCCCAATTAAATATAAGACCATGAAAACAAGAGTAATTGAAAATTCCAAGAAAATAAATTCAAAAACAAAACAAAACAAAAAAAGGTCAAACAATGGGCAAAGAAACAGGAGCAGAGGATTTGTATAAAAGCCAGGTCTAGAAAACATGCGTAGGAGAAAGAACTCCGGAGAGGGTGGGAAGTAGAAAACTCAATAGAGGACTGTGATGCTGACATGAACCAGATGAAGACTGCTGCTTAGGTAGTGACAATGTCAATACTGCCAGTGTTGATGATGGAACTAATTATGCTATTGCTGATGGCGAGGACATTAGGGAATCCCATGTAGATGGAAATAGATGGAAATAGAGAAGCTGGTTATGAAGATGCATGCTGTTTGGATTGATATGCAGGCAATGGTGATAAGGACTGCAATACAGGTGGAAAGGATGCAACCCAAAGACTGCAACTTACACGTGAAAAAGTGCATCGAAAAAATGTTTTGACATTTCCAAAAAAGAATTCCATAACAGTCTTGCTTTGGTGCTAATCGAAATGAGTATCAAGGCACATATGTGATGGGGTTTGCAAAAAAAATAAAAGAAAATCAGTTACAAGCCGTGCATTTACTTGCTAATGTATGCTAAGCAGTACAAGTTCATTATCTTTCATGAATTTTATATTCTTTTATGAGAGATATTGTTGTAAACTAAGTTAAACACAATTATCTGAGAAAATATGCAGCAATAAAAGGTTTTTCTAAAAAAAAGTTAGTTTCTGTCTTATCAGTCATGTCATTGAATCCTTATAGTTAGACATGTTTACAGACTCTGGAAAATAATTACCTGTTAATATCTCAGCACCTTTTCATGTTTTTTTTTGTAGTTTCAGCTTTAAGCTTTTTTACTTCACACCAAAGATTCAGTAACTTTGTGCTGGATTGCTGATCTGTCCACAGTTGATTTCTTTTATATTAAGATAAAAACTATTCTCTGCATGATTACAAACAAGGTAAAACATTTATAAATGATACATGGATGTTAAAGATTCATTCCAGCCTAATTAAAATTGTTCAGAAAGCTTCATACTTTGAGCTATTTTTAGTTATTTCTATTATTCTGTTAAACATTATGTTATGCCTACTGTCACTGTCCATGTTAAAACTCCAAATATTCTGCTCTGACAGCAGATGTGAGGAATTGTGTGCTCAGGTCATGTCACTCTCAACCAAACAGAAAAGAGTATAATTTCCCTAGCAGCGTATTGCTATTTTTGCACTGTTGTCATCGTGCATCAGTGTGAATGAAATTATTCTTCATTATTTTATCACCATTCCTTCTAGGCAAATGTGCGCACACTGGTGGATGTGATTATTACCATCTGTATTATAGTGACGCCGCTATAAGAAAAGGTTGTTCCACTGTAAAGAAATTACAGCGTTTTAGTGTAGTGGTTTTAGTAAAGGTGTGGTGTGTTTTATTCTTTTTCAGTAGTTACAGTTGAGATGTACAAAGAAAGCATAGAAAGCTAAAGAAGGAAGTACATGTAAATACTCATCTGGTCAGAAAAAAGCGTGGTCTATTTGTGTGAAACCATGTGCCCCCATGTAGTGAGAACCTTCTTCACCTTGTTCCTGCATGTCTGGAACGGAAAAAAATGCTGATCGCCATGTGAGATCCCTAATTATTTAGCAAAGCCAGATGGAGTTTATGTTTCATCAGTGAAATAAAAAGAGCTGACCATCGTTTTAGGCTTGCTACAGTCTTACAGCATTCTAGCTTTGCATGTTTGCGTTTTAGAAATACACTTTGTAATTTATACTTTTACACCTATTGAGTAAATTAACTAAACTGACAGTTAAATTTTAGAACAGAGTTTTATGCAACAACATTTTAACAAATCTTGAAATACATTTACTCATCATTATAGCTCTGGCAGATTTAGACTGCCACTGCCTGTTTCATTTGCTGCCTAAACCAAATGTGGTATTTATATAACTGACTTAATAAAAGTCAGATATCACAGGCAACATGTTTTGTTCTACCCCTTCTGTTGAACAAAACGACCCCAATGTGTAAAGGTGACCAGACCCACCATACTGTTTTCATAATCTGTGAGGACAGAACCCAATAAAAATAAAAAATCTTGTATTTGAACAGAAACCTATGCAAGAGAAAAAATACAATTCCTATAATTCTTAAAGCATTTTAAATATGAGAGCAAGGAGTATATAATGAAATCAAGAAAATGGACAGTCAAAAACTAACTTAAAACAAGATTTTGTGTGTTACAGTAGTATATTACCCTTTTCCTCTAAAAAATTATACTGCTTTTCCAGCTGACAATGGCCTTTTTCCCTTCCTTTTGTAAAATGAAATTAACTGCTGAACTCATATTTTCTTGCACTTTTTGCCATAAAAACCTACAGGAACTTTATGGCATACAGAACAAATGGTGAGTTCAACCTGTGACACCAGTGAAAGATGATACTTACAGCCGCATATTTCTTTCAGACATTATGAGGGTGATGATGAATTAAGGGGAACACTGGACATGGAGCATTTTCATGGCACAGATGCCGAGACCTGATAGCCTTCAGGGCCAGCAGAGATGTGAAAATCCAGTCTTCTATGATCTCGAGATAGAGAGACACTCACCTCTCGCTAACCTCTGGTGTCAAAGCGCCATGAAGAAGTGGAGGCTCACCCTGAGGGAAGGAATTTATGATTATGATAAAATGTTCTCCAACAACTGCTTGTTTCTAATATAGGTGCTATGATTGTGTTTAGAGGGCAAAAGTAGCTATGCAGTTGTTTGAGATATGCTAAAATGTATTTGCTTTTGTTGATCATTTTCCATCAGAGCGTATGATCTAGATCAAGAGCCGTGTTTTATAGTACAATATTTATATCTGGCTTTAAATCAGATGTGACCTGAAAGTCTCACAAATGTCATTTCTTTTACACAGCATTGCAAAAAAAAAAATCGTAAAAGTGACTCATCACAAACATTCAAGGTTTACAGTTGATTGCTAATTTTAAGGGGTTTCTCTAAGTTTCATTAAAAAGCTGTTAAAGGGGGTAAAAGAGGCTAAACATTGGTGCTGAGCTTAATTTCCACAGGGATTTAAAGACAATCTGTCCTCACATCAGGAGTCATTCATTCATTTATGGTCTTTAAAATACGACTTGGGAAAGGTCAATGCAGAACAGGCCTGGGGACCATGTGCCAATGAAAGAAAGATTAAGATCCACAGCATTGAAAAACCATCATTGACAATACAAACAACCCTTTGGGTTGTGACATGTTTCAGCTTAGTGAAATCTCTTTCACTATACACTGGGGATTGCAGAGTTTAATTACAACAAACAATGTGATTGTTGTGTGGCATGGATTTAGATATACTACCTTTTATTTTCCTCTATCATTCATTATTGTGGGTGCATAAAAGAGTTATTTGCTCTCATACAAATTAATTAATGAGACATTTTGTTAATCAATTGCCTTTGATCTTGTTAAACCACAAATGACAAAGTAGCCATATACATGTGTTCTTTAAAATCCAGCCAGTTATACATCTGCCTCTATTTAGTACAGAGTGTCAAACATCTAGATCTGTTTGTACAAAAGCCATTGATTTATATGAATGCCAGGGCTCATTTGGAAATCCATCAGACAGTAAGCACTCAATAGATCAAGGAAGTACAAAAAGGGAACAATAGTCTAGAAAAGCAGTGGGAAAGCTAGACGCTGTTATATTCATAAGTTTAATTTGTTTCTGTAACATAATTCACGAAGTATAACGTCATATGATTATACATGGATTTTTTAAACTTTTTGTTAATTATGATGATTTTTCACTTGCAACTAGTAGAAACAGCAGTTATGATTAGAAAAGCACAAACTGATGAGGAAAAAAAACATAAATGTTTAATAGCTGCCTGAAGGTTGTTATTTCAGAAGGTAGTTTTAATCTGACAAGCTGAATATGACTGAATACTGAGAAATGTGTAATCAGCATTAAGGGTGTTATGTATTTTATGTATTTTCCAGTCATTGTTTTAATTTATTTGCCTGAAGTAATGACTTCATTTCAGAAAAAATAAAGTCATTAGGCATCACAATCAAGTAACTGTTACGTTCAGTTGCTATAAAATTTACTTTGCAATTTGATGCCTTGAAATTGGCCTTTGTCTCTTTAGTGGCTACTACTCTGACTCTTATAGATGCAATCGTCATTATACAGTAACAAGACATTTATGAGGCACACAGAAAGGAAGGAGATTAGGAAACGAGTGAGAGGGCACGGCACTGTTTATTCATCAATTAGCCTACTAATAATTAATTATGAGGGGCATTTCATGTATTGAGAGTCAATACCAGTGTAATTAAAACCAGAAACCCAGTTAAGACAACTCCAAACCGCTACAGTGCATACCTGTCAAGACTCCCATTTTGAGACTACAGTTTCCTGCCATGCTCCTGTATTAGCATTTTTCCGTAAATATCCCGCATCATGGCGCTCCCCGCAGTTACGTTAGATTATCACCCCCTCCCCCTACTCTTATGTTAATTACATTTATTTCACACACACCCCAGCCCCGCTCTAATGTTAAAAATCAAGAAAAAGAAGTAAATAGCCTATATGACTGAATACATTTTGAGGCTGTTTAAAATTATGTTCTTTGCACGCTATTATTAGACAAGGTAATTATTGGCGAACATAGAAACAGTATTCACACTGACAGTATTCTGTACAGTTCTACAGTTCATTTCACTTTGCATGATCTAAAAAAAAAAAGCGTAAAAAATGCAAAAATGCACAATGTACAGAGTGTCATCCTATCACTCTGTACATTGATAGGATGACATGCTGCATTCACTGATTTCCGCAAAATAGTCTGACAATTTAAGTTTTTGATTTTAGTCTGTAATACAAGCTTGAAAATGTGTTCCAATTCTGCATTATTCATCTGGACCGGTTATATTTCCTTCATATTAAGAGAAGGAACGTGAATATATCTATTTTTTAATTCTTTTTATCAGTATTCAGTGTTTGTCGATATTGCCCGTGGTGCTACCTCTTTGTCCTTAACTGCTCTTCCTGTGTGCCAATCAGAATGGGAAAATTATAAAAACTCCTAGTGTAATTTATACAGAAGACCAGCCACGACCACTTTTGATATACAGTAGATGTTTGTTATACAAGCGCTCTCCTATTTACTGCAATCCTTGTTAATAGAAGCACTTATGTGGTGGTTTCATTTTGAATAATTTTATATTCTCAGTTAAGACTAATGTTTTTCTTTAGCTTTGGGTATCGTAACATCATATGGCAGAGTGAACAAATATCCTCAAAAAATGGAAAAACAACAAAAGCTGGACTGATTATTTTCATATGAATTCATGCTTTGTTTGTCTGTGTTATGGGTAATTCATCCCAAAAATGATGTATGTTTGTTCTATAGTCCTGTTTACCAAAGTAAACTCACATGGTTTGGCTGCTAACTCAAATCCAATCCCAAAAACAATTCCACCACTAAACAGCAATAAATGGAGAACTGCTCCAAAATTTGGCTTAGAAATCTTTGGGTCAGCTCGTTCAGTCTTTGGGGACAATATAAGTGCAAAAAAGCAGATTGCTTCAGACAATTTGATCATCCACTTCTGGGCATGGGCTCTCCATTACCTGACTGAAATAGGCCTCTCCCAGGAGGCCGCAGACCTCATTGAACAGAGAAGGTGGGGACAGTAATTAAATCTTGGGCCAATTCCAAATTGCTTCCCATTAGTTTGTTTCCAGCACGTAGGCACTGTATCTTCGATATGCTGCTCGCAGGCCCTATTCTGGGCCATGTTGACATGCTGCTGCTGTTAAATGTGCCCTAATTTATTAGGGCTCTAATTGTGTGTTGCCATGTTAGTTTTGGCCCATGTGCACTGACACATGAGCCTGTCGTATTGTCTGCTGAAATGGAAAAACGCTGCTCGAGGGACTTCTTTGTAGCTTGGGATTCGTTCTGAAAACAAAGACCAGTCTTTACTAGTAAACGTTTAGCCCTCCCCAGTTTACTTATTTCACTTGCACATGTTATAGATGTCAAAAATTGTTAATGCTAAAGCAGAGTCTGTAACAAATCTAAAGCAAAATAAATATATATAATCTTAATAACAAAAATCTAATCAGTGACACCTCAGAACCCCTATCCATTTAGAGCTTGCAGTGAAAAGTATGTTTAGTACCTGCTAAAAAATGGTCAATTTTCAGAAGTTACTTTCAGAAGTTACAAATAAGCTTCATTGGGATTCATATTCTAATTTATTGAAGATGACTGTACAAGCTGGTAGATAGTACGCCAAACACTTTCCTGGTGGTGGCAGCATGTGGGGTTTAGAAATATTACTGTTTCAGAACTGCCCTGCCAGAGTCTTCACTTGAATCTGATAGAGAATGTGTGGAATGAGGTGAAAATTAGAACGATGTTATGGAGCGAAGGTCTGAAGATCTGGAGCTCATCATCGGAGATAACTCAAAATACCACTGAAAACATGGGAAGTGCAGTCCAGCAAAGAATTGTTCGATTGTTGTAATGCCAATGAAGATTTTTTTTATTATTATTTGTATATTGAGAAGGGTATGAATACATTTTGCTTTCCATTTTTTTCATAAAACGCAAACTAAAATATTTTGTTTTTCTTGTTGCAAAACTGGTCCTTTACATTGTTGCATTATCTTTATGACAAACTCCTTGGTTGAATTAAACTTATTTTAATCCAAGTAAGTATGGATACATTTAGACTTAACACTATATATATATATATACATCAGGATCCACATACAGTACAGACCAAAAGTTTGGACACACCTTTCTAATTCAATGGGTTTTCTTTATTTTCATGACTATTTATAAGGCAAGAAATCCCACTTATTAACCTGACAGGGCACACATATGAAGTGAAAACCATTTCAGGTGACTACCTCTTGAAGCTCATCAAGAAAATGCAGAGTGTGTGCAAAGCAGTAATCACAGCAAAAGGTTGCTACTTTGAAGAAACTAGAATATAAGGGGTATTTTCAGTTGTTTTACACTTTTATGTTTAGTGCATATTCCCATATGTGTTATTCATAGTTTTGATGCCTTCAGTGTGAATCTACAATGTCAATAGTCATGAAAATAAAGGAAACTCATTGGATTAAAAGGTGTGTCCAAACTTTTGGTCTGTACTGTATGTCTCAACATACACAAGCGCTTGCCCTACTCTAAAATCGAGACACCTCTTTTTCCTGGGAAGTTGACAGGCAGCAGTGTCTGTGTCACACTGAAACTCATCAGCTTATCCAACTGGAAACACTGCTCTTCCAGGGCAGCAGTGCACATTGGGGATCTTGGCATCTTTGTAGAATTAGCTTTATTCATTCATACCAATGGAGCAAGAGGAGACACTGAATGTAGGGCTTTATGTAGGCAAATACCAAAACACAACCGACCATTTTTATGGCTTTTCTGTCCTTTGTTATTTGCTGGTCATTGCTTTTTTTTAAATGAGTTAAAACAACAGTAGAATAAAAATATATCTTACACGTTGTGGTGCTTAAGAATTGAGAGTGTTTTTCATCTATTGCTTCAAGTGTATCATTTCATGTTATTTCCCCTGCTGAAAGACATTTGGGTCACATTTGAGAAAGCACCAAACTGAGACAGATATAGGTCTCAATCAAATACATTTTCTCATTGCTTAAATATTCAAGTGTTAAAATGTTGAGCAGATACGCTTCTTGTAAAAATTGGATTTATTTTTCTCCAGTGACTGCAGAGCCAGAGAAAAATTCCACTGTAAAAGTTGAAGTATTTCTTTATGTTATTCTCACCATATTGTTTGGAATACTTTAAAAACAAACAACACTTAAAGTTCAAGTTTTTACTCTGAAAAAAAAAGAGTGTTTATGAAACATATACTATAGCCTACGGCTAAAGATAGGCCCATAAGTAAGCGGAGAAAGAATTATATATTTGTCAGTTTAAATTGTATGTGTTTTTGTATTCTGAAACAGAATTTTATCTTGTTGTGGTACATTAGGCAACTCAGTATATGAATGATCCTACCAGTAACAAAATCAGCTACAGAACTACACAAGTATCTACAAATTGTTGAAAAATTGTTCAAAACAGTAATGCACATCAAAATAACTTTATGCAAACAAAAACCATTGAAGAGGCATCAAAGCAAACAGTTAAACTGTTGTAGCCTTTATCAGTAAGTCTCAAAAAAGTAATTTTGCTATTTACAGTAACTCCCAGTTCTGTGTCCGAAAACACATCTTCCCTCACTAGCATTAATGGTTCCTAACCTATCATTTTTTAAAAGTATTTTCTTATACTTCCTTCTTTAGGATGAGCAACATCCAACAAAGTATTTTTTGATGTATTAACTTACAAAGTAATTTGCAATCTTAATGCATGTCATCGTCTTAATTTGTGAAACTTAGAAAAATATATTAAAATACTGTGCATGCACACAGAAAGCAGGTTACCCTGTCATGTTGAGCCAATATGAATTAACTTCTGGATGCTACAAATTTACTTGAATCATTTTAAATCAGCAAAAGGAACAGTCTGTCCTAATTTTAAACTGTACATTTGAATCCATTAACTGAAGTTCACTGTAACTTAACCGTTCAACATACATCCTGGGAAAGCTTTTCCTTTATTGTGTTACTTAAACAATGCTCTGAGACTGGTTTTATGATTAATTTATCTTTATAGATCTTTTGTTCCGGATGAGGCCTTATATGTATGTGTATTTTTTTCTTTTTCATTTGATTTCAGACAGGCATATTTTGTCTTTTTTCATTAAATTCTAAATGATATCTCTTAATAGATTATAGCTGGTTTACCGTTAGTTGTCATCTTCCTTTTCTGAGCTGTATTGTAGCAGTAGCGTTACAGAGACAGTTTTGCAGTCAGAAGGGACAGTGAAGGCCAATGTCAACTGCTGACCCTGGGGATATAGGCAGAAGCGAATTAACATATTCATAGATTCTCATTCGCCAAATGAGGCAAAATGTGGAGTCACACCCCAAGGCTTTTCAAAGCCTTCACAATTTGCTTACTGATTTATTTTATATCAAGATTTATTATAGGTTGATTATTACTGCATTACAATTGTAGTTGGGCTATTTTCTCCAATGCAGCTAGCAATCTACATCTCAACTTTGCTGGAACACAAAAAATTTGTTGATACAAGTATCAAGATAAGCTTCTATAAAACTTTTTTAACTACATGAGGGTACATTAAAGAATTTGCATAAGGTATTGTGTTCTCTATTATTTCATTAAGATATAACAAAAATTATAATGTTATTACTTCTTTTAAAGTTCCTTTAAAACAAGCTTTTTTTTTGCATAATTAAAACTTTCACACTCTTTTCTGACAAAGTAACAAGGCTCATGCTGCAGTTTTCCGAAAAACAGTGCAGCACAGGTGATACTGTCAAAAGTGAACCCTTAACTGCTGATAGTAGAGCTGTGTACTTGCTCAGACTGACAGCTCCTGCATGGTACAGTGATATAACTCATCTAGTATTAATGATTCAGGCTCTTTACTGTTTCAACACAAGACGCCAGAAGCCTGAAGCTAAGGAAATATGCAAAGATGACTCAGACTAGTTTTCTTTCCTTTTCTTCCCTTACCTCTAAGACACTACTTTTTCTTTTTATCAAACCTTGAAACACAACCTCACGCATATTTCTAAGAAACAAACAATACAAAAAACACTTTTACACATCACCCATCACTCAGTCTCTTACCAAGGCTTTTTCTCGTGTAATTGCTTTCAAATTGTCAACATAAAAAATATGAAAGATCCTCCCTCTCTTCCCTCTGTCAACCTTTGCTTTCAGCTTGACAACCAACTGATGGGCTTCTCAACAACGAAAAGCTATCAATAATTAAATCTGTGATCACTTAGGGGATGTTGTTTTTTTCCCCCCTTTCCAGTTGAGATGACATGATTTCCTTTAAAAGAAAAGGGGTAAAATAAGCTTGTTTACTGTCCCAATTTCACCCAACAATCTTGCTAAATGTAATACCAGTGCAGCGTAGTGGAGCTGTGCCAGGCATCGGGGGTCTATTCTGATCAAACAAACTCTGCTCATCCGCTCAAATCCACCCCCCCTGCTGCATCCCTCTCAGGAGAATCACAGGCATTTTTTGAGAAATGAGGATTCTATATGAATCTGTAATGACGGATCTTACTCATCTCACCCACAGAAACTGAGCAAAAGAAGAGTTATGATGAAGCAAGATTGTTTTCTCCTCTGTCTGACAGACGATTTGCAATTTTGCCTCAAACCTCCAATTAGGAGCATTTATCTCAACACAGCAGGTGTGTGAATATGTACGTTTGCATGCACAAACCTTTATAAGCATCTCCGTCGTTTTTAAAGTGCATCTGTGCGTACATGCTTCGTGGTTAAAAGTGTGCTGAAATCCATGACAGCGTGTTCATGTGTGTTTATTTTGTGTGTCTACCATAGCCAAATGTACAGGCTACGGCAGGTGTCCTTGAGGTCCGAGTGCATTATTCAGCTCGGTGTGCAGGTGCAGCCTCTGACAACATCTCTCAGAACTCTCATTTTTCAACTCAGTCTGCCCTTTAACAACAGGGATGCACTTAACTTGGAAATATAAAAATACAACTATTAACTGAAATACTTTTATCATTGGCTCTTTTTTATTTTGTGTTAACTGAAATACTTCTATCACTTATTTTTTTTTATTTTGTATATCTGCTCTATGGGTATCAAATTATAAATAAAATAATAGTAATTTATATAAAATCATGTCAAATTTAAAGAAAAATAACTTAAACATTCTTTCAATTTTTTTTATGTAAACAAACCTAATAGAAAATGGAGATGTGAAGCATGTCTGGAAGTTGACGTCTTCACTTTACACGTAGCAATAAATGTGGAACCTAATTTCAACTTTTAAAAATTCCTCACATGCACTGGGACAAGATCCTCCAGAGGAAAAGCAGGGCATTCCTGGGTCAGCCGAGAAATGTAGTCCCTCCAGTATGTCCTTCCTGTGCCAGTAATTACAAATAATTATTAGAAGGATTTAGATGAGAACAGACAAAATTGCCACAAGTAGCAGGTTGGTCTTAAAACACAGGTCCTTGTTAAATGTGCTTTTTGAGGTGCAATAGTGCCCTGTTGAAAGACCCAGTCATCAGATTTGGGCTTCTACTCAAATAGCCAGCCACAATTTGATGCTACTAAAGAAACTGAAGCTCTATTGTTTCATTGAAGAAGTATTGAAGCAACAAGACTTTTTCAAAACATGATGGCGATTTTGGGTAGACATGGAAGCTGTTAATCCCTGACACAGTTGTGTATCGTTCAGTTCCCAAATTAAAGTCCTTCAAAAACCTTCAAAAGTATTCTTTTTTCATTCAGTAGACATTCAGTAACGTAAAACCACCATCGTAGTATTTCAATGTTTTGCCAATGCATGCTATTGCACTGTCTGAATGTATGGAAATAAGGAGGACTTTGTGGAATACAGCACTCTATGGAATTTTTGAAGTATGTATTTTGCTCTTCATGTACTCCTCTTAGCAATGATCCATTCTGATGAAAATCAGTGTTCTGCTGAGAAGCTACTTTGTTGTGTAGTCACTATCTTGCTCTTGTTTTTCTCTACTCTATTTAAGGATCAACTGTAGGGAAATTACATTTAAATGCCTTATGTGTTATATGAAGTAGTCTGAAATTTCTAAGCTCAGTTAAAGGAAAGTAGGTAAAGCTATCAATTTCTGTCACTGTAACAGTTCCTGAAATGAGTTGTCCAGAATGCCTAAATATCTACTGCTGTGATTTGTTGAAACAACTACTCTAAGTCTGCACAATTTGGTTCACCTCTCTTAGGTCGGTAGGAGGTTTGACAATGGCAACTGTATAAGGTTGGAAGAAAGAAAAATAATAATGATAAACCTCTAACCACAAATAAATTAAAACCCTTTTTTTTTTTTTTAAAGAATGCAGCATCTGGTCATGGCTTTAACAAGGGACATCAATGAACACACTTTTCATTTCTCCCCAAAACACATTGACAGAACAAACCAAGCAATACATTCAATTATCTCAGTTTCCCTCTTCCACTGAGCTCAAATCAGTTCCTATAACATCAATTTAACGCACTGTCCGTATCAGTTTACACGCTCAAAGTTCACTCGTCCCGGGGTAATTAGAGAAGAGTTCCGTTACTCCTAATTTTTTTTAATGAATCATTTATTTTATGGAATCAGGCCTGAGCCAAAGAAATACAGCAAATAAAATGCTTTGAGATAACGATAAAAAACAGCAAATCCGATGAGAAGAAAAAACTCTTTTCAGGTCCTACCACCCTCCTGGGAACAGGTGGCCACAGTATGGAATGACTTGGGTAGATATCTCCAGCATCCACTCCTTTCATTTCAGTTCAGTTCAGTATTTCTGAGCTATTATCATGGTGTAATAAGCCATCTGACAGTTTTGATTGCATCTCTTTTGTGTTGGTAGTCTGCACATGGTAGTTCATGTGCAGTTCCACCTCAACCGTATAAAAACAGATATAAACATGCAGTGAATAAATTGATTTTCAATCAATTTTTTACACCAAAGAGTTAATAAATTAAATTGACATCTGTGACTGTATACAAAATAGACCAGCAAATATTACAGTAAGCATATTGTGAGGGAACGCAAAACTTATTGTGAGGTAATGCAAAAGTATTGCGAAAGAATGCAAAAGGAAAATTTTTCCCCATGTTCCATAGAGGGCTCCATACTTATGTTACACTTGCATTTTCAAAACAAAATAAAATTCAATAAATGAACCATCTCATAGAAAATGCCTTTTCCATTCTCACATATTAATGCAAATAGCCAATTACCTATATAATTGCATCAAAATATAGCAATAATAGTAATCCAGGTCACAATCGAATTAGCCACAAAAGCTAGAAAATGTTTAAGTTGTAGCTGGTTCATGAAAATAACAATAATAATAAAAAAAACCTAGTACTATGTGGCTGCGCTAGCTTACATTTCACAGGGCTTATACCCAGTGATGGCATAGATACTTTGAAAAAGTAACTTTAATAGGATTACTGATTACTCCTTGAAAAAGTAACTCAGATTACTGACTACTTGATTTGGAAAGTAACTAAGTGACATTAAAAGTAACTTTTTAGTTGCTTTCAGCAGCTGCTAACAACAACGCTGTGAAAATTACATTGATCTTTGAAAATACTTAATTGTAAGCTATTTTATAATGTAACATCAACAATGTGTCTCCACTTATAAGGTTGAACTGAAGGGGAGATTTTTTAAGGGTTACAGTACAAAAAAAAAAAACGTTAGTAACTTGTGCATGTTTTTCTGTGGTCCACTATTGTCTGAAAAACTCTAAGGACTTTAACCCCCCACACTCCTCCAGCCTGCAGGCACAGCGCTCCTCCTGCAGCTCCACAATTCAGATAGCTGCTGCACAGATTTGTGACACTTATCTTAATATTAATAATTATAATGGCGTTTAGTTGCACAACTTTACAGACTCGTTCATTCGTGGCTGTTTTCACGTTTATTGCGCTGTTCATATTAGTGTCGATGTTTCCAATGTTCTGGATTGCTCGGCGTAATTGACAGGTAATATATTAACTTGACATTAACAAAGACACAGCAGGACGGATCATCCGGGAAATGATGGACAGGGAGAGTCTGACTGAGACTATCTGGAGGTCAGACACATTCTGGGGTTTATGTCTGCTTATTTCCAAGCCCAAATGAGCAACTTCACATTCAAAACCGAGCCCAAAAAGCGCAACCCGCAACTCTTTAGATTTGCTAGAGACTTAAAAAAAAAACAAAAAAAGCCCACAGCCGCTTATAATAATCGGACTTGGCGACAGAAACTCAAAATAGTTAGAGAAAGGTTCTGGCTTCCAGCACAGTCTGGGCTCACTCCACTTGACTCGTATTGTCTCCGGTCGATTTTGTGAACGATGACATCGATATTTTTGCGCTGTTTTATAATTGCTGTCTTCCTGTAGTTTAGCAATGGCAGTAGAGGAAGTGAATGAAGCAGTTCAGTCCGAGTTGGCCACGCTTCCAAACATTGAATTAGCATTAACAGCGCCCTTGTTCGGATCGGCGCTTCTCTCTTTGCAGGGGAGGATTGTTGTTTACTGCGCAGGCAATTTCCGGTAAGCTTCTTAGCGTTGTGCATTACTTAAATCATGGGCAAATTTAAAACCGCAGTATAGTCCACATCTCCTAGGGAGCGATCATTTCTCAACAGCTGAGAGCCCAGACTCTGAATAAAGCAAAGTATGGTAAGGGTCTGATTTTTACCAGGCTAGAGCAATGGCGTTCATGAGTAATTTTTCAATATTATTAGGTGGCAAAATCGGAAAACTACAGTTCACACCGAAAGGAGACGCTGGTCTCCTTCTGGTGTATACTTGCTTCCTGTTTTTCAAGGCAATTGAAAATGAGATGGGGTACAAGAAGGTTTATGAGTTAATCTACATTACAGTTGTATGCACAGTGATAGAAAGATGATACTAGCATTGTGACACCTCATAAATTATACAGTGACAAACTGGAACAGAAAATATGATACACAAATATGTTTTTTTTTTAATAAACGGATGCGTTCTTTTTAATGAGAATACTGCTGCATGCAATTGATAGATTTGCCTCAAGGTGAGGTGAATGAACTAAATTGAACATGTCAGAACTTGTAAAGCGGGACGTCATAGGTAATCATGATATATATATATTTTTTTGCCAGTCCCAGTGATATTCTACTTGAACTAAACATGGCAGCCCATTGTTCTGACCAAGATCACAGGAGACTGTGCACCCCTAAAAGTCACATCCTAGAATCCCCACTGATACACTTACTAGCGCAGCATTGTGACGTTGCACTCTGTAATTGTGGTGGGAATTGGGAAATCTTCTCATCAGAGGGGAAAAAACATCCAATAAAAAGTGGTGTAGGCTGCACTAGCATTACCAACAAAGAAATTGTTGCTAGGGAAATATCTGGGCTCAAATATAAAGTATCAACTGACTTAGTTCTTCTGCATTATTGTCCTCTATTAACACTGAGCATCTTTTGCCATAAGTTTATGTACTTTAAGTTTCAAATTTAGCATTTTTCCATTAGTGTTGTTTGTTTCCTTTCTCCTCATTTATTTCTCGTTCTCCTTTTGGTTTTATGTGCCGCTAGGAAAAATACTTTGTTTGCTTTTTGATTTATAAGCTGTCCCAGTGTTGCTTTCAAAGGTGGAAATCGATACAGAACAGAGATAAATCTTCAGAGACACTTTGTCATAATGTCATCTTGAATTAGTCTGTGGGCTGCAATGTGAGCCCCATTTTAAACTTTTTATCTAAGGAAAATATATTTTTTCTTAATTTTCATCCTGCTAGGGAAGTTTCAAAAGTCAAGATGCCAAGTGATTTGTAATTATTTCATTTTATTTTTATGGAAACAAATTAAAAGTTCTTGCACTTAATATCAACAGCTCTTGTCTATCAAATGAATGTAAAATGCTGCTAAGATATTTCAATTTACTGTATCTGTATTTGTTCTGTCAATAACACTCATAATATTGTGTGTTTCAAATGTGTTGCTAAGGCAACTGTAAATATCAAGTAATGCATATCAAAGAGTTTGAAGGGTTTACTTCAGCTCTTCATGTCTGCTGGTGTAAATATGTTTTAGGATCAGTTTGTAGCCCAGATCTACACAAACTGTGGCTCCTATCAGTGTTGGTCTTAGTGCAAGCTAAATAAATACAGACAATTTGGTTTTTAGAATCATGTTATGTGAAAGTCATTAAATTATTCTGCCTGGAAGAACTTGTAATTTTGTCAAGTTTCAGTACAGCACATTGGCTTTTGTTAAGAATCTCTGAGTGTAAACTGAATGAATTCTTATTCCTCCAGAGGTGAGAGTATCTGCCATTTGTTCTCGGGTAAGATGAGTGCACGGGGGGCTTTTTAAATTATAATGTTTTCATGCATCAGTGCCATATGATTGCAGTGGTTTTGAAACATTATGGGTTGTTAAGGTGCTAAGGTGACCCAATCCCTCAATGAGCGGGGCATATGCAATCAAGGAATGAATACCTTATTTCATGCTAGATTTAAACAGGCTGTTCAGCTCATTTTGAGATGTTGTGCTCTGCTGCACCTTGTTTGTGCTTTTAATTTTTAAGATCCATCATCTTTCACTCTGAAAGCATGCAGTAATGCTTCTACAGAGCCAACAAAAAGGACAAGGCTTTGGTAGAAGTTATTACTTTCAAGACGGTTTATTTCCCATAACACCCAGTAATACATTGTGAGATAGTGCTTTGATATAAATTTCCAAGATATTCTCCATAGCAGAATTTTTAAAAGTGATTTCCAGAAATAGCCTGGCTATGGAATGCAATAAATAACACTGTCAGAGACCGTTAGCTTTGGAAAAGTACATTAAAAGGAAAGGCACACACAAGGTGCTGATGATAGAAAATGAATGTTCATTAGCATAATGATGTTCAACACATTATGTCACCATACTGTGACAACCTAAACCTCCTATTTTAGATGCGGTATTGCATCTTTTTGTCTCCTGGCACCACTGTGGTTGACAGGAATGTAAAGGCTGTAACTATGAATCAGACAAACTTTTTCCTGCTATTTATGATTCTGAAGAGGAAACAAACACTGAAACTGAATATAGCACATTTATGAAATAAGACCAGTTCATTAAAAAATTTAACTGATTTAGTTCCAAAACATGTGTTAGAAGTGACAGGTGGCACATGAACATGTGGTTTTAAATAGCAATATGCAGTAAGATGAAATGGGCAAAGGATGCTGGTGGCTTGCCACAGATAGATTAGAGTTGTTTGAGGTTTTATGGGGAATACACTGAAGCTAAGAACTCTGGGAAGAATGTGGTTGGGACTACATAATCTCTAATTTTAACCAGAGATAAGCAATAGCTTTAAGTGGTTCTTAACCAGTGATTTTACATTTACTAAGAAATCTTATTCTGCAGTCAGATTATTTAATAAATTTAATAAAGGACAAAACATTACTTAGAATTATTTTTATTTATTGCATTGACTATTATTTTTATTCACTGTTGATTTATTGAAAGTTACTAAATTAATGTTTACTTTATTAGTTACCCATGAAGAACAAGAAAAACTTTCTTGAAGCTTAGAAATACTGTACCCACATAGCTGTCTTTTCATTTAATAAAGGATGTCACTTCCATTAGAAAACACAGATAAATGCTGATAGGTGTATGCTGACATAAGATGTCAGCATACATCTTAATTTTTAAGATGTAACCACTGATTTAAATAGTGGTTGGACCTTGTTAAATTTCAACCCTGGTGGTATAACTGTGTATTAGATAGATACGGTTATGAGCTATGTAACTGGACAAATCGAAGCATCTTTATGAGATTTCTAGAAGTTTTGAATAGAAGCTAGCATAACTTTTAAGGCATGTTGTTAATGAGCTTCAAGCTGTTTTTCTGGTGATTCTAGAATATTCCTCTGTACCCTTAGTAACTTCCATGAAGAAATGTGTTTCAACTTTCCTTTCAAACTGTTACTACATGCCAAAGTAAAATTGTATCAGTCTGTTGTAATTATATACATTGTAATAATTTTAAAAGCTGCAGCATCTAACTTTTATAAAAACAATGTTTTTTTAACATATTTGTTAATATTGTCTCTATGTTTTGACAAAATCAAGGTCTTCTGCCTCTTCCCTGTGGTCCTTCGAATGTATTAGGACTGTCAATCATGCTTGCGCATGAGCTGCTCAAGATTCCAGACTTGCTGAAAAAAATCATTTTAAAAAATCTGTGTTGCCTAAAAAGGCTGGTTAAATTATTTTTCTCAGAATTGACAAGCTTTATGTTCTTTACAATCAGGTTGAAATCCTTATCCAAGGATAAGATCCAAGATCTTAAATTAAGTAACCTCTCTGTCAATTTACATTTTGCCTCTGTAAGGAAAAGGAGCAATTCCAACCCTTTTTATTTATTTATTTATTGTTTAATCTGCATAATATTTATCGGTATTGTCAGTCCAATTTTTTGGTCTGCCACATGATGTAAGAGCTTCAGATGATTTTGAGTGACAGAAGAAATGATGCAATATTCTTGTTTCCCTGCTCAGTGTCAGCCGGTGGCATTGTCACAGAGCACATTTTGGAATCAATCACTCTATCACTTCCCTCTGCTCTAATGAAAACTGAGTGATAAAAAGGATGAGGATGCTTAAAATATCTGATTTTATCAACTCAGTAATTTTACTAGGATAAGGCAAGCAGCTGTTTACACAAATAATCTTCTTTTGTCTTATCCACAGATATCATATTTAGGTCTGCTGCCCTTTCCATCCGTGGGTTTACCAGAAGAGGGTGCATATTCCAGGCACTGCAGCGTCAAGATATCATCCTGTTAAAGCTGCAAGCACAATGCGTTTATGCTGACAAAAACTATCACCTTCTCTACACATAAGCCCTCTCCCAAGGTCAGGAAAAGCTTACTCTCTACTATCTCCATGACTCCGTTTACCAGTGCCACAACTCAGGCCGTTATGAAATGTTTTTCTCATTGAGGCTCAAGTCATCATGTCAGCTTATTAAGTATTATGGCCAGTCAAAGTGACAGCACAATGGTTTGAAGTGATGGGAAATTTGCCCTTACATTTTAGATTGGAGTGGCTTTTGGGTACGTTTGTGTGTGCTTTTTCTAATCTGCACCAAACACTTGCGCTAGTGAAAAACGAAATAGCATTACATTCCCAGAGAAAATAACAAATGTCAGACTGCTCTGGAAAAATGTTACAAAGAATTCAGCAGGACAGGCTTGTTGAAAGCAGCCTAGAGCTTGGGTGAGACACAATGTAGTCAGCGGCTAAGTGCAATGAAATAACCTTTGCTGTTGCTCTGGTGGTCTGTCGACCTTGAGAAGAGTGTGCTGACAAACTGTGTTAAAGCTACCAGGGTCCCTGTCTTTCCCAGGGATACGCCACAACTGCTTCCTTCGCTGTCAGACATGATCGAGGTTCAAAGTCACTTTAGGTCCTAATAAATCATACATTAAGATACAATGAGCCAAGCAAACACTTTAGTTATCTCATTAATAAGAGCTTGCCTCCCTCTGCACAATATAACTATGATAGATGTCTACATATTTGTTCAGAAATTATTTTTGTAGATCTTGCCAAAGGCACCGAAGCACAATAGGTTGTATTGTAAATTAAAGTGATAAGAAAATGTACCTAGTCTTCCTGCAAACAACCCTGGAGTCTAGTCGTAAATTTTTAAACCATATCAGAAATCTGGCTCAATTCATGTTTGTGTGTGAACTGTTCTAAGAGGGAACGTATTTCAGAATTAATTTTCTTGGCTACATGTGCAATTCTCAGTCACTTTAAAAATTATGGGAAACCTTAGTGCTATCAGTCTTGTATGCAAAGTCCCTACCTCTGTCTCAAGGTTGTTTGCTTTTGTTTTGTCTATTTTGACTGGAATAGGGCCTAATATATTATCTGGTTTTCACCATGCCATGCAGAGAAATTTAGATCTCAAGAAAGCAAATCGGCGCAGCACAGTGCACCAGATGGCATGGACAGATTAAATTCTTATCCTTCTCAAGGGGAAAATTAATTATTTGATGACTTATAGCAGGGATTTTATGTTTGTATATCTTAAAAATATATTCTATTTTTCCACAAGCCTATCTTGGTATTTCAGGGATGCCATAGAGAGAAGCTGACTGTCCATATGTGCCAGGATAGTTTTGCCCTACAGAGATGGAAACTTAATTGTGTGATTGATTTTATTAAATCAAGGTTGGATTGGGCATCAAAGTGGAAAGACTACTTTGCTGTATTTGGAGCCAGAGTTTATTTGGGTGTGTGCATGTGTGTTTAACTGTTGTCAGGATATCTGCTGGACTTTTTAATTTGTATTAATAAAGGATTTATTATTGTTCTAATAAGGTTTATATTTTTAACATATATGAAACAATGTAAGCTTTAGCAACATTTTATCTAGACATGCAACAATCTGATATCTGTATTGGTCCCAATATTGAAAATAATTCTAAATTGAGTATTGTGAAAATGTGCCCGTTGCCACATCAAAATAAATGCCCCACACCTTCAGAATTAAGTTTATTATTATTATTATTATTATTATTATTATTATTATTATTATTATTATTATTATTAATAATAATGTTAAAATAATGTAACATATCTATCCAGAAAGCATTCGAGTTGTTACGCTCCTAGACCTCCGATATCTGTATTGGTATTAAAAGTGAAAAAAGTGGATCGGTGCATCCCGAATTTTGTCAGTCCTGTGTATTCTCTGTAATTTCCGTATCTCTGTTACAGTGTAGTTATATGAAGTAGGTCTGCTTGAATGTTGCAATTTTGCTGCACAGATTACATTTTTTGTCTTATGGAACAAACAGAACCATGTGTCTGATGATATGCATAAAGCATCATGCTTTCAGCACACAACCTGTGCAGCTTGATTGTTAAACAATATTTTGAATTTAAAAGCATGTATACAATACATACGTAGATTCAGCTTGTCTGCTTCCTTTTTTAAAACCTAGAATAACCCTGTGTTTTTTATCTGATCAGAACAACGATCATTCGCACATTGCATTAAAACATGACCCAAGTGAATCAATCACAGTTACCTGCATTACATAAAAATAAACATATATAGGGGTGTGGAAAAGTGTTTGCCCCTGTCAGATTTTTATTTTGTGCACATGTGAAAGCACATTTCAAAACATCAAACTAATTTAAATCATAGTCTGACCAAAATTACCCCAAGAGTACACTGACTAACTCATTCAATGTTATTTCATTTACAGGCTTCATAAATTTTCTTGTGCAGACTACAGGAGTAAATTAAAAATGCTGTAACCGCAGCAGGTATAGTCATAATTAGAGAAAAAAAAATGCTAAAAAATAAACAAATCTAGAAATTTATTCTGTAGTGTTAGCTCTGTGCATTAACTGTGCACACGTATTGAACATTCCAAAGATCACAATTTTCAAAGTTCTTATATGCAGACTCTTTCAATATGCTTTCATCTCTATTAAATATGTAGGGCTTTATTTATATAAAACTTCCTGTCACACTTCCAGTCAACTAGCTATCAAGGATTTTGTTCAAACCACAAAAGGTGTTAAATAATGTAATTTTAACTGACTAGCATGTCCAACAAAAAAATTCATTTTTAATGAAGAGTCTGGGTAAGACTTTTTTTCCACTTATTTTTACTGGAAGCTTCCATCTTGAATGCTTGTAAACCCCCCCAGACCCTTGATCCCAAAACGTCACATAGACACAAAAGCAACAAACAACCTTCTGAAGATGCTTAAATGATTCAGAGATTGCAATTTATAATTTAATATTATATATAAAATATTTTAGACATGTTTTTCTTGAGTTAAACAAACCTTTAGTCTCCATAAAACAAAGTTTGAGTTTATTTTTACTGTTACTAGACACATCATAGCAAAACTCAACCAGTGTCGCAATGGCTACTGTTTTAAAACTTCAAGGGAAAGTAAGAATTTCCGTATGCTTTTCCAGGCAATCAGAGAACCTAAAGTAAGATACTTACATGATGGAGCATTAAAGGTAATTTGCATTCACTGTGTGAGATCAAAGAAAAACAATTTGTAGTAAGCCAGAGCACAAACAGCCAACTGAGGAGTTTAGTTCTAATGCTGTTGAAAATGACAGAAAATGAATACCATTTTAATACTTTCCCTGGCATGCAGCCTTGTGTTATTTTAGCTTCCCCACCTTGAGAATTAGTTTGTGTTGGTCTACAAAACCTGAATATTTAATTAGATAACGCATTGATCAGTCGATAGGAAAGGACAGTGCCATATACTGAAAAGTAAAACTGTTCAAGGGCTCCTACTTGAAGATTCCTTATTAACAAAATATAAAATGTAGTTTTTCTTTAGTTTTTTCTTTTAAGTGGTTATGGGGGAGGGGGTTTGAGGTAATAGGGTGGCTTTTTGTAAGCTTTTATGAACTTAAAATAACTTAAGGCAAATAATCTTTTGCATTAAAATTATTAGTGCATACTAATATGGGTGGGGGTGTGTGTGCGTGTGTGTGTGTGTATACACGACATATATGTTGCTATATCTCAAAATTTGCTTACATTCATGTACATAAAAAAAATGAAAAAATTCAAGCGGAATTTGTGGAGCTGTCATATGAGCCAAGTCCAGGTGTCGTCTGTCTTTTATAGAGTAGCTATATATAAATACTGTATATATATATTGAGAAGATGGCTTCTCAATATAAGCCATCTTATATTGAGATGGGTTACGTATATCTCAATATAAGAGATATTTTCGCAGTGTTTTTTTTTCACTGCAAAAAACAGTAAAAAATGTACTGTTTATTGCATCATGTCTGGTTAGTGTACTTTACATTTGCTGTGTCTTATTTAATGACCTGACAATAACTTTTTTAATGCAGTAGACAAATTAAATGAAATCACAAAAAAAGCTAATAATTATTTGCTGATCTACTCAAAAATAGGTCACAGTATGCTCAGCATGAGCCACATTTCAACAATGTCCAACACAGTTCAATAAGATCACTGCAAGTTAGCACTACTGCAAAGAAGGACTACTTTTTGTGACAAGAAGCCTGTCATTTATGGACACTACAAATTATAATCTCTTGATTTTTGTGGTGAAAGCACATGTAGTAATTGCTAGAGATCATTGTTTTCACATCTGAGCAAGTATGTTATTGCCCTGAGGTCAGTCTGTAGGAGCACAACGACTGATCCTCATCAACTGATCTTGATGACCTGAAAGGTTTAAAGTTTGATTTGCATTGAGGAAATGTGAAGGCATGGAGTAAAAGCATTAAATGTTTTTTTGCCCAGTGAAAAGGATTTTGAAGTAAATGTGTTTAACTTGGAGCCATTGAAGTAACACAGAACCACCAATAAACAAAAATAACATCATAAGACATCCTCAGCCTTATACTGGTCCCAGAAGCAACTCTTTTAATCTACTTCAGAGGACATAAGGCATGTAGTAAATATCTCACTGAACTTTTTTACATAGTTTAGTGAGTGACTGAATGGTGTATTAAAAAGATAAAACTAAACCATTGATGTATTTCAGAAATTATTTGACAGGTTATTTCTCTACCTGAATATTTTTTTCTGTGGACTGTACTTTTGGCTCATGTATCAACCTCTGCTTTTTTATGGGGGGTGTTTGGATGTGTGAAATATGGCTGCTTTCAGAGTTAGGGCGCTCATAAAATCAAGAAGTGTGTCACTGCTTTTGCTTTTAAAAGAGAAAAAAAATTGCTTTCTGATTTTAATGTATTCCCTAAGTTGTGTCTCATACTTTTCTCTTAGCAGTATGAAAAGTATGGGATTTGTCTAAGAGGAAGCAGTAGGACTTTAAAGTTTACATGTTTGGTACCAATAAGCACAATAGTAATTTTCAGTTAAGTCTATATCTAAATTTAGCAAAGATCCTGGCTGAAGTACTCAATAGTGTGGATTTCTTGATATAAAACATTGTAATTGAAAAGATGATGTATATTTTTTTTAATTAGAAGGTGTGATGTTGCAGCTTAGTTTTAATCAGTCTCTTCCTTGAGCAGAATGCGTGTCTCCTCACATCAGTTTAATTCATTTTAATCTTAATGAAATTAATCCTATAAAAATTGTAGATTATGTTATTAAATGAAATTAAAATAGACTATGTGAATCTGTCGCAGATCTAGATAAGATAGTATTTTAAAAAAAAATTTCCAATGTTCTCATGTGTCTTTTTTAGAAGTCTTAGATCTAATGTTGATTTTTGGTGTTACAGGCAGATCAAAGCCTACCCAGAAATAATCTGCTAGAGCAACATCAAGAACAGTAGCTTTTGAAATGTTAACATCCTTAGTGTCTCCTCTTTTATAGGCCTGCACTTTTATTATGTTGAAGAAAATCAAACATTGAGTCAAATAACTGAATATTCTATGGCATTTGTCTTTGTCACTATCTAGATGTTCACAGAAACCACCTAAAATCACTTCTGTTTATAACATACTGCAATAGACTAAAACATATAGTAAAATATTTATTAAGTTGTGGAGTCTTTATTCTCACTTTTCAACATTAAGTCAGGGTTACCATTTTCTGCTTTAGGTCAGTCAGACAATCACTTTAATCTTTGAATACATGCGGTCTGACGAAACATCAGCTGAAGGAAATTGGAGGAAAAAGGGGAAGTTTGTAAGCTTGAGAACACTATTTCAACTGTGAAGGACAGGGAGAACAGCATCATGTTGTGGGGGTGTCTTGCTGCAGGTGGGGCTAAAGGAGTGTTACTCCATCACTGTTACTAAGGCAACACTGTTTTAATAATGTTAAATTTAGCATTCTGTAAGAGGCAGAGAATGAAAGGAGCGTTTTACACAGTTGGACATGATCCCATCTAAAAATTGTGAAGCAAACACCTTCCCAACTATTTTCAAGATGTTTTCACTTATCTTCTGTTACAGTTCTTCTCATGCAGTTGCTAATTGCATACTTCAAGTCTTTGATTTTTTCTTTCCGTCTTGAATACCTTTCTTATAGGACTCATAACCTTCAGAACTACAAGGCCTTTCACTCTTTGTTTGATGCTAACAAATGTTTTCACCTCTTCTCATCATTCAATATTTAATATTGATTCAATATTTCTAGCTTTATGAATAGACGCAAATATAGCCTTGGAAAAACTGAATAAAGTTGTTCCTTTAAAAGTGAAGGGGGGACTCATGGAGACATTTTTTCCCTCTGGAGTTCTGGCTTACTCAGCCAATATGTCCCTTCTGCCAGGAAGTTTAGTACTAAAATGCATTCATTCCTGCATTCAGCTTGGCTCCTGCAGATTCCTTTTCTTGCACAAACTTGCTTCCATCAACGCTTTCTTCACATGTCCACACACTATAAAATATAAAATTGACCACTTCAGGGGTTTTATTTACCTCTACTTTATTTGCCGCTTACTCACAATACGCTGTGTGCTCATAAATCGTATTGCCTACTTTTATACCAGATTTGTTTTGAATTATTTGGTCAACTTCATCGCCTAGCCTATTCCACAGGTTGCAGATCCTTGTTTTAAGCTATTCTCTCAGCAAAAAAAAAAAAAAAAAAGGTTTTAAACTCTACTGTTTAGAAATGGTAATGTCGTATATCCAGTGTTTGCTGTGTGCTAACACAAGCAATTGTATGTTTAACGTTAGCCTAATTATTTTGTTGCATACATCACATGCCTCGGCATACATCACATGCCTCGGCAAGCAATGACAAAACTAGAAGAGAAAGTTTGCTGTTAGCGTAACACTTGAAGCCAGATATTTACATACATTTTATAAAGAGACAATATTTTTTCTCACTTTCTGACAAAAAAGCAGACTAAATTCTTCCTGCTTAGGTGAATTAGTATTGCCAACATTATTTCTGTTTTGGCCAACCTTACACAAACTTCTCATTTGTTGTTCCCATACCTCACATACTTTGTTTAGCTGAGTTAGGTTTTAAAATGCTGTACTTATATACACCTTCTCAACTCTGTCCACAATTCTTCTATGGGATTGAGATTAGAACTGTGTGACAGACACTTTAGTGTCACGTTGTTGGTATGGTTTTCTCTATCACTGTCAAGAAAGCTGGTCAGACTTTCAATTTGAAAATTGAAAGTTTCTATTTTCTCCCTCAATAGAAAAATTGAGGGAGATAAACACAAGCAATCTTGGAAAATTTGTCAAAGCTTGCAAAAAAAAAATCCCTGCATTCAGAGGGATTGAGCTTGAGCTATTACACACAACCTTTACTCCCCACACAAGAAATAGTAATAAAAGATGGAACTATAAACACTTAGGAGATCTTAATAAATATGTAAGCCACACTTTAAAAATATTTATTTGTGAAAAAAGTGGAAAACCAGGCACAATGTCTTTCCATTTCACAGTTTTTGTCTTTGTCAAATAAAACATCAATAAAATTAATGGATAGGCACCAGAGGTGGGGACTCGAGTCACATGACTTGGACTCGAGTCAGACTCGAGTCGTTAAAATCACGACTTGAGACTTGACTTGAAAAAATGCTCAAAGACTCGGACTTGACTTTGACTTTCATGCCATTGACTTGGGACTTGACTCGACTTGAAGCTGTTTACTTGAAAAGACTTGATATTTTTTACTCAAAGTCTTAAAATTTAAAACACATTATTTATAAAGTGGCGTCATTAATTAATGTCACTCATTCCGTATCAATATGCACAGACCGTCACTATGGTTTTCCTCTCTCCTTATGTATGTATGTGTATGTAGCTGCAGCACAACCAATCAAATTAACAGGATTTGGACGTTTAAAAAAACGCGGCAAAGCTGCAGAGCTCAGGGAACGAAATACGAAGTAACCGCTCGAATATGCTAATTTCTTTTGGCTACGTAGGTTATGAACTTTCGACTAAAAAACGAACTGCAACTTGTAAAACATGCAAGAAGAGAATATCGGATGGAGATGCCACGACGTCCAACTTTGTCCGGCATTTGAAGTTTCACAAAGATCGGTAGGTGGCGCTTTTCTTTTGCTGTAAGATAGCTGACTTTAGCTAACTTCGTGTTAGCATGTGTACTCCGGGTTAAATTGGTGATTATTTACCATAAATCCGGTCCTTCAAATGCCTCCACAAATAATGTGCACCGTGTTAGCTCAGGAAGCCGGTGGATAGTGAGCGGGGCTCCGGAACAGAAAGCAGATTCTGGACCTGAACACAGGGAACAGAGTCTCTCTGTCCCATCATGATGATGAGCCGGGTCTAGTATCATCTAAGGATGGTTGGTGTATTTGAAGACATCTACGTTGGGAAATTATATTGACAATATATTGTTTTGACAGGTCAGAGAAAAGAGGAAAAAACTGCTGTTATGGTTCTTTGTATTGTGCTGTGGAAATGTCAGCATTTTCCTCTTTTTTTATTGAATATCAAGTTTAACAGAACTGAGCAATAAAGTGGTCCAATTTAAAAATGTTTTTTATACTTTGTGTTCAGCTACACATGTTCTATCATTTGAGATAAATACATATTTTAAAACGAACAAATGGTCTATTATTTGAATTTTTTGTATAATTGCAAATTATAAAAATAAAATAAAAACGACTCGAAATGACTTGAAATTAAAGGTTCCTGACTTGAGACTTGACTCGACTTTTGCCTGTCTTTACTTGAGACTTGACTCTGACTTGAGGACAAAGACTTGAGACTTACTTGAGACTTGCAACACAGTGACTTGGTCACACCTCTGATAGGCACAGGTGGCATTTTTAAAAATGTTGAATAATTTGTACTTCACTTTTTATGATGGTATAGTAAACCATTCAGATGCACTTATTACTATTGATCAACCAAAGAATAAATAATTGTACACATTTTTAAAGATATTTGTATATGTCTTTCTCATTATATTACATTTTAAAAAATGTTTATGCTTCACTGTAAACAAGCAAAGCTTAGAGTGGGCCACCTTAAGCTTATTCGGTTTCTTTTTGTCACCAGCTTTGATAGTGCTGCCACAACAGATGGCTGCAAAGCAAATTACACTTTCAGACTTATACAAGATGTGCAGGATCTTGCTGCAAAAGTTGAATGGCCTAATCTTCCATTGGAAGTGGAGTCTGCTCAATGTCTTGTTGTAAACATCCTCAGTATGTAGTCTGTTGTCCAGGTGAGGTATTTGCAGTCTTCTACTGGCTCTCCTATAGAAATAGTGTTTGGTTTATTACACCGCTCTCCAAAAGTCTTTAATAGCCTCCTTTGTCTTGTTCACAATCAATATGAGGCTATTTTTTTCTATGTCATGTCAGAAACCAGTTCACCCAGCATGTTGTCCATCACTGAGACACACCACAACTGCAAAGTCATCTGATAGAGAGGCTGCATAAAGATATAGATCTCAAAAGGCCCTGAAGCAGAGAATAGCTACAAAAAAATGTGACAAGAAAGCAGCAAGTCCATTCTTGCAATATGCAAACGTGAAAGCAGGTCAAGAGAATGGTGACTCCTGAGCTTTTCCTGCTAAAAACACAAACTTGGGTCAATAAGTCAGCGCTATACAACATTCATAAAGAATATATTTTTTATGCATTTGTTTAAAACTGTCAACATGTCATGACTGTATGATATGAGATAGAATTGTGTGAAAAAAATCAAGCTCATCCACCTCCTTCCTGAGCTGCTGTTACCATCTGAAGAAATGCATTGCTTCTGACCAAAAACAACCAGTGCTAGCAGGAGGGCCTTGGCGCTGCCAATCAAACCCATGTACTTGCTGCTAAATGTGGTAATGGTGGCGAAACAACTTATTGTTCCAGGAAAACAGTTTATCTTCCATCATCAGAGGTTGTGAATGCCAACTAAACTGAGTATTCACAACAGGCTATGGTAGCTGCAGCACAACAGAGAGCAAGGGGGGAGAAAAAGGAGGATGAGCGAGATTGATTGCATTAAAACCTGCCTCCTAGCTTTGGTTGGTTGTTTCTTGTTAGTACTGGAGTACTGGGAGATGGCAGAGGAACACATTTTTTATTCACAGAATATCTGTCTCATGTCATACTGTCAAGACATAGTGACAGTTTTAACAAATATGTAAAAAAAATATCATAAAAGTTACAAAGTGCAACTTTGCCTGAAGAAGGTCCAGCAGAGACTGTACTTCCTGCAGCAACCCAAGCACTGGCCGTCTTCTACATGGCCATTATTCAGACTGTCTTGTGCATATCCATTGCTATGTGGATTGACTCATCCACAGAACAGGAAAGGTCTAGACTGCAACAAACAACGTTTTAGACTTTTCATATCAGATCAGTGCTCCTAAGCAATATTTTTGTAAAAACCTGCCACCCCAGAGATAGATTATCTCCCATGGCTGCCTTTCTGCACTGCAAAAAGAAATTTATGTGTTAGTTAAACTGACTACAGTTGAGAAATGTTATCTTAATAGATCATCAATTTTATTAACTTAAGCTTAAACATTTTCAAGATTGAGTTGTTTCAAGCTATTCTATCTTGAGCTATCTTACTTAGATTATAGCAAATTTTATCTATATCTCACTAAAAACAGTCATATTTCACCTTAAGAATATTTGACTTGCTTTTAGGGATTTTGCATGGTAAATAGTAGCCCCTGTATACTAGAGTGATAGTTGTACATATAAATTCCAGGAAATTCCAAAATACTCAAACCTGTCACCAACAGCTTAATTTAATTTATTGTTAATTCACAACGCTCTGACTTTCAGCAGTTGATTAAAATTAAAAGTTAAGATACTGTAAATATAATACATTGATGAAAAGCTATGCCACATTTATAGTCACAAATCCGTTTCCCCCACATGCACAGTTTGAACTTCTGGAATTGTCCTCATTATGTCTAAAGGCTTAAATGCCAAAATGTATCGAGATACTTTTGGCATCTCAATACATTTGAGATGTATTGAGCTTATCATACAATCATATGATTGTATGATAAGCGATTTTTCTTAAAAAAAAAAAAATGCATACACACCAAATGAACTAGTTAGTCACAGAAAATTGTAATTATAAATGTAAAACACTAAAGACTAAAACTGAAAAACAAACTAACTAGAGCGTTTATGCGGTGAGATGGGGTTTTTTTTAACTTTTTTTTTTCTTTGTCCCACTTCATGGTTCTCATTATTATTCTCACTTCACGTAACTACACAGATCAGCACAGTAATGGATTTTCGAAGGAGTGAAAAGAGCCACTGTTACTGCCACAACTCTCTTCAGTTTTTTTTTTTTTTCTATACAAATAAATCCCCTGGCAGGGGTTGTTTATAATGTCCCTCTGATGTAACTTTGATAATGGAGCAATTTTACAGCGCACTTGTTCTCCATTTCACAGCAAGCCATTTCTCCAAGCCCGACTCCTCTTCTGGGCTAATATACTGAACTCTGATCTAATGGAGTATGCCATTTAGGTAAATCAAGCAGTATTATTGCAATCTTAGTGCCACTACTCCTTGGCAGATGGATAATGATCTGTTATAAAGATACATTTTCTATAGTGAGGGACATCATCAGCACAACAGTGTTTGCAACATATTTCAAGGAAACAATAAGTTGTTTCAAAAGAAAAAAAGGACAAATAGGAATGTATAATTTTTTAGATTTTCTTCACAAATATATTTTTCATCTTTGTCACTGGGTGTTTAAAGTTGGACATCAGTAATAAAATCATTATTAACAATGTGATCATTAGGTCATGCAGATTGAGCTATTGCAGTGACCAGCATTGAGATTAATGACCGACAAAACTTTGATGTTCCTCTGAAGACAGCTTTTGGTCAGCTTGTTGCAAAAGAGGAGCATTGTTTCACGCCCCGCAGAGCAGAAAAGGAGCCACGTCTCACAATCTTCATTCATATGCATCACATCATGCGATATCCAGCTGATAGCTCTATTTTCATGGAGTTTTTTTCAGTGATCCATGTCTGTATCTGATATGATAATGTATTCTTTAATCCATATGTAAATTATTGTCACCCACTCGGTATAAAAAGACATCTCTTAGATTCCCTCACAACAGACAGACGGCACGACACAATCCATCAGCTAAGGTACGAGCAAATTAAAGGCATTTATCACAGAGGACCAAGGGACACCTGGTCATTCTCTTTGTGTTGCTCAATCACAGGCAACAGTGGAAAGTGTGATGGTTTATCACCAGGTTCAGCCCTCCTTGAGCTGACCTTGATTGTTTTCTTGTTTTAAGGTAAACTGTGGTTCTCAACTAATCTGTCTGATGTGTGCTAGAGTTGTTGCCATTCACCAATATGCATCTATATATATTTTTTTACCCCTCGGCAAAGTGGCAGATTTATTAAACGGGCACTGCCTGCTTTTATTACGACCATTATCAAAGTTAATCAAATTATATTTTGGCCTGGAATTTAAAATATTATACAGCCAGTCACTGAAAGATCCTGGTGTTATCGATAGCTAGCACAACCGTACCACATCCTGCAGTCAGTTTAATGTATTGTTATTTCCCACCTTTTATTGCAGCAGACACGGTGTTAGTGAAATATTCAAGGACATTTGATTGTCATTACAGCGCCATCAAACTCTGAATCATAGCACAACACCTAATGGCTTATTACAGAAGCATATGCTAAATTAAACATTACTACATCAATAAATGTTGCATGATATTAACCTGACAGGGCTTCATAAATATTGTGCATTTTCTTTCACCAGCCCCATCAGCTCCAACTTCCTTTGTTGCCTTTACTCCTCTGTTCATAATCACACTCAGTATTAACAAAGAGGATGCTTCCATCCTGTTTTTTTCCCATTGAGTTGGAATTACATAAATGAGCATTAAATAGTTTTCAATTCCCCAAATTATCTTTCAAGTATTTTAATTAGCAAGCACTTTCCAACACTACGCACCTTCAGCAGATGGATGCTCATGTTAGCCAATTTAGGCAACAAGCAATTAGACATTGCACATTAGCATTTCTATTTTCATCACCCAAAACCCTTCATTCCTGCACTCAACCTCATCACACTGACTGGGCTTTTCACATTTATCCCACAGAGACTTTACCCTACAGATGGTGAAAGGCTCACTGAGAATATTGAGACAATCTCTGAGCTGTGGCTCTCCTTGAAAGGTTAAAACATCAAAGGTTACTCCCCAAACAGATTTAATGGTGTCTGCAGACAACAGCCAGAGATGAGACTATTTCTGTAAGTGTGAGGCATTACCTGGTGCAAGCCAGCAATCTGCAGCAACAAACAGTTGGAAAAACCTCAGGAATATACTTAATAATCTTTATGCTAAAGTTTCATCTGATGCTTAGATGTTTGACAGAGTTGGCTATTTTCTGTTTTTAATGCAAATTTGTGTGAAATACTGCTGAATACGTTTTTAAAGAATAATTAGTATTCTATCACGGTCGAAATAAAGAATCTCAAGTTTCCTTGCTGAATACTTCCTAATGGGGGTGCAGTCTGGTAAATCTCTTATTAAAATGTTATGATTTTCAGGTAAAATGTAAGTTATGACAGTCATATCATATATAAATCCTAATTTGAACAAAGACTGTAAGCATAACAGTATTTTTTTAATTGTTAGTTTGTGTTAGTAGTCCGTTATTAAAGATTTCTCATTTGCTGCTTGTAAATCATGTGTTGTTACAATTTGAATATTAAAAAGAAACAGTAAAAAGAAACATATCACATACAAGATATGTGATTTTAAAGCACTGCAAAATACTACCACAGGCAAACCAATAGCATCCAGTAATCTATAGCTCACCATTTTATTTTCAGCTTTGGCATTAACTGAAATGGCTCTGTTTTTTTTGTTTTGTTATTATTTCAGGATTGCATTTTATCGTAGTTTAAAAATTTTATATCTTATCTGCACTGAATTAGATATCGTCTTAAAAGTAATTGTGAGAACTATCATTTTCAATTATTTAATTCCTATTAAAAGACATTTTTAGTTCCCTTATTGCTATTTGGACCAATTTAAAATTAGACATGCATCACAAATTGTGAATTAGTCACTGGATTGGAATATTTCACGCTGATTGCAAATTACTAATATTTCTTTTTCAAAAATCATTGTTTAAACAACATGGTTTTAGAGTCTGACCTCCATTTGAACAGGTCAAATGTAAAAAGTCAGACCAAAAAGTTAATACATTGTTCTTCAACAAGATATCATAATTGGAAGAACAACCCAACCGTATTATCAGATCTTACACCACATCCATTGGAATGATGTTCATAAGCTTCTGTTCTCCTTAAATTCATGCATAGTGCATCACCGAATAAGCAGCACAGTTTCTAATGAAGTCAGTTATGCAAATGTAAATCAGAAACGAGCTCATACATCCAGTTTCACGTGCCCGCTTTTCCATCTGCAGGAGAGAAACTGTCAGCTATGCAGGGTCACAACAGCTGCTCAGGCATTCATCCAGTAGCCTGAAGTTCTGTCACCATTGTAACTGACTATTGAATTCAGGCCAGAAACATTCAGCAGTCTGGAGACAAGCAACCCACCAGTGCTCATTATGTGGAGACAGAGCGAGCAGGGGTGGGCATGACAATCCTCCAGTCATCATGATCATGCGAGTGCTCAGGTCATGACTGGGAGTTTGGCACTGCGATCCCATGAGCTATAGCTCCACAACAGTCATCAGTGTCAACACACTGTCTGTTCGAATCTGTTTCAGGCCCTGATTGACCAGTCAACTCCGAAGTGAGAGACATTTCTTCACTTAATTGCACCATCAAGCAAAGCATGTAAAGGCAAACTGACACATACAGGGTCGCTTCTCGGAAATCAGGGTACTGTTAATAGTGACAGGCTTGACAGCCGGTTTGGTAAGTTTGGGGGAACTGAAGAGTGCTGACATACAATTTTGTTAAGTTTTCACCATGCAGGCACATGTAAGGACAAGATGCAGCTTTTATCAAGTGATATAGCATAACTGCTGCAGTTGAGAGGAAGTTCACTGCAAAGTAATGGAGTCTGTTGAGGTAGAGCTTAGCAGTGTCAGCTACACTGATGTAATCCCAGCAAAGATGAGAAGTGTTCAGCCACGTTTATACTGAGCTTTAAATAAACATGAGCAGTGTCAGTAAGACCTCTAAACAATGACAATTGGTGAAAATGTAAGTTGTTGCCTTGTAATACATATAAATACATATTTCTTTTTTGGGTACTAACATGGCAGTAAACCAGCCAATAATATTTTTTTCCTTAAAACTGTATACCTTCTTTATGTCTTATTGCAAGTCTGACAGTGATTACTGTGATGTTTAATGTATCTGAAACATCAGAAAAAATTCCAAACATGTTAACGCGAATACAAAGGAATTTTCTTCTATAGTAAAGCAGTGATGAGTTTTCAATATATATTTAATGTTAGTTTTAGTACATGTGTAAATAAAGATTTTGGGTAAGAGACAAAGTTCTGCAAACAGGACTGGCAAAAAGAAAGGACAACTAAGGCCAAGAGTCACAAGAAAGCCCATTGTCCTGTGGAATAAATTTTAATTTTGTCTTACATTGATGTTGGTAAGAAAAATGTTAATTTATATAACTAATAGTTCCACTGTAACATTTTAGCAACTCTGTAGAACTGGTTGCCATGTCAATCTAGCAACAAGTCCAATGTGGCAATTTTCAAGTCATTTCAATTCATTTAATGGATATTGTACTGATTCAAAATAAAGCTAGTCTCAAACCACTTTAAATCCAGCCACTTTATAGAGTTAGTCAATAAAGCCCACTCATACAGACAGATCAAAACTCTACTTAAAACTCTATTTAAAGTCAATACTCCAATTTGATTATGGTTTAAAACAATGCAATGAAGTTCAGTTCATTATGTCAATTGGTAAAAAGGTTTTTTATCTAGTTAAATTCAGACTGGGATTAACCTTGTTGCAATTTCTCATGTTACACAGATATTTGATGACAGAGGAAGAAATTTCCCTATAACAGGAAGAAACACCCAGCAGAACCTGTCAGAATCAGTGACCATCTGATGTAAGTGGACGCTTGGGAATGCGAGCAGACATACAAAAAATAAACACCAGTTCAGAGGTATCTTCAATGATTTAAAAAAAGTAAAATGGTTAATGGCTTCATAGGAGGGAAACAAAGCTAAACATATAGCCAGTAGTAAAACCTACTGGTTGAAAACAGAAGGTTTAGCTAAAGACAGCTATGGCTCTTTAAATTAAATGACCAGACTAAACAACAAAGTGTGTCAGAGAACATAAAGGTAATAGTAGCAATATTTGTTGAGTACAGAGTGTGTAAAAGACAAAAGTTTTACAGTAAATGTTTTCTTTGCAGCACTTTACTGACAATTAATGAAAACTCTTGATGCTGTTGTTTTATGCAACCATTGAGTGAGCAAAACTCAAAACTGTGACCATCTGTGAGGACTGTGCATGAAGTGCTCAGGCACATGTCAACACCTCCAGTATGTTAGCTCATTTACACAGATACTAGAGGTACTTGATGACCCCAAAGTGACAGTGAGGTATCATCGTGTATCGGTTTAAGACAGTTTCAAACCTTTTCTTGTCAAATAGATCCCATAAAAACATATTGAAATCAAAAATGTTTCCAAATTGGAGTAAGTTTTGCACATTGCTGGGTGTAATAGATTTCACTCAGCAATAATCTCAGACAGTATCACTTGCATGTGTTACACTCTTAAATCTTGCTACAGTGACATGATTTGTCCTTGGAAAACTGGTATTTTTAAAATGGTTGTGGCATTTGCTTTTATTTTAGTTTTTTTTGTTTTTTGCAGTTGACAGGGCATTTTTAGGAGCTCGCAAATTGAAAACTGCCATAAAATTTTGAGCCGAACCAAACAAGGAATTTCCGTAACTCTTTCAACCCTAATAGAACTATTGATTAGAAGAAAAGATAATTAGTTTTTAATTTTATGAAATTTATATTAAAATTGTTAAGATTGGTAAGGATACTCATTCAGAGTACTCTTTTTTACAGGGCTCATAGGATGTTAGTTCACACATATCTGTCCAGTTTCAAGGACAAGAAGGTGTTTTTTTTTTTCTTTCTCTGAAGCAATTTAGTACAAGGTTACTCAGATGACTTTAAAGAGAAGATTTACATTGGAAGCTCTTGCTGTGGACCCACAACTGTCAGTCAAAAGTAACTTATTGCAAGTGATGCAGGTCATGATATAATGGAGTCTTGGCGAAAATTCAAACTGGGAGACTCAACCAGCTTCACCACATCATCTAATCACCACGCCCGACCGCAGCCAATCCGGACCGGAGCTTCACGCCTCTCCAGCCAATCGTCATCCAAAGACGCCTTCAAAAGTCCAAGCTACCCTGGGGTCTTCCTGCTCGTCAGCCGTGCTTCGAACCTACGTGAACGCTTCTCCTACCTCTCCGACATTCAGTTAACAAGTTTCAGCTGCCTTCCGTCCGCCCAGATCCAGGGAGTATCCCTCACTGGCCGGCTGCGCTCCTGTCGACTCCCCGCTACTCCTCACCACTCTAACCGCCCTCATCACGCCTTCCTTCGGCCTCCATCGGCGACGACGAGCCGGAATTTTCCGTCCTCCCCTCGTTGACGTCGCAGTCCTCCGCTATCTGCCCGGTTCCCCGCTCCGGCTCACCATAGGCTGCTGCGGCACATTGGCGCTGTCCCCCGCAGCAAGCGCTGGTTGTCTCCACGATCCGCCGTGGCTGCACCGACGCACGTCGGCTCTTCCTGCTCGTCTCACCATGGACTCGATCCGTTGCCCGATCGTCTCTCCCAGTTCACCTCCGAGAGAACGTCACATCAGACCGCTACGCTCACCTCCACCTATCTCGGCTCGCAGCTGGCTCGTCAGCCTCATCAACCCGCAGCTTCATTTGCGCCCATTGGGCGTCGTCTAGGTAAGACGTACCTGCTCCTGACTTGTTCATTCTCCCTTCGCTTTACGTCTCTGTCAGCATACCAGTGCCTTTAGCTCATGTTTACCATGCCTCCTATCGCCGGTCAGTCTTGGCATTTCCAGGGTCTCGACTAGCTCGTTCCGTTAGTTCCCCGCTCAGGCCGCCGTAGCCCTCTCTTCCCTCTGTTGCTAAGATCGCTCCAAATTCTGTCAGTAGTTCCAGTTTGCATTTCAGCTCATTCTGGCCTCCGCCCCAGCTGCCGCTGGTCTCCTAATCGCAGCACCATTTTCTTTAAGCTTTTCATGACTAGTAGAGGGGATCCGCCTAAAGTTCCATATAAAACGCACCTGAAAACAAACGGAGTTATGGGCAATCTTATTTACAGCAGAGACGCAGCCTACCTAGATCGGCGCTTATCATCTGGTGAACCAGGTGGAAGCGTAACAACGCTGCAGGAACACACGAATGGCTTCATTAGTAGGTCCAGCATCCACAACAACCGCAATCCCAGCCATTGACCGTAGATGGCTTGTCGATCTCAGTTGAGCAATCAGGAACACAAGCCACTCAGGCAGCCAACATACACGGGGAGAAGCAGTCACGCACACACACCTTAGCAGCTCCATCAATCACGGGGCCGCTCCTGGTGCACAAAGTGGGGAGGATGGTTCTCCTTCCCCCTCAGTCGGGCCAATGTCGCACCCCGAGTAGTCTGATCATCAGAAGCCGCTCGTAGGCTCTCTAATTTTGCAGCTTCATTGCAGCCAGCAGACCGGATCTCATCTGCGTACTTTCCAGTCGTCAATCTTAACCTCCACCCTCGAACAGTCAGCTTCACCTGCACAGCGATCCGAACTTCACGAGTCCTCTTTCAAGTGATTCATAGTTCACAACGCCGCTCGCTCTGACAGCTTTTTTCCTCGTCATCCATTGGTTCCGACCCATATCAAGGAGGCATACACACAGTTGGTACGCAGACATGCGCGCTAGGTGGTCAGCGTCATCTGTACAGCCGTCAGTTCGATACACGCAACGGGATAAAACCAGCCAACGTTCTTCCGGTAAATGAATGGTCAGTAACTACCGCTGGAGCTAGTCGTAGCCGACCACAAAGCTCGCTCGTATAAAACAAGCCTCCCGTTCCCCGATAATCCGACTGCTTACCACCAAGCCGGACCGTCGCTGGCAATACGGCTTACGAAGATCTAACTTCCCTGTTATGTGGCCGATTACCTAAAAGCATTTCGGTAATCCCCTTCTGTCGGCCGCTACCAGCCGTTGGAGCAGGACGTATGGCGATCTTCATTGGCAGGAAACTAAACTCCGGCCCGACGTCGACTCTCGGTCTCGTGTACGTGCTCTAGTCTACTGTGCAGTAGGAATCCTGACTTATTCTACCCTTTTCCTTGCGTTCTCTAAAGAGCTTTTGGGGGATTTACAGGCCCCTATTATTTAGCGATCCAACTTCGTCTCATTGCCCCCAGCATAAGATAAAAACACTCCAGGATTTCGAGAATTACATCCATGCATTCATCCGTAGTTGCATTAATTAATTAGTTAAGCAGGATTCGTATATCCGTACAACTTAATCATATTACAGCAGATCACAGGCAGCCAGTCTGCCCCTCCAGGTCCAGTTATAACTCCCACATCTGCCTCCGTGCAAAGCATTCCTACAGCTTCCCTTCTTCAGTTCTTTCCTACATCCGCAGTCTGCTCGCTGGAAGCAACTTTCACGCTAAGCTTTAGCAACCTAGCACATCATCTAGTCTAGTCTGGTCATCTAGTCTAGTTGAACCCCGCCGTGAATTCCTTCTCAAGGGATTTCTAAGCATAGGTCATCTAATCCTGATAGCTGGAAACCCATCTCATTCCCATCACTTGGGAATCTCATCACTGCACACCAATCCGGTGCCTTCGTCCCCTACATCAGAGCTCCACTCATGCGCTTTCCTCCTAGCCTTCTATGGATTTCTGATATGGAGTGAGTTCACATCTGCATCTAAAGTATTCAATCTGTTAGAGACTATCTAACTCCAATACTAAATTCTTCCCTGACCACTACAACCGCTGCCTGGTTCATCTGCCACCTCAGACTGATCTCAGCTGAGATCCTCCCCCTTGCCACTTCTCGGGCCATTCTTTTAGAATAGGCGTTGCCACATCGCCATCGTCAGGCGTCCCTTCAGCTTCTCTCCAGCTCGGCCGCTGGTCATCCCCGGCCTTCTCATCCTATATCCTACCAGATCTTTCAGCTGTGCTCGAAGCTCCACATGCAATGTCTGCAGGTGAGCATCTCTCCAAATAACTGGTGGTGGAGCCCTAGTCACCGTAAATGGCTACTAAATGGTGAAATTCTTCTTTTTGTTCATTGGTCCCACAGTGACACTTAGTGGTTGATTTGTGCTTTATTTTGAAGAGCGGTAGATTTCTTCTTTGCGTATTTTGTGTTAGGCACTTCCTGTTTCGCTAACCACGCAGAGTCAGCGTTAGAACCTGAAGAAAAAGAAAAGAAAATTTGTAAAATAGCGCTCTTGGAAAGCAGAATGAGGTAGGAATGTGCGCAATTGTGTTTTGTGAACATTTATGTTTATTTATACATTAAGTATCCTTTATTTATGCTACAGTTTTCACGGTGTCTGACAAGAAAGGTCAAGATTAAACTGCACCCGTTCGGAACTCCCTGCGTCTGGCTGTCCATTCCGAGAGGCTGCTACAGTCACCTCTAACATTTATTTCACACCTAGGGAAGCTAGCAGGGCCTAACAGGCCCTCAGCCCTGCCGGCTTGGCCTCGCAGTCCATCACGCTGCTTCGCCATCAGTCCCGCCAGCATGCGGGCCCTATCGCCTATCAGTCTCATCAGACTGCAGGCCCCGACTGACGCCTATCAGTTCGGCAGACTGCAGGCCCCGACCCACGCCTATCAGTCTCGTCAGGCTGCAGGCCCGACTGACGCCTAACAGTTTCGGCAGACTGCAGGCCCTACAGACGCCTATCAATCTTGTCAGACTGCAGGCCCTACCGACGCCTATCAGTCCCGTCAGACTGCAGGCCCTACCGACGCCTATCAGTCCTGTCAGATTGCAGGCCCGACCGACGCCTATCAGTCTTGCCAAGCTGCAGGCCCTACCGTCGCCTATCAGTCCCGTCGACTGCAGGTCCTGACCAACGCCTATCAGTCTCGCCGAGCTGCAGGCCCTACAGACGCCTATCAATCTTGTCAGACTGCAGGCCCTACAGACGCCTATCAGTCTCGTCAGACTGCAGGCCCGACTGACGCCTAACAGTTTCGGCAGACTGCAGGCCCTACAGACGCCTATCAATCTTGTCAGACTGCAGGCCCTACCGACGCCTATCAGTCCCGTCAGACTGGAGGCCCTACCGACGCCTATCAGTCCTGTCAGATTGCAGGCCCGACCGACGCCTATCAGTCTTGCCAAGCTGCAGGCCGTACCGTCGCCTATCAGTCCCGTCGACTGCAGGCCCTGACTGACGCCTATCAGTCTCGCCGAGCTGCAGGCCCCAACCGACGCCTATCAGTCTTGTCAGACTGCAGGCCCAACCGACGCCTATCAGTCTCGTCAGACTGCAGGCCCGACTGACGCCTAACAGTTTCGGCAGACTGCAGGCCCTACAGACGCCTATCAATCTTGTCAGACTGCAGGCCCTACCGACACCTATCAGTCCCGTCAGACTGCAGGCCCTACCGACGCCTATCAGTCCTGTCAGATTGCAGGCCCGACCAACGCCTATCAGTCTTGCCAAGCTGCAGGCCCTACCGTCGCCTATCAGTCCCGTCGACTGCAGGCCCTGACTGACGCCTATCAGTCTCGCCGAGCTGCAGGCCCCAACCGACGCCTATCAGTCTTGTCAGACTGCAGGCCCAACCGACGCCTATCAGTCTCGTCAGACTGCAGGCCCGACTGACGCCTAACAGTTTCGGCAGACTGCAGGCCCTACAGACGCCTATCAGTCCCGTCAGACTGCAGGCCCTACCGACGCCTATCAGTCCTGTCAGATTGCAGGCCCGACCGACGCCTATCAGTCTTGCCAAGCTGCAGGCCCTACCGTCGCCTATCAGTCCCGTCGACTGCAGGTCCTGACCAACGCCTATCAGTCTCGCCGAGCTGCAGGCCCTACAGACGCCTATCAATCTTGTCAGACTGCAGGCCCTACAGACGCCTATCAGTCTCGTCAGACTGCAGGCCCGACTGACGCCTAACAGTTTCGGCAGACTGCAGGCCCTACAGACGCCTATCAATCTTGTCAGACTGCAGGCCCTACCGACGCCTATCAGTCCCGTCAGACTGCAGGCCCTACCGACGCCTATCAGTCCTGTCAGATTGCAGGCCCGACCGACGCCTATCAGTCTTGCCAAGCTACAGGCCCTACCGTCGCCTATCAGTCCCGTCGACTGCAGGCCCTGACTGACGCCTATCAGTCTCGCCGAGCTGCAGGCCCCAACCGACCCCTATCAGTCTTGTCAGACTGCAGGCCCAACCGACGCCTATCAGTCTCGTCAGACTGCAGGCCCAACCGACGCCTATCAGTCTCGTCAGACTGCAGGCCCAACCAGCGCCTATCAGTCTTGTCAGACTGCAGGCCCAACCGACGCCTATCAGTCTCGTCAGACTGCAGGCCCCAACCAACGTGGTGCGCCTATCAGTCATCCGACTGCAGGCCAGCCAGGCCTCGGCCCGGCTCCCTCTTTTAGGGGGAAGACTATCCTGAGCTCGCCGAGCAGACCGCCTGCTCACGGCGATCCTCGGCTCACGGTCTTCTGCCGGGTCCGAGCGCCAAAGAAATTGTACCATTAAATCTTTTAACTGCTATTTTCTTCTCTGTGTGAGTCTCTCCAGATTGAAATGGAGCCTTGGCGAAAATTCAAACTGGGAGACTCAACCAGCTTCACCACATCATCTAATCACCACGCCCGACCGCAGCCAATCCGGACCGGAGCTTCACGCCTCTCCAGCCAATCGTCATCCAAAGACGCCTTCAAAAGTCCAAGCTACCCTGGGGTCTTCCTGCTCGTCAGCCGTGCTTCGACCCACCTCCTCCCCTTCTCCACCTTCACCATGAGGGTCGTCCTCCAGGATCCCTTGTGCTCTTCCTCTCCAAGCTCCTCTCCACCACCAGTTTCGGTCCCGGGGGGAAGACTATCCCGAGCTCGCCGAGCAGACCGCCTGCTCACGGCGATCCTCGGCTCACGGTCTTCTGCCGGGTCCGAGCGCCAAAGAAATTGTACCATTAAATCTTTTAACTGCTATTTTCTTCTCTGTGTGAGTCTCTCCAGATTGAATTATTATTACTGATTTTACCACAAAAAAGAATTTGAGGACCTGTGTTTGCCCAAAATCATAGTTATGAGCTTGGGCGTTGTTATTTATTTTTTCTTTTTATTATTTATTTTTTTTCTGTTGTTGACTTCTTTCTGGTATGTGTGGATTCCTACAACACTGTTTTTGGATTTCTTTCCTTAGTTTGTTTCTTTTTATAACGACTGTGTCATCAGCATCTTTAGTTCACCCCTACATTTCTGTATATATATATTTTTTTTTTTGTTAAACAAGCAGCTACCTGCATTTGGATCCTCTCCAGCTCTAAGAATAAATCCATTTTGAATTGGCTGTCTAAAGTCTTAAGGATCATTTTTACCAGGAGAGAGAATACTCAGCAGCTTATATTGTCCATTTTCCACAATAAAATTGCACAGATACATTATTGCTTATTATTTAAATATGTGATGCATTATACCAAGTAACACATGCAATTTAAATATTCACTCATAAAAAGTGTCAGCAGATATCTGACTTTTTGAAAAGAGGGACATTAAGAGAATTGTGTACAATTATACACTTTTTTATTCAAGACGATAACAAATTATTTATTCATGTAAAGGTTTATTAGTTGCAACATAACAGAGAACCCTTTTATCCGTCCTCATCACAACATCTTAATAAACTCCTACCAATAAAATACTGGGGTTAAATTATTCCCTTTTGTTGGCATGTATTTTCATTTTAGAATCACCTATAACGAAGTTGGGCCATCTTAAAGAAAGTGGAAGACATTATTTTATTATTTTTTTCCAAGGCCTTTCCTAAATATATTCAGAGCTGCTGAGAGCACCTCTTCTGCCCGGTTTGTCTCCACCTTCTCTCTCTTGTTTTTGTGTTTTTTTCTTGATTTTTATCAAGGGCAAGGTGAAGAGATATGCATTTTATCCACCTCAGTGATAACATACACTCTTTATTTTCTTTGTGCACTGCATAGCTCAGCCATTTCATTCCATCTAGCCTGTCTCAGAGTTAAAATGCCATAAGACAGCACATTATTTCTTTCTTATAGACAGTAATTGAAAATATGCTTCCGAACCACCATTGTCCAATACTAGTTGTGATGTGCTATATAAAATTAGAGATCTCCTCATGTGATGCATAATGCATGCTTTAAAAGGAAAAAGTACCACATGCTGAGTCATGGAATAAATCATGCTTCTTTTTTTTATCATTATTTTTTTTAAGAAAGAAGTCACATGATTCTTTTCATACATTCTTTCAACATTTCGTTTACAGCACTTTATGGCAGAAAGTGGTGTTATTAACCGCATGTGGAAATATCAGGTATGCTGCATGTTAGGTCCTAAAGTTTGAGAATGCACATAAACTACCTTATTTCACAAATCATAGAACGAGTTTATGAATGATTACTTTAAAACTAGTTTCCACACTGTTACTTTCAAGTGCACGCCTGATATATTGCCTTACTGATCCTCTGTACTTAGGTCAGTGCAGATATGTGGGAAGCTGCAAAACAAAGGAGCAGCTAGAAACTTTTAAGACACAACCTCTGCTTAGCTGAGTCTCACAGCAAGACATCCAGAGGCACTAGGTTGATTGGCACTGTTTGTTTTAGACTGACTTGACTGAAACCCCTGTGCTGGAGCTGCCAGCTGTGCAGTCACAACCATTACCTCAGTAAAATATGCAATCATCAGCTATATCTCTGCCCCCCTCGCCCCAAGCCTACGTTTGATGGTAGCCTTTTAATGAGGAACAAGTGAAACGACTTACACCCATTTTGCCCTTGCCTCCAACCTTTATGCAGAGCAGGTCAACTTGTGGCACTGAGAGCGACAAGAGGACATAAAAACATGAGGCAGTCTGGGAGGTGTGCTCATCATGAGGAGTGTTAAAACACCAAAGGGGTTTGGTCTCTTATCAACAGAAGGCATAGCAGGTGGACACAGCAAACCTTTTGACCACTCAGCACCTCTGATGTCCTGCTTTATCCTTTATTTCCCCTTCCAGAACAATTTTCTGTCTTTCTCCTCAACATTTCTTCATCTGTTCCCCCTCACACAGAGCTATAAAAGTCCCACTTGGGTTAAATTAAAGTTCTGCAGAAAAGCTGTAACATTCTGTATTCAGAGTGACAAGAACATATTGCCACCTATTGGTAATAGCTGATATTTAGTGGGCACAGCAGCCAGTGTAAGAAAAAACATCCTTTATTTTAGAATGAATGTCATTTCACATCATCTGATATGAACCTTTTTAAGGCTATTTCTTTGCTTTTTAATTTAGAAACCATATCACAACTGAAACTCCAGAAATGATTTGGGCATATTTTCTTTTCCTCTACAAAATGATGATTTTATGTGTAAGGAAACACCACTGCTGACAACTGATAGAAATGTAATTTGGTGTCTGTGAGGACTGTCCTTCGTTGCACAAGATGTTTAAAATAAAAAGCTTTCCATTTGGCAAGCACATTTCTCATGGGACTTCTTGTCTAATCCAAAGGCTAGTGATATTATTTTCTTTTTCACCCTAGAGAAATGTGTCATTGGATTCTCATTTGAATACTATTACGGTAGATGAAGGCGCTGCATTATTGTCAAAAAAGAGCCTTATTAGCACACCACAATCAAATCACAATTTTGCAGGACACAACTGTTGGCAGTGTGGTACATCCACTCATTTAGCTTGCCTTTTAACTTTTCTTTCCAATTAGCCCCCTTAACCTACTGAGCTGGTTCATTCCATAAATCCTTCTTCTGCCAAAAAGGTTTGTTTTTTAGTTGTTTTTTTTTTTGGTATTTTCTAAGACGGTGCTATGCAATTTAAGCAAGAAAACCGAATACAGTGGCTTGGAAAAGTATGCCTGTCTGTTGAACTTTTTTCATAATTTGTCATGGTAAAACCTCAAATGTCATTTTATTCTATTGGAATTTTCTGTAAAGAACAGCATGAAATATGATGCTGTAAACTCTGTTTTACAATGTTTTACTGTGTTCTGGATAATGCTCAGTGTTAGATTTCACCCCAGTTTACCTTTTTGGTACTAGTCCAGAAAGCTCTATTGTGGACTCATCAATGTCTTGCACATATTTACTGTATCCCCCACATGTCTCGTGAAAAACTTCTAAAGGGAATTCCATTTTGAATGATTGAACATTGATAAGCTCAATGACAAGACCAAAGATTAGAATGTCATCTTATAACCTAATTGTGCTTAAAATGTTTTCATTTCACATACTATTTGTTCTCTAGAAAATATTTGAAGCCTTTACACAACTACTGGATACACACTGAAAAAGCTAATCACTGGCTGAAAGCAAGATGGCTAGAGCTGGAGGTGTCCGCAGTATGGTGCTTAATGAAAGTGCTGTTGAGAATGGCTTGTGAATGGTGTAGTAGTGTCCTGATGTCCTTGTAGTTGCCAAGGAGATGAATATGAATTACACTGCAGGTGGTCCTTCTTGGTGTTACAGCTTCATGCAACTGAACCACCTGTCTATGACCCATTACACTGCATGCGTCTCTGCAGCACACTTTGCTGGCACAGCAGAGTCGTTCCTGACCACCCAGATTTAGAAAACAGACATCTGTGTTTCAGAGACTGCTAGCAGACGTCCAAGCCAAAGTCAACAGTTTTCATGAGTTGCTGAAAAGCAACTGAACAGGTGTCACTTGATCATATCATTAACATTGATAAATGAAGCTTAAAGTCCAATGTGACCTCTATCACATAGGATATTGGATATGTTTTTTCCTTTTAATGATATGTTTCTTGACTGATGTGACTTAGTCTCTGGAGCACCATGGCTGGAATATACAGTAATTAGGTGACCGGTAAGAAATTGGATGCACTTAATTTTATTTCGGGGCGTCACAGTAAATGGGACTGAAGTCCGTTTGAGGACTCCTCTTTTCAGATTTTGTTTTTAATTGACTATCATGTCTACTTTTTGTTAATTTTCACTCGAAATAAAATACATAAGTTGAACTTTATGAACTTGATTTTCTTTTTTGTGATTTGCAACAATGCAAACATATAGCACTTGGTTATGAACTCAGTATGTAGTGACGATTTCATACATTGATAAAGGGAATTTTAAGGAATAAGTGGCACTGATCGCAGAAAAAAATCCATTAATTTCTACAATGCCACCCCCCTCACACCACTCCCACCATTCAAAAATATGGAATATAGATCAGCCTGTACAGATCTAAATTTACTCACATCTGACATATAGTTAACTTGCTGTAAAATGATCCCTGGAGTGCTGTCACACTTTTTGGTTATATGGTGCAGAAAAATGAGTGAGATACTGAAGCATGACAGAGGCAGAGAAAGAAAAATGTCAAGGGCATGTAGAGCACATCCTCCAAATAAACGACCACAATGGGTAACATGCAGGTCAGTTTGACACTCCAGTCTTAAACTGCATCAGGAGTCACATACTTAATCTTTTAATCCTCACTTCAGAAGGTTTAATATTGTTTGTGTGAAGTGGTAGGTTGAAATTAAAAGAGCAAGCAACATTAAGGCAAGTTGTATTTTGAGTACTGTGGTAACCAAATGAATCTATGAAAAGAAATATGAGTTCTATATTAATACCTTATAAGCTTGTGTCATTGAACTACAATTTTCCTAAGCTAATAAAATTTGTATCTTAATTTACACACGGGCATATTTTGATTTGACATCTACCTGTTGCAAAGAAATAAAGATGCTCTATAAAGTTTCAAACTAAATTTAGATAGTGGTATGCTTATTGTAATGGTTGCCTTACTGGTAGATCTAAAAAAAAAAAAAAAAGAATTCTGCATAGAAGAAATATTTCTTGCCATTCTTCTTAGAAAGTTAAACTCGTGTAGAATCACCACCTTGAAGGATATATTCTAATCTTTTGATCCTTGTAAATGTGATAATTATGGCTTGCAGATAATGAAAACCTAAAATCAAGTGTCTCAGGAAATTAGAATCCTGTGAAAAAAGGTCATTATTGGAAACTCATGGTTCACTCTAATCAGCTAATTAACTCAAAACACCTGCAAAGGTTTCCTGAGCCTTTAAAGTGTTTCTCACTCTGGGGTCAGTAGGCTTCAAAATCATGGGGAAGATTACTGACTTGACTAATGTCCAGAAAACGGTAAGCAACACTTGTCACAACCAGGATAAGCCACAAAGAGTTGTTGCTGGAGAAGCTGGTTCAGAAATAGTATGTATCCAAGCAAATTAACAAAAAAATGAGTAGAAGGAAGAAGTGTGGTAGGAAAGATGCTAGACCAAATGCCATACAGCAACAGGGAGTACCACGACCTTAAGATGATTCTCAAGAAAAATCTGCTCTAGACTTTGGGTAAGCTTTACATGTAGTAGACTGAGACTGAAGTTATTGGATCAAGACCACCATACACAGACAAATACTAGACATGGGCTACAAATGGCCAGCAGATCAACAGTTTCTCAAATACTCAGACCACGTTGTCTAGCACCAACAGCCATCCTGCATCTAGTCACTCAGTGCAAGTTCTTTTCATTATACCTAAATGCAATGGATAGAAAGATAGATAGATAGATACAGCTATTCCATTACTTTGTCCAATGAATGGCTACATATTGCACAATTCTTAGCAAAGATGTTTGACAAGTTTACATACAATTAGCCTGGCTGTCGCCTTCCTATTCGATTTTGCTTGATTCTCATCTCCACAGTGCTTCTTCTGGGCTTTTTCTATTGAGCTGGATTTCTCCGGTAGAATTTCAGCAAGGCCAATCAGCAAACAGAGAAATTGTGAAAGATTACATTAATTTTCTGAGCTGTTTTAGTATTGTAGTCTGCCAGTAGGTTAGCAATGACAGTCCAAGAGGGGAACAAAGCCATTCAGTCCATAGTAGCCACACTTCCAAATACTGAATTAACATTAACAGCCATCTTGTTTGCTAGTGTCCATGCCTCCAGCAAGCAGTAGTTTTTTTTTTTCGATTTGTACGCTGTTTTTTTACCCAGGTATACAGTGCATATACAGTACTCCTGATAATAATGTGATCCCATTTCATGGCTAACATAGTAACAGTTTTCTGAAATGCTCTTAAAGCATAAACACTCCCTCTCATTTATTTTCTAGGACTTAAAACTCTACTTTGTTTTTATCAATGAACTATACCAGATTGAGAGAGGGACTTAATTCTGTTTTGTTTTCATACTTATAGTTTAACCACATAAAGCTTGCAAAATCCCAGCAACATCATACATGTGGCATGGCCTGCCTGCATGGCTGTGAACTCTATTTTTAATGATATTCCCACTAGATCTGGAGTTCAGTGGTAGATGGTATGAGCTGTGGTTGCTAGGAGATGTGTGTCAAAACTGTGAAAGCAGCATTACTGTTATAAGAAAGTAGTTGTAGGAGAGGGTTGGGGGTAGCAGAATCTGAATGGAATTCATTATTGCCTCTCATGCCTGATCACGAGAAGCACTTTTTAGTATTTTAGAGTAAATAGAAGAAAAAAAGCATGCTAGATGGCCTGTAGGAAATTGGTGTCACTCTGTTAAATTAGCCCATCCTTTGTGAATTTGAATAGAATAATTTGCGGTTGATCATGTCTGCCAGAAGGTTTGTTCCTCGCATAATTTTCCCCATCTTAGGGCCCTCTGCTAGACTCTTGTGACATTTCTGGGTCACTTTGTATTGCAGAGGCATTTTTAAAAGGTCTGGTGATAAATTGATACATGAAGAAGGCATATTTCAGTACATAGATAATAACACCTAGGTTTCCTGAATGGAATGAAGGCATGGTGCTTTCAATTGAGCACTACACTGTGCAGTTAATAGAATGACATTGCCCGCAGGTACTGTCCCTTCCCTCCCAAGCCTTCTTTGTCTTCCCCTCTTGGCGTCAATGTTTTTTCTCCCCGCTTCAAAAATACACCCAGGGACAACACAGGAAACAAACACACCAGTCAGGCCGGCATTGTCTTTGCTGTATTAAAAATGCAAACAGGATCTCATTTCAAAACCTGTCTGCCAGTCAAATGTATTCTCTTTAAATCCCATACACAGACACAGTAGAGACATTACATATTAACACTAACTGGCATAGAGACAGTTGTCTTGTTCATATCTGCTGATTTTGTGGAGAATATTATCGCCATATTCTCACAGTAACACAGTAACATGTACACAGAGGGAATTTGGGATGAGCAGCATATGAGAAGAGCAGAAGATGTGAGAACGGAGTGTAAATGAAAGATCAATCTGTTTTTAAGCTTGTTCTTTCTCCACATCACCAGGTGACCAAAGTGCTTTGCAAAATCCCCCATCTCTTGGAAATGTGTTTTAGTAAATGGTAAGAAAATATATTTTTGTCATTTTCTTTCATTAACTTTGACAATGAAATGGAGGCTTTTTCTCCATTCGAAGTCCAAGTTAGACCAAGTAGGCCATCTGTAGCCCAAAGGTTGGCAAAATTTGGATTTTATCCACATGATTAATATATCTATTTGTAAAATTGCTATGAAGTCTTCTGACACACTGAAGTGCCATGTATGCTGGCATTTAGAAAAAATGTTTCAAGGGCCTAGATGTCAGGAATTAAGAGCGATTTTGTGAAAAGTTCTGCTGTGGTTTGAAGTATGTGTGGTGCTTTTATGCACACATGTTAAACGTTTGTGAATATTGATAACAATATGGTCAAATTCAGTGTTCTGCTGTATTATGGCTTAGTATGTTATTGTTTTTGTGATGTCATTATTTTAAATTTAGATTATTTCTCACATAATTGCATAATTTAAATTCAGTTAATTTAATGAGATACTATTCATTTTTAATTTGAAAACATGTTGGGGATTTTGGGGGGATATTCCTCTTGTTGACATATTAGCAATATTCAGTACTATCAATATCCAGCTGTAAAATACTCCTGTCTTGAGCTTGAATGATTATATAATTATCCACGTAAAGGTATGTGATGTAAAGTGACTGTACTAAAGATACAAATTTCCAAACTTCAATTTTGTAGTACTCTGTTGTGTTCAACGGGATAAATTCATTCATCTCGCAGTGCACAAAGATTTTTTTTCATACAGTAGTGGACAGAGCATAAGGAGGAGACAGAAGGGGAAGACAATTTGAATTGCTTAATCAAACTTAGGAATCAAACCATGGACAACCACATAGTAGACTGCTGCCTCTATTGTGTGTGCCCAATAGTTAATTTGGTTCACTACTGACTGAACCACCCAGTGCCTCAGCAATGGCATTTTTAAAGCATACATTTAGATTCTGTTATTCCTACAAATTCAAAGAAGCCAAACTGTGATGGGGAAACAATAATTAGGTCAGATTAAATTGTGCAAAGAAATATTCCCCAAAACTCCCAATTGACACCAGTACATGCAACCTAACTTAAAAGGCAAGATGAAAGTAAGATACCTGATCTCTAAAGAGCTAGAGACATTGCATG